>NC_048276.1:39336443-39651149 GCF_009762535.1 Notolabrus celidotus | reverse complement strand
AAGTGCACCACTTTGGATCCACGATTCAAGTCCCTGCGACACTTGGATGATGCCACTCACCAGAGTCTATGGAGCACTCACCACAGAGATTGTGGTGAGCATTGAACAAGTAAGAACAAATCTTTTATTAATTGAAGAAATTGTATTTTCTAGTGTATGAATTGTAAATACGATTTAAATTAAATATTATTTAAATATTTTTTTTTATTTAAATAAAAATGTATGTTAATAACAAATGTTAACATTAACAATGTTTCTATTTCTCCAGGACCAAGCCACAGGCACCACAGAAGCAATCACCTCCACAGAGACTCAAGCAGAAGACTCATCAGATTCATCATCAGCATCTCCACCAGAGAAGAAGTCAGCCATGAAGGAGTTGTTTGGAGAACGGTTCATGGCCCAGGAGCCAAGGACCAGGTCTGCAGACTAAGTGGCAGAGGAGGAGATGAACTTGTACAGGTTAGCGGACTGCATTCCCACAGATGGTAACCCACTGCCCCCAGTGAGAGAGTGTTTTCCACAGCAGGTGACATTGTCACAGCAAGCAGATCTGTCAGTAGAACATGTGGACATCCTCATTTTTCTGAAGAAAAGCTTGAAAATTGAGTAAAACTGATTTTTGTTTTTTTTGTTTTTAGGTGGTCCTTTTATTTAAGTTGTTTATGTTTTATATGCAGCTAAGTGTACTAGTAGCACTCCAGAAGATGGGTGAGGTGTAGCTCCATCAGAGAGGGATTTATTTTATAAGGACCTGTTTTTGTTTAATATGCTGCTGAAAATATACCCCAGAAGATGGGTATGGTATAGCTTTTATTCTGTAAAGAGCAATTTATATGTTCTGTTGTCATTATGATATAAAAAGAGTAAACACAGTTGTTTGACAATAAATGGCTTCACCTGACCACTAACCATGAGTGAAAAAAAAGATTTTCTCTTATCATTCATATTCTTTGAAAAATTGCCAAAAATCACAAATTCTGCCAGGGTATGTAAACTTATGAGCACAACTGTATACTCTGCTGCTAAGAATGCACCACAGAAGATGGGTGATTTCTCCATCAGATACATTTATTTTTTATTATTCTTATTATTTTTACATGGTGCTGTTTTTGTTTTATATGGTGCTAAGTATGCACAGCAGAACATGTGTCAGTTTTGCTGCACCTGATACATTTAATTTTTCAATTGATGTTTTTTAAATATTCTTTGATTGCACACTATAGAACAGTGGTTCTTAACAGTCCCTCCAGGATTTCGCGGGATTTCTTTGTGATTGTTGCGGCCCAAAAAGCCTGAATTTGCGACAGCTTTTTGAAAAAATTGCGGTGAAAGTTGTGATTATTTTTTTTTGCTTTTTTCCCCCAATAACATCTCAGGGGCAAGTAAATATGCTAAATTACAGTTGTTTTTAGAAAGCATTCTTGATGTGGCCACTGACTGTATTTTGATTCTCTTGATTCACAGAAAAATGCCATGAAAGGACTGTATTGCACATTTACGACGGTCCCTGAATCGCAGCGACTGATGCACAGTCAGTTCACGCACTCTGAAATTAATCTACATCTTTGATGACAAGGAGTTGATCAAAACTTACTGAATGTGTCTGATGTTTCACCAAACTGGATTAAATCAAGCTGTAGATGCCGAGCTTTCTACGGTAACCACGGCAACAACGTCAAACATCAAATAGTAAACAGACGTCCCCCGGTTGTGTCTTTGTCACTAACGCACACCCGGGGTAAAAATCATCAATGAAGATGAGACAGATGCATGTAGGTGAGGAGAGCTGGTTCATAAAGCACACCTGCAGCAGGTAGAGACCAAGCTAACACTGAGCCCCTCAATCTATAAATAACAACGTTGTCATGGTCACTTGTCCTGCCTGCTGTCCCCTCTCTTCACCCGTTCTCTGTGCGTGTTTTGTTGTTGAAAAGTGCCTATCAAGTGAGGACTTATGTTTATGTTCCAAGGATGTCAAGTTGATGACAAAACCGATGACGTACAGGGGCTGAGATTGAGGTAATTGGTCAAATTTGCGGGAAAGTTGCGGTGATTGTAAAAAATTGCAGGGCCGCGAAAAAATCGCGCTGATTGGTTGAATTTGCGTTGATAGTTGCGATCGCGAAATCGCAACTTCCTGGAGGGACTGTCTAAAGTTCTTTTCATGTCAGGGATTGGGTGTGTTTGTTTTATATTCTGCCAAGGATAGACAATACATCGTCAGGGATGCACAAATGATACAGTAATGCATTTGGTTGATACTGTGTTGTTAGAATGTTTCAAAATATATTTACGGAGCTATTAATTTGTTGTATATACACTCTGCTGCTAAGAATGCACCACAGAAGATGGGTGTTTTCTCCATCAGATAATTTTTTTTAAAATTATTATTATTATTATTTTTACATGGTGCTGTTTTTGTTTTATATGGTGCTAAGTATGCACAGCAGAACATGTGTAAAGTATCGCTGCACCTGAAAAGTTGGTCATTTCAATAAATCAAGAAAAAAAGGCATGGAAATTTCTCTTTTTTTGTATCGAAAACGTATCGAAAACGAATCGAACCGTGACAAAAACGTATCAAACTGAACCGAACCGTGAGTTTTGTGTATTTTTGCACCCCTAATCTCCATGTATTCTTTTATCAACGATCAAAAGCAAAATCTTTTTTCCCCCTTTCATTTCTTTCAAAAGTACATAGTTGCCTGACTTATAAATCTTCGGATCAGATGCAGTTTTATTTTTGCTTAGCTGTTGCCAAACACTATTCGCTCATCAAAAGGTTTCCAGTCAAACAGGTACGCAAAACAGTTCACCACAAAGCACTGCAGCAGAGACTAAAAATGAACGTTACAGCTTTTCCTGAACTTAATCTGTAAAGAATATGCATCCGATGCTTTATTTTTTTTGCATGTAATGCTTTAGTCACAATAAATAGACCAAATGTATAAAACAAACTGTATCTCTCAGCTATTAGTTCATAATTGTTAGCTTTCTGAATGACCCTTTTTACAGTTAGTTTGTTAAATGACTATCTGCTTTTCTCATGCATAACTTCAAGGAAACTTTTTACATGTTGAAAGTATAAGTTTCTAATTTAACAGAAAGATTTGAATGGAATATAACCTCATCTATTGTTGGAAAATGATGAAACCCACTGGTTCCAGCTGAAGAAAAACAGGCCCAAAGCATGATGCTGCCCCCGCCATGCTTCTCTGTGGGTCTGGTGTTCTTTATGTGATGTGCAGTGTTGTTTTTATGACAAACATACCTTATAGAATTATGGCCAAAAAGTTCAACCTTGGTTTCATCAGACCATAAAACATTTGATGCTTTTGGGAGACTTCATGTATGTTTTTGAAACATGTTGCTGGGCTTGGAGGTTTTTCTTCCGTCTTGCCACCCTGCCCATAGCAGAAACATATGAAGAATAGGAGAGATGTTATCACATGTAGCCAGTACTAGTCAGAAATCCCTGCAGCTCCTTTAATGTTGCTGTAGGCCTCTTGGAAGCCTCCCTGAACAGTTTTCTTCTGGTCTTGTCATCAGTTTTGGAGGGACGTCCAGTTCTTGGTAATGTCACTGTTGTTCCATATTTTCTCCACTTGATGGTGACGGTCTTCTTTGTGGTCCATGGTGTATCTAATGCCTTGGAACATGTTTGTACCCTTCTCCTGACTGATACCTTTCAACAATGAGATCCCTCTGATGCTTTGGAAGCTCTCTGTGGACCATGGCTTTTGCTGTAAGATGAAACTGAGAACATGTCATGAAACTCCTCCTAGAACAGCTGATCTTTATTGGGATTAATCAAAGTCACTTTAAATTATGACAGGTGTATACTGACTACTATTTGTCATGAGTTTGAATGTGATTGTTTATTCTGAACACAGCCACATCCCCAGTTATAAGACGGTGTGTATACTTATGCAACCACATTATTTGAGTTATTTATTTTTTATTCTTCCCCCTAAAATATTATAATTTTTTGTTCAGTTGAATTGTTCATGTTATAGGTCACATAAAAGGTGGAAAAAGTTCTGACATGATTTATCTTGGTCTCATTTTTACATCATAAAACCTGGAATTTTGACAGGGGTGTGCAGACTTTTGATATCCATTGCATATAATCATATGCAAGTCACAATGGACATCTTTTTGGTGCAGTTTATACATCTAGTACTTTTCCTTATGTTTCTGTACTTTCACATGAGCTGAATGAAGGACTAACTTTCAGCTGAGAATTTTACACTATTAAATGAACTGTATATACTTCATAACAGCTGATCTGACTACATATAAGTGAAAAGAAAAATGCATAGTGGGTCAGTTTTAAAGCCTGTTATTCATTGAAAACATTTATTACATTTTTATGATGCAAACAACAGCAAGTCCCACTCTTGTTGGAACAGCTCATCACATAGTCATGAGGGAACGAAATAGACACAGAGGGACAGGGACAGAAAAAACGTGTATTAAGCGCAATTCCGTTGTTTCTGTTAAAAAAGAAAAGAAATACATGACAATCAGCTTTTATTGTAAATTTTGGCATCTTTCCCACTCCTGTGGTTCTCTCTGGAGTATCAGTCATCAAAAATCAAAAGAACAAGGCATGCATAATAGTTTCTCATAATGCACATAGATCAAAGGATACCACTTATTAAAACAAAATCCATGTACGGTGTTCATGTACATTTCATATATATATGGTCCCTTTCTTAGAGGCTTCGTGGGCCTATCTACCTGTTCCCGCTATAGGACTATGTCCTCTGTTATCTACGCTTGGTCACTAGATTCTCCCTGTAGGATGGACTTCTAAGAATGATGATTACTAGATGTTATAACCATCTGTCTACTCCTCCCTTCATCTCTTACTGCATGTTATTATCAAGCTATTTATCCCAAAGTTTCATTTATTTAAATAGTTTCCATCGCATCAACTGACCCACGTGCCGTCTGCACAATTTTATCAACATTTCCTGGGTTATATAGCCTTTATTATTTTCTATTAAAAATTCTATACCATCTGCTGCACTACCACCCTGGGCCTTTCTTTAAAAGGGGAGCCCACAGATTACTTGAATCCATTCAATGCAACTGTGCCCACAAGACAGAAAAGTCTGGAACAAAGTACTTTAGCTTCCATGTAACCCTAAAAGAATCAATCAAATATCTGATACACTAAGTTAAATGCACTGGTCAATTTGTATAAATCAGTGAACAGCCAAGCATTTATAGTGAAGGCTGTATATGTGGCCACACATTTTATTTATTGAAATGTAAAAAAAAAAAAAAAAAAAAAAAAAAAAAAGAGAGAAAAGAAAATGGAAACAGGACAAACCAAAACGTGTTGATTAAATACAATGCTGAATGAATGTCTTCACTGTTAAAAAAGTGTACTGCAATGTATATAACTACGTTGCTCTCTCTCACTGCTCAAAATGAGTTTAAGAGGGGACAGAGGCATCAGGATTGTTGATATACCAATGGAATCATATAAAGATTTACAGTTATAATGCATCTATCATCACACTCAACTGATGGCAGAATGGGAGGAGACAAGGGCAGCAAATGACAAACACAATATAGAAAAGAGTCATCCTTTTGAATTTCAACACCCTTTGCGGTGGAACCAATGCTATGTTACTCTCTTAGAAAAAGACGGCGATGAACATGAGTGTGTGTGTGTGCTCAAACAGGTATGATTTCTGTAAGTGCGGAACCAAATGTTCGACCAATAAAAGTCTATTGGGATCAAGTTGTACTGCTTTCTCTGAAGGGGGAGGCAGACTTGTTAGCCAAACATGGGGCTGAGTAAGATGGTACTGGTGGCATCGATGGGCGTCTTGAGTGGTTGGGTTTAGCATCCCCCCTGATGGTGGTGGTGGTGTATTACGGGGCTTGGCTGCTTTAATCAATGTATTGGGAGAGCCAGCGGAAACCATCACCGTAGCCCTGCCTCTTCAATACACTGCACATGAACACCTCCAGTGGTCTTGTGTTCAGCTCCTTCATGGCAATGTTGCCCTGCGAGAAAAACAAGACACTAAGTCACACTGTGTCCAATTTCTTCTTCTTCTACTCTGAGGAAGTCAAGTTATGCTCTTGACAAAATAGAATAACTGCCTTGACTTTGTGTGCTTTTGCCAACTAGTGCAGTTTACATACATCAGTACACCTGTGGCCAGGACAGGAGTTCTATGTATGTTTAATCCATATTTGAATTCAAAACATCATCAGAATCAGAAATACACCATGATCACTTACAGTATCTCACAAAAGTGATTACACCCCTCACATATCTCCTAAAGCTGATGCACAAGACAGCCTGCAAACAGTTTGCTAAAGACAGCAGACTAAGCACATGGATTACTGGAACCATGTCTTGTGGTCTGATGAGACCAAGATAAACTTATTTGTTTCAGAAGGTGTCAAGCGTGTGTGGTGGCAACCAGGTAAGGAGTACAAAGACAAGTGTGTCTTGTCTACATACAGTCAAGCATGGTGGTGGGAGTGTCATAGTCTGGGTCTGCATGAGTGCTGCCGGCACTCCGGAGCTACAGTTCATTGAGGGAACCATGAATGCCAACATGTACTCTGAAGTACTGAAGCAGAGCATGATCCCCACCCTTCGAAAACTGGACCACAGAGCAGTACTCCAACATGATAACGACCCCAAACACATCCACAAGACAGCCACTGCCTTGCTAAAGAAGCTGAGGGTAAAGGTGATGGAGTGACCAAGCATGTCTCCAGACCTAAACCCCATAGAGCATCTGTGGGGCATCCTCAAACGGAAGGTGGAGGAGCTCAAGGTCTCTAACATCCACCAGCTCCGTGATGTCGCCACGGAGGAGTGGAAGAGGATTCCAGTGGCAACCTGTGAAGCTCTGGTGAACTCCATGCCCAAGAGGGTAAAGGCAGTGCTGGAAAATAATGGTGGCCACAGAAAATATTGACACTTTGGGCCTAATTTGGACATTTTCACTAGGGGATGTACTCACTTTTGTTGCCGTTTGTTTAGACATTAATGGCTGTGTGTTGAGTTATTTTGAGGGGACAGTAAATTTACACTGTTATACAAGCTGTACACTGACCACTTTACATAGTATCAACGTGTCATTTCTTCAGAGTTATCCCATGAAAAGATATAATTAAATATTTGCAGAAATGTGAGGGGTGTACTTACTTTTGTGAGATACTGTTCATGGGAAGAGAAAATACAAAAGAGCATCTCTCTTTCTCCTGGTTTCTCTGCAGAGCATGTAGAGTCAGAATACCAACAGCCCATGGCCAGCACATAATCTGTGCCCTTGTTCTTTTATATATAAAAACAGAAATTAACTACTGTGGCCTGGTGAGTTTAGAAAAAGAAAGGGGACCCGTGCTTAAATGCAACTTTGAACATGTAAACATGTGAAATTAAGTTTTAAGTTTCTCTTTCAGTTTAGTTAACAGGCAAGTCAAATATACTTCAACTTAAAGGTGACATATCATTCAAAATAGACTTTTTAATGGTTCTCTACCTGAAATATGTTTCCCTGGTATGTCTACAAACCCCCCGAGAATGAAAAAAATCCATTCTACCCCTGTTCTGATTTCTCCACCTTTCTGTAAATGTGTGCTGAAACGAGCCGTTTCAGACTTCCGTGTTTTTGTTACGTCACAATATCCGGTCTGTCACGGAGTCAGAGCTCGGAGCTTGTTCAGCCCATAGACTGTATAAAATACAACTCAATCCCTCCTCCGTTTTTCATTACCTGCACACGTGTGCTAACAAGGAGCTTAGGAGGGAGGCATGCTAGTTGTAGGCTGTCTTAATAAACACAAAGGTCGGTTTTACTCCCCACGTCTGCAGATTTGAAGATCTAGTGGAGGATTTTTATTTTCCATGGAAAAGTGCTAGCACTAGTTAGCTACATGTCGTAGCTGTAGCTGTAGCTGTAGCTGTAGCTGTAGCTGTAGCTGTAGCTGTAGCTGTAGCTGTAGCTGTAGCTGTAGCTGTGTACCAAGACATACGTCGACATACTGATAAATAAAACAACAAGAAACACTAAATCTGTGACCAATCCTTCATAAAAGGTCCTGCTGCCTTTCTGGCAGAGGTTGGTTTTACTCCCCACGTCTGCAGATTTGAAGATCTAGTGGATGATTTTTATTTATCATGGAGAAGTGCTAGTCCTAGTTAGCATAGCCAAATAGCTACATGTTCGTAGCTGTGTACCAAGACACACGTCTACATACTGATAAATAAAACAACAAGAAACACTAAATCTGTGACCAATCCTTCAGAAAGGTCCTGCTGCAGGCGCCTCTCCATCAGGATCAGATTCTGGATAAGATTCAGAGGGTTGAAGTAACGCTATCTGTGAGCAGCCGTGGATATTCAGCCAACATGTAAACATTAGATCAACGTGCTGGAGAGCCCAGGCCACATCCACTTCCTGAGGGGGCATGGTCAGAGAGAAAACAGAGTGTTCTGAGGAGGGCTGAAGAAGAGGGCTTTTCAGGCATGCCTAAATTTAATTTCAAAGTGTTTTTTTAAGCATAAACTTTAGAGACATGTTTTGGGGACCTCTTAGACCAATATATATTGATGAAAAAAGCGTGATATGTCACCTTTAATGTCCAGCAGAAGTGATAAAGGTAAAGCTGACAAATGGACCAGCACCAGTTTGTTGAATCATGACTGCAGTGACTTGAGTCTACTTTGAAAAAAGTTTGACTGTACTGCAGTAAGGACTGTTCAACTTGTTGCCCACGATGGATCTCCATGTATTCTTTTGTCAACGATCATTCATTTTTTTGAAAAGTACATAGTTGCCTGACTTATAAATCCTCGGATCAGATGCCTAAGAGAAAAGGGGAATGTTAGAGTTATGATAGAGTTGAAATGTCTACTCACTTTGCCTGTCGTCTGTCCATACAATCCAAACAGTTCCCTCAGTTTCTCCTCACTGATGGCATCATTTCTGTCGATCTTGTTGCCCAGGATCAGGATAGGCACATTTCCGATAGTTTCGTCTGTCATTAATGCCTGAGAGAGAAAGAGTCATTATTAAAATGTGGCTTTTGCATGTGTTCTCAAGGTTATAAAGGAAAAAAATGTAGCTCTCATACCACTTTGTGTTAATCAAAATACATCATATCTAAATACCACAAATTTTGATATG
The DNA here is from genome assembly GCF_009762535.1 of Notolabrus celidotus. Classification (NCBI taxonomy): domain Eukaryota; kingdom Metazoa; phylum Chordata; class Actinopteri; order Labriformes; family Labridae; genus Notolabrus; species Notolabrus celidotus. Next base: position 39,641,973 of record NC_048276.1, on the reverse strand, counting down.
TCCTCCAGGATTCATTTGTTGTAGTTGTGTAAGATTTAACCAGCTAATTTCCTACTTTTTACCAGAATTAAACTTTGTATAATCCTTACAAACTGAGAATATATACAATACTTATGTAGTTGGTTGAGAGAAATTGCAGACGTGATATTTAGCATGCACATAAATCTCAGACATTGATTTGTTGTTACTGAGCTGAAAATTCCATTCGATTGTCACTGGCATCTACTTTACAATTGGTAAACCAGTACTGGAGGGAAGTGCTGCTGGTAGCAGGCAGTGGCACAATTCAGTGTATGTCTTAACCTTGCATGTTTACATTTTAGAGCACAGTTTACCAAGACAAATTCCTTGTGTGTTCAAGCATACCTGGCCAATAAAGCTGATTCTGATCTTACAGCCATGCAGTAAGTCTTTGCAATTTTCTCCTCTGAATCTCACACCTCTACACATGTATGTCTAACATATGTTGCTAATGGTTTCTTCTTCTTTTGCAATGTTATGCAGTTAGCATTCTTCTTTTGTTTTCAATGCTGTTAGCATTATCCTTTTTTTTATTTAATTCAGTTAACAGTTTTTTGGTGCGCTACAGCCACCGTCTGACTTTTTCATGTTTTATAAATGAATCAACTTCAAATCAGAGATGTACATTTCAAGTATTATTTGTGATTGATCTTTGGAAATGTTAACAATCAATTATTGATTAATGAGTTTTTTCCACTGGATCAAATTTTCCTTTACAACACAATGTATATAACTGACAGTATTAAATATCTACGGATCGTATTGAGGTGTTCAAAATGTTAAACACGCTGAATATCAACGTGTGGAGCAGGCTTATAATCTCTGCGGACATACAGTCATAAAAGTGAAGGCTCAGACTTCAACAAGGGAACTGAACAGAAACATATTTCAGACTCACAGTGTCCAGTTTTCTGTCTACTTGTTCTTATTGAGAAAAATAAGCATGTGAACGTGGTCAGGTGTCAGCCGGGAGCACAACCGGGTCAGAATCAGTCCGGTGACGAAGGAGAAAAAAAAGCGCTCGTGGAGACTGGTCACTCAGCTGCAGCCCCCAGCTGAGCGTTTCCGCTGTGAGCAACACCATCAGTCAGCTGGTTCACATCGAAGCATGCTTTAAACTTAAAACACCTCCCTGAATAGTGAACCAAATATAAGACCACATGATGTTTGTGCCTTGTGATAGAAAATCCAAACAAAAATATGTGTTTGAGTAAGTTCTTAACAATCATTTAATCCATACTTGATTAATTGTGGACATCCCTTGTTCAAATATTTGAAATAATAACCCATCGCTACCTAACAGATGTGCAAAACTATTACCAGACAGTGTATAGACTTCCATCAGCTACATAGAGAACAATGGCTTCAAGGAAAAGGTTGAGGCGTAAAAAGACGTTGCTCGATTTAAAAAAGGACCAATATCCACAGTGTCTGCCTTTCAATCACTCTCTATACTGAAAAAGTTTCATGCACCATATAAGTTGTTCATCTATACAACTGTCACATAAATATTGTGCTGAGGTTTTTTTCTGTTTGTCTTTCCTTCCAATTTAAAAAAAACATTTTTACACTATAAGATCCTTTTCTCTTCTTTGGCTGTTAAACAGAGAATGAACTGCACATTAGCTTTTACTTCAAATTTGCTTCTTAATAACCTTTAACAACCTGCTAATCCCACATTATCCAACATTCTGGATACAAGAAAAAAAAACAATCTGCCTGTGCTAACATTGGTTTTGCTCATTTTGATGTCATTTTTTGGAGTATCCTCTGACTTGTATCCCCAAATCTGTGGAATCTAAGGGGTGCAGCTCGCGCGGCTGGAAGTGAAGCTTTCACAAAAACTCCTCCCCCTGGTAACTGGCTGCAGTATCATTCAAAAACTCTGTCTCCCCCATTCATTTGACTGGGGCTGTGGTCAAACTTTAAAAAATAAATACACGTCATACGAATGTTTCTCCCATCCGTATGCTGTGGTGATATGTAGTTATTATTTGACTGTTTTGTGTTCAAGGCCTCTTTTTTCTGAAAAGACACTTTTTCGTAGTTATTAGAGGTTAAAAAACAGGGTTTTACTTTCGGGTTTGCTTTGATTGACAGCTGCCGTAGATGGAAACTCCATAGGATCTCGTGACGGTACGCTGAAGGGCAGAGCTAGTTTCTGTGGCAACACAGAAATTACCGTGGCAACCATGGTGGCAACACAGAAATTCTCTACAGCACAGACTCTGACTGCACAATGGCTGCGCATTGGAATGGGTTTTTTTTGGCTTCAAAACTGTACAACGGGAAAAGCAGAGCAAGGCTGTCTACTTTTTTTTTTACAGTCTATGGTTAAAACGCAAGTTATGGTCTGGCCACTCTTTTTCTTTTTTTTTTTAACTTATAGAACAATTTATACAGGATAGGCTCACAGCTGCCCCATGCAACAATACCAAGTGAGGATAACGTAAGGTAATGACGTCACCACTCAACATAAATCATGATGACCCAAGAGACAGAGATCCAACACTCAACTTTTGCTAGCACTGTAGACACAATGGGCCTCATTCATGTGTGTCGGGGCGCAGGGGTCACAGACAAACTTGCCATGTCCGATGCAGATGATGGCAAATATTTAATATCATAGACTGCACACTGATTAACCTGCCAACTGTTTTTAATTAACTCCAACTGTGTTCCAAAGTTACTATCGTTAACGAGAAATAATGAAAACGAGAGGTGAAAAAACATTTTCGTTAACTGAAATAAAAATAAAAATAGAAACGAGGCTTCACCAAAAAACAAAAACTAGCTGGAACTGTATTGTGAGTTTACAAAACTAACTAAAATGAACTAAAATTATAGAGAAAATGTGTTTAGTTTTCGTCTTTGCCAATCTATCTCATACATAAACTCAGTGTTTCGAGTGGATATAATAAAGTTTGAGACTGATCTGGTGAACGTCTCTGCTCTCTGCATCTGCAAGGGAGCGCAATAACTGCGAGGCAGAGCTGCAGGAGGAGTAAGTCGAGACAAACTCTCACTCTCTTAAGTTAATCAGCGTTCCTGTGTGTGTGAATGCCCAACAAGCAAGATGTGTTTCCTATAATTATAATGAGCGGAGAACTGACTTTTCCCGTCCATAGGCATTCACAAAGGCATTCATGCCAAAGGCATGAAAAATGTTAAAGTATAATAACCTTGCTGTGTTCATTTTGCAACCCGTAGCCTGGGTATGAAATCACACACACACACACACACACACACACACACACACACACACACACACACACACACACACACACACACACACACACACACACACACACACACACACACACACACACACACACACACACACACACACACACACACACGTAATAGGAAGAAATCAGCTGACAGCATTTTACAGGATCGATAGAGAGCGAAACTTAAAATTTCATTGTAGGTGTCATATCTAATTTAACGATCTAAATATGAATCTGTGAGCCTCGGTTTTTCTGCCTGAAAATGCACTGTACCTATACGAGCTAATTCTCCACCACAGACAGATTTACTTTGCTCCACACTGACATGAAAACTTGCGCACATGGACTGAGACCTGCCGTGGGGGTTTGAGTGTATTCTCTGCCTACGTTCAAATTAATAGATGCAGACCTTTGCGTGGAAATGGTCGTACACCCTGTTTTCGGTCGTACGCATGTTTGATAAATGAGGGCCCAGAACACCAAGCATTTGACTGACTTGAATTTGTTCGTTTTTCTAATTTTCTCCAGCTCTGAATGCAAAATACATGTTTTACAGTGTTGCAGTGACATGGCATGTAGCCGGCACTTACATCAAGTTCTGCTTTTGATTCAGCCAACCTGACATGGTCTGCACAGTCTACAAGGAAGACGATGCCGTTAATGGCAGGGAGGTAGTTTTTCCAAACTCGGCGGGCTGTGTAAACAAACAGACACAAAAACAAACAATTAAGTTTTACAGTCCTGTCCGTCTAAACATTTTGCACTAACAGCTGTGATATATCATATTACCGCAGCAAGTCAATGTGTTATTCCACACATGTAGATAATGTATGTGGCCTGAAGGAAACTTTCTTATATCACTGTACATTTATCTCTAGATCACAACAGAAGGTGGTATTGGACCTTAACTTACATGTGGCCACCATTCAAAAACATTCAAATACACACACCTTGTGCGTGGCCTCCAAGGTCAAAGGTGGTAAAAGTCATGCCAGCGATCGTCAGCTCTTCTGAGGCTGAAGGTAGAGAACAAAATGTAAAAGTCAGTAAGTAAAGAATAAACAGACAGATGTTATTGTTTCTCCCTTTCCTTTATTCCTTATATCACACATCGTTTTCCTCACAAATAAAGGAAATAAAACAAACACACAATCATATCAAGTATTTTAAAATCTGCAGCGTGAATAGCTCAATAATAAATGGTGTCTTTGCCAAAGTATACACAATATTTGACACAGTTTGGAGTACAGCTCATACCCATTCAAGAGTAGTTTAAAAGTTGCAAATATATACATGCATGTGAATAACCTGCTTGATATGTTCTTGCACGCATGGCTTTTAACAACTAAGAGAATGTGTGTGGGAGAGTGGCAACAACTCACTTGGATGTAAAGTTGGCACATGCTGTCCCAATCTGTCATCTTTGAGCATGTGCAGAAGCGTCGTTTTTCCAGCATTATCCAGGCCAAGAAATACTAACTTGCCGCATTTCTTGTACAGTCCTGAAACAGGGCCAGAAGCATTTAAGGATACAAACCTGGACACGAGAAATCAACCTTTTCAGATGTGCTGACTCTCAAATCACACAAACCTGGTGTTTCACATTTTCAAATAAGAAAACAACATTTGAACACTAACAACACAAGTTAAAACAGGCTCTTGTCTTAGATGTGAGTGAAGCTGGAATCTACTGAGGAATGGTCCTACTGATAAATGACACACTCAGGTCTCTCCTTCAAAGGCAGCCTGACGGGATCTCAGTCTTATCGGCAGCTGTGTTGGATTGGTGAATTGACTAACAGACATAATAGAGAGACGGTGTAAATAAAGCTTGTGACCAGATTACAAGGCTCTGTGTTCACCACTCTCTGAGTCAGCACAGTGATACCCGGTGAATTTATGATTTTTTTTCGGAGTCAGCTCTGACTAACGTCGCCATTACTCACAGCAGTACAATGCTACCTGTCTGACAGGTAGAACAGGACCGACGGCTTCACAGGACGAGCTCTGACACAGAAACTAGTGCAGCACACCTCTGGGAGAGGAGCAGCTGCTACATCTAACAAGACTTTCTACCAGACTTCAGTTGGATACAACAATGGGGTGTAAAATCATGTTATGCTTCTTTCAGAGGTTTTTTCTTTGTTTTATTTGTGCTCACGCAACATTTTATTACTTGTAACAGTCAGATTACCTCTGGTTAAGGTAGCATGTTATTAGTAATTTCACAAAACCTTAACATCTGACAACAAAACAAGAACAATATCTTGATGAGGACAACCACATCATGGCAGAGTTATGAGTGCTGTTCAGTGTCATTCATGCTACTCCACCAGAAACACTTAGAAATGAACATTAATATTAAGTCTACCTTCAAACGCCCAATAGCCTTCATAACCTATGCCAATAATAGGGATGGGCATTTCAATAATCACTGTTTTGAGCTACAGAAAAGCATTGAAGATTCATTGATTTTATTTGTTTCTCACGAGCTAAACCGCAGTAGAAACTGATAGAAAGGTGAACGGGCCTTGTGATGATACAGTTATGAAACAGAGTTAACTAACAAGGGCTTAAACTCAGGGGGTAACTAAACCTTAGGTGTCAAGTAGCATTTTTCAAGTTGCCTTCTCAACTAAACCACCAGAATATTTGAGTTTCAGATTTGACTCAGCAGGGCACAATGTAGACCAACACACGCAGAGAAACTCCTCCTCCTTTCAGCTCCTGTGACAGTGGGGAGGAACACAAGTCTGCTGTTGTGGACTTCTCTTTATGACCCCGCCCTTAACTTAAAAACTTCAGCAGAGGTGCAACACAGACCAGTACTAGGGACAGGTCTGAACCCAGAAGACATAAATGAGACTCTCACTACATTTTCATCTGTTGATCATAATACAGATGATTGTGAAAATAGCTTTATAGTTTACACTATGGCACCAACACTTTGATTTATAAGACTAACCTTTAACACTTAAGCATTCAAATATGTTACAGTAATGTTAAAAAGCATTCAACACTGAATTACAAGTGTCTGATCACCAATACTCACCTAAAAACTGTAGCATGCTATTGAAACTGCTATAAAGGTATTCAAAAACGAAGGACATATCTGGAGCTGTTGGGTCCTGAAAGAAAAGAACATCATGTTGTTTTGTCTGAAACACCAAAAACTGAAAAAACATCCTGTTAGCTCAGTTTCTTCTACTGCTTTCCTATTGGCTGTTCATATGCAAGTTGAGTTTATCTTATATTTTGGGTTGACCCATAGTTTCCTTTTCTTACTGATGGATGTTGAAGGAGAGCTTTTCAGGGGCTTCATCTGCTCGCCCTGACAGTATCTGATATCCTCAGCATGAACACAATACTTAAATGAAACTGCTGAAACAGCAAATCTGTGAATTGATCTTGCAGGTTGTATTTGTTTTCATTCACATTCTAAAGTCACAGGATGATATATGAATAAGATTTCACTTTTCACATAATGTTAGTTTTGACATTTGAAACCTTGCCAATAGGGACGAGCACCTTTAATCGACTTACCGATCAGATGTCAATGGTGTCACTAGGCGGTTAAAACTAAAACATTTGAAGCAACCAGCTGTCATCTGCCGGCTCTCTGGCTCAGTGAATTGCATGTGCCATAATGCCACAATAATTTACAACCCACACATAGACAAGCACAGATGACAGACAGCATATTGCAGCATGGCGCATTTTGGCAGTGTTTTGATGCAGAGCTTTCGTACCTTTAGACCATCGACTGTATAAAAAATGGACGTTGTCTCCGTTACATCACCCATCTGTTTCTGAAGTGCTGTTTTGAGGCCAATTGTCGACGGCAGCCATATTGCTGCTGTCGAGCGATTGTAACGTAAAGAGGCGTGGTTTGAGCCTCCTCACCAACAGCTGCAGTGTTCCCGCCTGTCAATCAAGTCAGCTGTGCCTCTCATTGGAAGACTCGTAATCTAAATATCTTCGAAATTACCGCGTTAGAAAAAATTCACCCCCATACAGTGTGTGCCGATCGAGAAATTAGCTATCCAGACTACACTCGTCTTTTGAACCAGACTGTAAACATGTTTATTTCTGCTGTAAAGATCGTCTTCTTTGAATTGGTGTGTCTGTGGTTTCCAGTACTTCTGGAGCCAGCCTCATGCGGATCCTCTGCGAATTGCAGTTTTTAGCACTTCCGCATTGGACTCATATTTTTAGACCGGAGGTTGCCGCTTGCTTTAGACCAGTCGGTTAATTTAAATACATCTGTGAAAAAGTCTACGACATGAGTGGCCTATGAACACACCTACTTGGTGAGACAGTGACGATGAGGATACACTGGCACATTTATGTTCATGTTTTCTGTTTCGCCAACACATTTTTTCCAGAAATATGTGGTCGTACTAAATGGTTTATTATTCATGTTCATTACATAGTGAGCTAGTTCAGAGGAAAATAGCTCAAAGGACAGATTAATCAATGTATCTCACAACAGGAGACTAACAGTGCAATCAATAGAAAACAACAAACACATAGTATCAGCACTGAGCTCCAGGAATCCGCAGATTGCCTCAATCTGTCTCTGTCAGTCTTTCTGATGATAAGAATAATGACTTGCATTCTATAGCCAATGATAAGCTTATTCCAGCAGGAGTCCCAGCTCCGTAACAGAACACATGCCACAGCTTGTTGCTAGCTTTGTTCATTTGTGGTTTTAGTTCACACAAGCTCCTTTTCCCCTCCATTAAGAGACATGTGATCAGCAGTTTCAGCGACAGCCACGGATATGAAAATGCAAAGTTCCTCTTACTGTTACCAAAGGATAAGCTTATAGTTATCTTCATTTGTTTTCTGAATCATAAAAGATGCTGTTTGTCAGATTGGACACACTGTTCTGGTTTCCATATTGTTGTCATTTCCTAAACTCGCTCTGTGACCGTCACAGAGGAAGGTAAGCTTGTGCTGACCTTTTGCCTTTGTTACGTAACATGCAAACAACACTGAGGCTAAAGTATATGGCAGGTATAAAGTTCAAGACCACGCAAATACAGCTGAACTACACGTCAGCTGTTGCTACACTCCAGTCGCATACGCTTACACGCCTGCCCCGGATGAAACCGGTGTTACAGATTGATCCTCCAGCATGTGGCAAGATGCAGCTGTGAGTGTGAAACAGTTTGACAGTGACTGAAAGCAGTTATAGAAGAGATGGGTGTTTGATTAGAAACTGGGATTATGTAAAGACTTTTTAAGGCAGCAAGGAGGAGTTTGTTTAGAAATGCCATCAAAGAGAAATTGAATGAGACTCCTGCCGTCAGTTGAAGCTCCCAGCTTTTTACTGCACGTTCAGGCTTTCACAACAAGGATTGTATTTGAAAGACTACGATTGTCCATACTCATGCTACAAAGTTACATTTGAAAGTTTACTATTACAACTCAACTCTCAAATTAGCTAACTAGCCAGCAGAAACCTGGTACAAACAAATGGTTGTGGTTCCTTCCGGCAGTGCAAACATGCAAGATATGAGATGAATTCATCATTATATTGGTCAAAGCAGCCATCTTATTCTAAATAGAGATCTCTAGATAATAATTGTAAATTAACTCTTTATCATGGGAGAACTAGCACAGTTATCTCACGGTAAAGAGATAAATAAGTCTCCACAAACAATTGAAATCAACTTGTTATCATGGGAGAACAGAGCTTTAGGCCTCTGTAAATTACACTCAAAATGATGTCCGATTTTAAAAAAGTTTAGGCACAGCACTGTTTAAGAAATGTGTTCTCTCGTTATTATTATTGTTGTTGTGCTTCTTATTTGTTTAGAAGTGTCTCTAAGGTTTGTTTGCTTTAGTGGTGCATATGTTACCTAAAGACAATTCGGTGACTGTTGTTCTACATTTTAAAAGAGCTTTTAGACAGATATCGTGAATTAAGCGTGTAGTCGATGTAAAAACCTTGAAAGCATGAAGCTGACTGTGGACAGAGTCCGACTGTGGACAGGGCACAGGGTCTGACTGTGGACAGGGTCTGACTGTGGACAGGGTCTGACTGTGGACAGGGTCTGACTGTGGACAGGGTCTGACAGGGTGACAGGGTCTGACTGTGGACAGGGCACAGGGTCTGACTGTGGACAGGGCACAGGGTCTGACTCTTCTGTCAGTCACAGCCGCTGTCAACGTAGCGGCGAATTAGCTCTCCTTTACCTTCACGGCTTAGTTACACAAATGGTTGGTCTTTGCCATTATTGAACACGATAGTGAATACCAACAGAACCCAGATAATAGAATAACACGTAGTCGAGCATGATTCGAACAACATGGTCCACTGAAAGCGTTTGTCTGAAGCTCTGGTGAGACTGGCTAGCAGGCTGGTTAGCAGGCAGCAACTAGCTACGTGTCATCTCGTCTAACGGGCGACGTTTCATCAAGGAGCTAGCAGCGAGTCAACAGTTAGCTCGACGCCTGACCGACGTCCTAAATAGAACGAAAGGTTGAGATTAGGGAAGTTCATCAATCCAGACAATGGACGTGAATTCCAGTATTAGATGTAATATCTGGATCAGATAACATCCAGGTCGAGTCTCTTTCATATTAACCAAGTTAGCCAACTTGGTGTTAGCAATGCTAACGTAGCCTCGTCAGGAGCCGAGATGCCGAGTCTTCACAAAGAGCCTTTTCTGCTCATTTATTCTAAAATGTTACAAAACACTTACCCGTTGTTCAGGTGTAGACTGATAAGCCGAATGTGTTCACTCTAATGGTCATATAAATGGGTCCCGTGGTCGGAAAAAGAGAGCCTGTGAACTGCCAGGTCTTCCTCTCCTGTTTCGTGTTTTGTTACTAAGCCACGACACTGCAATGGCTGTCCAACAACTCCCCAAACTCTGCCCAGACTCTGCCCTGCCGCTTCCTGTTTATGTTTCTCTCTCTTCTGTCCGGCTAGGGAACAGCTTTCAACCTCAACCTGCAGCCTGCTGTCTCTCTGTTTCCACTCTTTCCATTCAATGGAACACATGCAGGCTCTGCTAAGAGTTTAGAATACACGGACTATGAAAGTGATGAGCAAAGAACGTGCTTGAAATGGTCTTATATTTCATTCATACCTTTTGTAATATTTCCCTTTAGTTAGTTAGTCAATTGTAGACTATTAATTTTATTTTCATATTGTTCATTATATTTTATTTATATCTCGTAATGATTTTTTCCATTTATCCTTTTCAATTTTATGCCCTGTTATGCAAAGGGTGTTCACCTTATTATTTCAATAACACAAAGTTTGTTAATGCTTTGTGAGGAGCTTTTAGATGGTTATCAAACAGATTGAAAGTAATATCAATACCCCTATATGTAAAAAAAAAAGTTAAATAAAACAAGATCATCAGCATATACATTGATTATTTAGATTAGATTATGTCTGTGTGATATTTTTTTAAAGCCTGACTCAGTTGCCACAGGGTAGGTTTCAGGCAAAGTTATTGACACCGTGTTGCAGAAATAGCCTATTTTACATTTTGATAAAATCTTTAAGAATTTACTTTAAAAAAAAAAAATGTTTCTTGAAGACACTAAATTCACATGTATGGGAAAGAGTAGCAATAAGAAGTACCACTTTGTCAACACGGGTCGCCAAAATCAACAGAAAGTTTGTTACAGGAGCTTTAATGATTGTAGCATTAACAAAAAAGTAAGTTGAAACAAACCTGTTCATTGAATTTTCTGTTCAATATTACATTTTGTTAATTGTGACTGCTTCAAGCTTGGTATCTTGTATTTTTTCTATTAGCTGTGTAGTCATGAGACTCAACTTTTTAGGTTCCATTAATAGGGGTGGGAATCACAATGTAATTAAAAAAAAGAATACAATTTATAAGTAAAGCATAGCGTTGAAAGTTATCTAATTTATTGTCTTTTTTATTTTGAGTTGTCAATTTCATGCCATTTGCATTTTTGATCAATGAAAAGGGTCTCCTCAACTCTTGTTTCCAGTACATCGGAAAAACCTGAGCACCAGAGGAAATGCCACGTGTACACACTGCGCATGCCCGACGCTTTTGACGTTGATCCTGCTGGGTGATCCCAACTTCCGGTGAAAGAGGAGAAGTGTTTCACACGGTTACTCTCACAAGGCCTGTCGTTACTCACCCGCAGGTACTTGACGGGGTTTCGGTAGAAGCCATGGCCCTGTGATCACCATCGGGAAATCTAATTCACTTTGTAAAGATACTAGGCGACTTGTCTATTGGTGCCGACTTGACCAAACGCAACATCGTCAGAGCCACAGGTTTAAACGTTAGCTAGGAGGCTAGCTACAGACGCAGCTAGCTATTCGCCAACCAAGCACCTTTAAATTAGACTCTGGTGTCTGTTTCAAGATGTCAACGGCGGGGTTCAACTCTCAGAATGGGACGGGGACAGGACAGGCATACGCCAATGGTAAGTAGTGTAAAACATATTTAAAGTTCGTCCGGGGCGAATAGCGTATCATAAGTATCCTCGTTTAGACATCCATGAAGTATCAAGCTAACATTAGCAGCAGTTATTGGTTCATGACTCTGGAACTGTTTGCTAACCATTAGCCAGCTTGCTGTCTTGTTAACGTTAATACTGTGATTTAGGGTAGAAGACTCAGCTGTCAGGTAGCGTCACTGCGGGTAATCTTGAGCCTTATTTCCTGCTGTCTTAACATGACAAGATTAGCTGTTAGCCAAACGATACGCTAACACTATTTACCTGCCCTGGCAAACCAACAGGTGAGTAACACAGTAGTATTTCTTTAATAGGATTGTCCCCCATGTTAATGAGCATAACGGTAACTAAGCAGTGTCGTCGTCCCCCCCCCCCCCCCCCCCCCCCCCCGTCACTTTGCTCGGTTAGCTTCAGCTGTCCCCTCCGTATTTAAACAAGCTTTAACTCGTCCCTGAAGATCTTTCCAGTTCCTCTCCTTGTGAATCAACTCTTCTGCGTATTGTGTAGTTACATCACTGGAGTGCACTACAGGGTTTCAAGCAGGAGAAATGGCTCATTGATTGTTTTCGTGTATAATGCTACTGTACATGTGGCACATTGGGAATGATCCAGATAGATCACAGCATTGCTTTCTTCAGCCAGGCTTAGACAATCACTTCCATCTCTACCAGGTTCCCCAGAACACTGAAGAAACCAGTTTGAACACAATCGGGTTGAGATGACAAAAGTTACAAATAGCCACAATGATACACAAATAATCAAACCTAGTATGACCCAAATAATCAAACATAGTTGGCCTCACTGACTTTGTATCAGTGAGGCCACGTTATCATGGGCCCATACTAAAGACTGCAGTCATCCAGTTGTCTTTGGTTGTCTTCCAAATACTCACTTGTGAGGTACACTTTGTTTTGTCCTGAACAGCTTAACTGACTGAACAGGATTAAAATGATGTAGATTCTGTGGTAATAATTGCATTATGTCACTTCCCCTTAAGATCACACATTCAAACTGGAGTGATCAGTTAATCTCAAAACCAGTGCTAGATCAAATCACAGCAGTCCTCAAATTGACTTCAATTGTATGTGTTTTTTCTTTCAGCAGGTTTCCTCCCTGGAATTAGACATTTTACGTTCTTACATTTAAAGAAACACTGTGTTGATTTATGATTTACCAAGAGATTCTTTCTGATTGGACACGAGCTGTAACTGACTAGATATAAGCTTTAGTTCTTAAACATCCCTGCTCACAGGAAGGAAGGAGATTTGAGGTGGATTATGTTCCTTGCTCATTCAGAAGAGTTGTTTTCTAATCCCTTCTCACTCTGCTGAGTTGGCTCTGCTTTCGCTCAGGTAGTAAAGGACTAAATGGATATGAGTGAGGGAATCGGTTGAGGGTGCAGACTTCTACAAATAAAGCATGTTGTTATTTATGTAACACATTCTGTCTTTTATACCTACTGACTGCTAGAAACGTATCTGAGATCTGTTCTTAGTAGATCTTGCATCATGTACTATTTCAAAAAGATAATGTCTTGTATTAATAATTTTTCTGACACCATGTTTTTTTTTCATAATGGCATTTTGTTTTAAGGAAATTGAGACAAAAACATCCCACATCTTGGTCCAAAGATTTAGTGATGTTCAGATGCGGCTGTGCAGTGAGATCAGACTTTGCTCAGAGCCCAGCACTCATGGTCTCTCAGAGCAGCCTCTGGTGAATTAGATCCAGGCAAAGAGATTAGACTCTAGGCTGTTAGCTCATTGGTCATTTGGTGGATCTGAGTAGTTTTCACTCAGTGCTGTCACTGCCAATACTGTGCCATCTGTTTTTCATTTAACTTTTTGAACTGTGCTTCAGATTTAAACCCAAGGATTTACCTTCATTGAAAGGAAGACAGCGAAAATGCTTTGCAGACGTGGAAACTCCAACACTGCTTACTTTATCCATGTGGGAAGCTAATAGCTTGGCTGCTTAGCTTTTAAGCTAAGGCTGTTTGTACAGAAGAGTTCCTTAATGGTTCTGGTCAAGCATGATATGACAGTAGCCCAGAGAGGATCAGTCCTTGTGCAAAGTGATTTTCTAAAGTTTTTATTAAGTGTTTTTTGGGGGGCTTTTTTGCCTTTATTAGATAGGATAGCTGGAGATAAACAGGAAATGTAGGGAGGAGAGAGTGGGGGGAAGACGTGCAATAAATGGTAGAGGCTGGGAGTCGAACCTGCAACCCCTGCGATGTGGACTATAGCAGCCTCTGTATATGGGGCACGCTTAGACCGCAAGGCCAACAGTGCCCCGCAAATTTACATTTTTGTCAACCGATACAAAAAAAAGGAGTATAACAGCCTTTGTTCTTCTTCCCACTGTGACAGCAGTACTGATTTGATTGGTTAGCCATTATTAGGTTTTTCTTAAAGCAATATGTTATCACTAAACAAACATGGACCTGTTGGATCTCAAACATGCCTGTTGATTTTTCTTTCTCTCCTTCAGGTCCATCACAGAATCCAGTCGCCCTGCAGCAGCTGCCTGGGGTCAACTATGGCATGACTCACCAACCCACCTACAATCCAATGCAGGCCAAAGTTCCCGCACCCCCTGGCCCTGGACTGTATCCCACTGGGCCATACCAGCCTGTCCCCCCAGTCAGCTCTTACCAGTCTGGCCTACTACCTGCTTCCTACCCATCTCCCCCAGGCCAGCAACTGTTAACCAGACCTCCAATGGCAGGTCCGCCATCCCATACTCCTCCCCAGTCTGCCAGCCCAGGCCCTGGTCCAAGGCTGCCCCCTGCACAGGCCACACCTCCTCCACCTGCTGTGTCATCTAGTAGCTACTACCAAACCCCTCAGCAGCCACAGCCCATGGCCCCAACATGGAATTACAACACAGCTCCTCCACCAATGGGGCCACCTTCTTCAATGAACACACCTCCTCGCGGCCTTGCAGCTAATCACGTGAGCCCTGCTACAAGCTCAATAGCACCACCACCTCCAATGTCATCAGCAGCTTATAGCTCGGCACCACCAGCCCATGTGTCTCACAGTACCACTCAGCCCCCAGGTCCTGGGATGCCCCCCACATCTCTGCATGGATACATCCAGCCAGGTAGGACTGCAAGAGCTCCATCCAAGGCCAATTGTACCATCCAGATGCACAATATTGTTTGGCTTTTAAATGAAGGGTGAATTAATTACACAAGGAAGAGGGTACAGTTTACAGACATGATGCAGGCACTCCCTGGGTCACACCCAGAAAAAGATGAATCATCTGTTCAGTGCTACTAAAACCAGACCTCGGAACTTTAGCAAATTAATTCTAAGTCCCCCATCACTTAACTGTTGCAGTTAATGAGAAAAAAAAAAGTACAACACCCACCACTGTTCCCTTCCAACTACTTCTCCAAAACACATTTACTTTGCCCTGTCTCTTTACCCCATCATTGTCCTTTTCCAGCGGCATGTCCTGCAGATATGCATATCTAAACACTGATATGTTGAAGCTGGACATTGCCCTCTACTTCTGCACTGAACATGTGGGCTGGTGGCTGCCTCTGGCTCCCTCCCTGACACTGAAAGTTATCCACTGTGAATTTGTTCAAAGTTCAAATGAGATCTTTATTGTTTCTAATGTGAATCTTGAGTCAGAGTATGACACATCATTTAGATCAGAGTTGAATCCATTACTGGGGAAGTTTGTATCATTGAAATGGATTATTTTTCAGCATCCTGGTAATAGTTTAATAGAGTTCTAAAACAGTACCTTCCTTGTGTTTGGGACATTTTGAAAAATGTGGGTTTTCATGTTCCCTGTGATGATTTAGGGGTGTCATATGTAAATGTTGGGCCTTAGTTCAATCATAAAGTATCTATAACTTGGTATATCTAAAGCAATCCAACAGATCTTCTGTTGAGAAAGTTATAAGAGCATTATGAAAGTTTGTTGTATAAGGTTTGATTTGTCATAGCATTTCGTTAACCAGACTTTTTTTTCAAAGCAACTATACTTCTGCGTAAAAGCAGAGGTCACATGATCTCTCTGTTATCAACACGTCTCTCAATCCTATGGTCAGATTTGCTTGTAAATTGCCGTTTATACTCGCAGCCCCAACAAGAAGCGTATGTCTGTGTGGAGCTGACCTTTCCCCCAGCAGCACCATCAACTCCTATCTTCCCAGCACAATGCTGACAGTGAAAGCAGCAGCTAATCAAGACAAGTTATGAGATATTTCTGGAGATGTGAACCCTGTTGACTAGTTTCTTCTTTCAATTGCCCCTCAGGTCACAAGCAGCTCTAAATAAAATGTCACACATTGCACCACCAGACATAAAATATGTTGTGAACACATTTGGCTGTATTAAAGTTGTCTATGGTTTTGTCCCTGCTATCAAATGTAGTGTTTAGTAAGCAACATGTTTCAGAAGACATCTGACATTTTGCAGAGCCACTGAAATTCATTAATAAGTGCATTGGACACATATACTGTATAAAATATTGACGTAGTATCCATGAAGTCACCTATCTGTTTCTGAAGAGCTGTTTTGAGGCCAATCAGTGACGGCAGCCATATTGCTTCTGTCGAGCCAGTGTGATGTAAAGAGGCGGAGTTTGAGCCTCCTAGCCAACAGCTAGTGTTCCCGCAGGCAGCTGTGCCTCTCATTGGGAGACTTGTAATCTCAATATCTTCGAAATTGCCACGTTAGAAAAAAAATCACCCTCCTCACAGTGAGAGCATATCGAGAAATGAGCTATCCAGACTACACTTGTCTTTTGAACCAGGCTGTAAACAGGTTGCCGCTTGATTGGACAATGTGAATGAAGGAGTACGATCATTGGGGCCCGAGCACTGACATGCAGTGGCAGCGAAGCCCTATTGTATGTCGAAGAATCGCTAGGATTCTTCCACCGCTTCAAAGCCAAATTTGCATGCCTCAACGTGGCCCAGAACTCACCAAAATGTGTCCCAAAGTCAGTCATGGCGTAAAATTTAGGAATTCATTGCTTTTGGGCCAATATTGCTCCATAGAGCCCCCTAATGACTTAAAAGGCCAGACACTCAAAGCTACTTTCACCTACATGCCTGAATTATTTTTTGCATACCTACCATCCCAAGAGCTACAAAAAAGTCCCAGGGCGTCATTGTGAAATCCTAACAGGAAGCGCAGAAATCTGAGTTGAATGTCTGATTTTGGCGATTTGCAGGGCACGTACTAAAGAGATCTAGCCCTAGGGTTTTTCTCTAATCCAATCCCAACAAGGCATAATCCAAAGTAGACATATGGACGAGTTAAAGTTATCAGAAAACGTTTGCCAAATATGAAAAATGGGGGCATGGCAGGTACATCAAACTCTTATGTCTCCCCATAAGCAGGAAATTGATTTTTGGGGGCTTTAAAATGCTCACAATCTCACCAATGGTGATTGGGCTACAATCATCGGCCATGCATCCCCTTTAAACATTTTTGGGCTCTCGTCCAAAAAAAATAAAAAATCTGCTCCACAGCGCCCCCTAATGGGTTAAAAAAACGGGTAAAATACCCCTGCCCATAGAGTTTTTTTAAGCTACATGCACGATGTCAGACATGCTCATTCAGGGCATCAGGACGCACAAAAAAGCCTCTTGCACCCATTGCCTAAAACCAACAGGGAGCCTTATTAAGGCCCGAGCACTGACACTCAGTGGCGGCGAGGCCCTATTGTATCCCGAAGGATCGCTAGGATTCTTCCGCCGCTTGAAAGCCAAATTCGCATGCCTCAACGTGGCCCAAAACTCACCAAAATTTGTCCCAAAGTCATCCAATTCATAAATGTTTAGGCTTCTTTATACAGGAATTGTAAACATTTGAGGTATACCTCCCGTGCCCACAAGATATTGTGGGTAATCAGGGTTTTCACTGTTTTTGGCACCTTGCCAAATCTTTAAGGATATTAAAACCTTAATATCTCTTAGATACAATGTTAGATCAGGACCAAACATTACATGTGTGATAACTGTCCCATGCTTAATGCGTCTGTATGCAAATATTAATCTGTATCCTTTTTGGCCCCCTACTGGCAACAGGAAGTCACATTTCTTACTTTGTGATGAAACGCTTCTTCTGTTTTAAACAGTTCTTTTTCAAATGTGCTCAGAAATTACCTTTACACCTTCATGAAGCATAACAGGTCAGACTGTGACCTGTCGTTAAAGGGTGTGTCTCTGGCAACACCCCAAACTTAGATGTCTCGCCATGACACAGAGATACTTATAGCTCCTTCATACGGTGATCAATCTGTTTCAAATTGCATAAACATGATCAGGATCCAACCCTCAACACATCTATGGGCTCATTTATCTGCTACAGCCATAGCACCACAAACAGGAAATACATGGTACTGACATTTACATTCAATACCCGATCTCTTCCAATTTTTGCAAATGTCATCATGGTCCCAGCCTGAACTAACTTAAAGTTGACAGCAGCCCCATTCAAATGAATGGGGTAGAGATAGTTTTTGACCTATACTGCAGCCAGTCACTAGGGGGAGCAGTTTTTGTTGCGGCCTTACTTCGAGCCGAGCAAGATGACGTCCATTTTATATAGTCTATGGTTTTATCTCATTCCAGTAAGTTTTATTTTAAGAGAGAACATTATTTGTCTTTATAATTTGTGCCTTAATTCCGAACACAAAATTCCCAATGTAATCTGCATTTATTTCATTATTGTTTGAGTCAGGACTCATTTGGTTGGTCTGTCCTCAGAGAGGACATGTGTGACATGTGTCACTGTCACTGTTCTGACATGGTGGTTTAATAGTGCCATCAGCTGTTGTCACCTCTACTTAGAGCTTATAACGTTACACATCAGTGTTGCTTCATATCTCTTCTACATTATATGTGCTAACACCAGAGTCAGGTCTTGTTTCACATGCCACAGTAATGTTGACATAATTACTGATGTCATGACTCTGCCTCAAATATCGTCACAGATGTGTTGTAAGTGAAAGTTGATCATCAGTTGACACGAAATAAGAGCAAAACAAGAAACAAGCACTTTGATTTGTGATTGATCTCTATGTTTTTGTTTAGGAACAAATACAGTTTTGTGTTCAAGCCTTTGAAATCCAAGGGTTTGCTGTTTTCTCCCTGAGGTGTATTGTTGATTTGTTTAAGATGAATTGATAACTATATTTAAATGAACTAGTCAGTGCAATACCAACAAGAATCTGTTTATTGTTTCTTTTTCAGGCACTGCTCCTCCACCCATGAACCCCATGGCTCCTCAAACATACCAACCAAACAGAGTTCCCTATAGCACCCCACCTACAGGCCCACCAACAATGAAACCTGCACCACCTCCCACTGGACCCCCAATGGCAAACGCCACTTCTCCTCCCCCAGATGGTTAGTTTGTTGACAGTTTTTATCTCTGAGCAGTAGATTTTCTGGCTTTTTCCTCAGGCTGGGAAACCGGTACAGACAAAAGCTCATGAGTGTGTTCCAAATCTAAATGCTTTTATAACCATTGCCTCATTTGCACTGGTGATTTATTTTCAAGACCTTCAAATCAACACAGCAGGAAAATAAAGAATAGATGTTTTTTCCATAAAACAACATGAAGTGTTTGTACATCAGGGATCAGACAGGAATATGTTTTCGAAGTCATAACACAACGTTTTTCCAACAAGTATGGCAAGTATAGTGTGATGTTAAAGGGACATCTTTTCTTTCGGAGTCCGTGCTGATTGTAAAATAATGATATTGTATCACTTTGGCTCTTTAACTGTATGTCCTTGATCATAAGCCAGCCTTCTTTGTAATGATCACCTTCCAACGTTTCCCCCTCATGCCAGCTCAGTGTGGGGGGGCTGTTAACAGCTCTCTCTCCCCCACTGAGCCCGACAACCAGGAGGGAGATATTGAATGTCCAGGTGTGGCCAAAACTGCCAGTAGCTGTTAGATATTGTGTCAGTCCTGTCCTCACTGTGCTGTTGTTCATTGTATCCAGGGATGCACTGCTCTGATTTTTTCCTTTAATTAAAATAAAGGATGAAACCCAGCAGAACGAGCAGACTACTAGTTTGTAGTGTTTTGAAATCGATGCAGAAAATAGGAAAATTAGCCCAAATTCATGACTCTGATCTGGAATATTACATGCGCCCAAGTTTCTGTGTCTTCTTGAATGAAGCAACCTTATCAGTGCATTCCTGGAAACATATTCTTTCTTGTTGTTATTAGTACGCCTTCCGCTCTCAGACATCCCTTCCCATCTTTTCTCATATAACCTCAAATATTTCTTTGGAAAACCACATACAAATCACCATCATCCATGTCGCCTTTAGTGCTGTTGTTTTGCTTCAGTGGTCCTTTGTGTCCATATTTTTCTGTAGCTCCAACTGCTCCATATCCATCGCCTGTGGACATAAAGCTCAAAGTGTCTGAGAATATTTATTTCATACATGTATGTTTTCTTTCAAACAGGAACTGTGACTGACAATGGCCCACAAGCACCAAACAGCTACAATCATGTTGACAACAAACTGGGTAAGACCGTTTTCTGCCACATGTCAGATTCTTTCCACACTAGAGACATATGTACAATCTAGCCTCACAAAATATGGTTTCATTAAAGCAGCTATACACTTTTGCAGCAGTTTTTCTCTTTTTTTACCTTTTATTTCAGTCTTTCATAATGTAATTCCTTCTTACAAGCATTTGAGTAGATTGTGACCAATACGCTTCTTCTGTAGTGATTACCTGAAACACAACATCACAGTGATACAGTCTGCCCAAAGCCCTCAACAGGCTGTTTGTTGTGGTATATTACCATTAACAGATATTTAATTTGTATTGTTTTGAAGGATATTTCATGATTTCCATCTCATCAAAACTCCAGTGAATGAATGAAACAAGGAACCAATCCCACTAACAAATACTGTTCGTGTATCTCCAGCCTAACATATACTTTGTACCAGTGTCTTTGATGTCCACACACAAATATATGATCTAAATCAGAATTCAGCAACATGAATAGTGAATATCAAGTTACACGCGGTCATGCCTCTGTAGTAATGAGTAATACATGGCTGAATAGAGTCTTCACCAAAAGTCATATTTACTAACACTTTGCTACAACTGTTGGAATAAATTAGGGACTGTACCCCCCTGAAGTTGACCTCCATATTTATGACTTGTTTTTGTCAATAAAGTCATGTTTAAAAGCCTGAGGCACAGAATGTCCCAGAAAGAGCAAGGAAATAAAACCATGTGGAGAGATGAATTTAAACAATTTGATTTAATAAACGAAGAGACAGAAAATCCTTCATCCTTGCTTCCTTAGGACTGGCTTTCTCATATAAAGTGAACCCATGTCTGTTCTCTTTTCTCCTACAGCTGGCCCACCCCAGCCTGGATCACCTGGTCGGCACTTGGGCCACTACCCCTCTCTCCCCCCTGGGTACCAGAACACATCGGCCCCCCATAATGCTGCACCACCCATGCATCCTGCAATGCAGGCCGCCACACAGCCTTACACTCAAACACCTCAGCCATACCAGCAGGTAAGAAAGAGGTCACAGCCACGTGCTGCTGAGGTGTTTTAAATCATTTTGAACTAACTATTTGAAGGGTTAGGGCAGTGATTTTCAACCACTGTGCTGTGGAACACTTGTGTGCTGTGACAGATCATCACGTGTGCTATTGGACATTTTCCAATTTCACTAAATTAGTCCAAAAGAAATATTATTCATATACTGCAAACAATTTGCCATGAAGTACGTCTGTGCCTGCAGTGTAGTGACTGGTAGAGAAATTCAGTACTCGTCCATGTACTGACCTGCGCTACCCACCCACTGGGTGGCAATAAAGCACACTAATGACCTTGTTAGTTTAAAACAATAGAATTAATGATGCAAGAGGTGTATTTGATAAGACGTAGGTGTACAACAACGATGGATAAATAATATTAAAAAAGGAAAAAATGTAACTTCAAACTGGGCCCTGGACAAAATTCGAACCTGGATGAAGAGCGTAATATGGGTGGTGGAAAAGGCAACTTTTATGAGAAAAACTACATCAGTGTCTGCGAGAGCTCTCAAAGCTAGCTACTTAGTAGCTGAACTTGTAGCCAAATCAAAAAAGCCACACACTGTGGCAGATACATTAATACTACCTGCAAAAGCCATTGTAAACGAGATGCTTTCCCCTAACCCAGTTAAAGAAGTAGCCAAAGTCCCTCATTTGTTTTTTTTTGTAAACAAATGATGAAAAATATCCACTTTAGTTGTGGTTGTGCTTCAGCTGTGTTATGAAAAAATCTTTATAAAATGTTAAATTATCATAACCATTTGACACTAAATGGAGCAGGTTCAGAGACAGTGATTATCATCAAACCAGACTGCACCAGTATATCAGAACATAGATGGCTAAAGGTGCTTAATGATGCTAGCTGTTTACACTTGATATTGTCTGCCATCTCAGCCACCTGTTGGCCCAGGGCCGGCCCAGCTGAGCCCGTCCCTGGCGGCCATGAGCCTCCAGTCCAGCACCCCAGAAGCCCTGAGAGTGGTCAACCTGCTGCAGGAGAGGAACCTGCTGCCACCAAGCCCCATCCCTGCCCCAACACCCTGCCTTCCACAAGACCTACAGAAGATTAACTGCAACCCAGAGTAAGCCATGACCAATCACAATCTACAGATTACACCAATACATGAAATATTCTTTAAACTGATATTATTCTGATCTGATAAAACCTAACTTGATAGTTTCATGCAAATGAAGCTTATTCATTTACTGCATTGAATTTTAAACGATTGCTTTCAGTGAAGAACCAACTGAACAACTACCCTTGAATTCAGTTCCCGTATACAATGAACTTCTGTGCTTATTTTTCTTCACAGAGTTTTCCGTTGTACACTAACCAGCATCCCACAGACCCAGTCTCTGCTCAATAAAGCCAAGATGCCTATGGGCCTGCTGCTGCACCCATTCAAAGACCTCTCGGTAACACTTGAGTTCAATATTTCATGTGAACAAATTTATATATTACTACATGTACTCAAACTGAAATGTCCTTTTAATAGTCTGCTATCTGCTAACCCCTTATTTTATGGTTCATGCGCATGTGAAAACTGGTTTATTAGGTTGAGGAAAAGAATGGAGAGGAACGTTGTAAACACAACTAAACTTTTCCCTGAGGGAAAGCAAATTTGTGGTAGTTTGTGCTTAACAAGGTTTCTAACTGGTTTAAGGAAGTGACAGAGAAAGGGGTGTAGCCAGGGAACATTTTATTTAACATAATATGTGGCATTAGTGTGAAACGCATCCAAAAAATGCAAAATCAGTTGACCTTAAATCCCATTGTTCTCTGATTGTATCTCACTATTATGACTGACTTGTTCCAGAAAGTTGTTATATTTAAACCCTGCAACAGTCAAAATATAGAAAAGTTGGTAATTATGTTTCTTTTCTTCTCTTGACCATACCTGAGCGAGTGTTTGAACCTGCATGCTCCAGTCAGAGTGCTCAGGTCAACGCACCAGGTGCTTCTTGATGTCCCAAGAGCAAGGCTAAAAACATGAGTTGACAGAGCTTTCGCGGTGGCTGCTCCCACACTGTGGAACAGTCTGCCTCTGAATATAAGGACAGCTCAGACTACTGAGAGTTTTAAACTGTTACTTAAAACGCACCTCTTTGCATTGGCTTTTAATACCTGTTGAGCGAGACATCCAACTTTTTATTTTGCTTTTATTTATTGTGGCTTTTTCTTGTACCATCTATTGTTTTTTTTTTTAAATATCTACTCCTATAAATTATTTTAACTATTTGTTTTTATTGATTGTGTTTCTAAGCTAGTACAGCACTTTGGTCCAGCACTGCGGTTGTTTTAAAATGTGCTATATAAATTAAGTTTGACTTGACTTGACTGGGCAGCCAGGGATAACTTTAAGCAAGCACTCAGTGCTGCTTTTAATGTGGAGGGGGTCACTGTTAAAGCTCTTAGCAGAACATATGGTCATAGTTTCTGAATTTGTTTCATTGCATTAAAGTGAAGAAAGGTGTTGCTGGTAGAAATGATGCTTGTATATGCTCAACAGAACTCTGTCCTGAATGATTTGAAAGAACATCAACAGCCTCATTCTAATAATTATGTCACTTGGATAAAGATCAAATAACCACATAGGACTGTTAGCATCTAAACACTGAGAATCCCCTTAATGCCTCAGAGTAGTATTTGACTAAATAGGCCTCTGGGTAAAACCTGTCAGAACATTTTCATGTTTTTTCACTGTGTTACTTGAGGACACAGACGTTGTGCAACAAAAATGTCTTTATTGAAAGGCCAATGGTTGCAAACTGGAGAATGAGTTAGCCTGAGCCTGGAGGCACCTCTCACACAGTGCCTGTTTTGTTCTGTGGTTTTTCTTGCAGCAGCTTCCTGTGGTGACATCCAGCACCATCGTCAGGTGTCGATCCTGCAGAACATACATCAATCCCTTTGTCTCCTTCCTGGACCAGAGGAGGTGGAAGTGTAACCTGTGCTACCGGGTTAATGATGGTAAGGAAGAGGGGAGAAGCGAGGAAAGATGGATGATCAACTGAAAGGGCTTCAGTCAGGTAGAACAGTGGAGACGGTTAGCAAGCATCCAGTGTAGTATATCCCAGTCACAATGAAGTATCAGTGGTGTAGTAGCAGTTTTCTGTCAAGTAACAATGAAGATAATAAAGTGAAAAATCGGTTCATTCTGAAGCTGATTGTTAGAACTTCAGATTCCTATTTGAAGTTCCACCTCAATTTAGAAACACTCACCCTCAGTATACACAGGCTGCACTGCATCGCGTTACGTCAGTGCCGCACACTGTGCAGCCAATACGTTCTCATCCTAGTCCATGCTCATGTGTACACAGTGAGCGCAATCTGTGGTTGTTGTTTTAGCATCTTATCTGTGTTTTATAGGGATGTACGGATACACTCAACCCACAATTAATATTCATTCGCATCCCGATATTTGGTTCACGATACGATTAACTCACGATTCTCTAGGGTTTTTCAAGAAAACTGGATTGAAGTCAAAATTTAAATAAATATTATTTATTTCAATTCTCAGATATGGACAGTTGGGATATATATTTTCTCTTATATTTCTTTGTAAACAAAGTAATCTTTTTTCATTTTTAAGGTGTGTTTTAACTCAAATAAAACCACTGCGCACTTTTTTTTCGCAATTTGCAAAAAACTCAAATGACCATACAAAAATACCTTGTTCGAAAATTTCAGAACAATTATAGAGAAATGGAAAGTGAATGATTCCCAAATAAAAGTATGAAATATTAAAACAAATAAGGTCAATCTCTTTAAATCAGGGATTTAACTTTCAAGTATTTTCTGTGATCGACCTTTGGAAATGTTAACGATCAATTATCGTTTAATCATTTAAAAAACTTGAACGTCTGAACAGAAACATATTTCAGAGTCACAGTGTCCAGTTTTCTTCTTGAGAAAAATAAGTATGTGAACGTGGTCAGGTGTCAGCAGGGAGTGCAACCCGGTCATAATCAGTCCGGGCGTTAGAGAAAGAAAGCGCTCATGGAGACCTGTCACTCAGCTGCAGCCCCCAGCTGAAACATGCTTTAAACTTAAAACACCTCCACTCAGTGAGTGACGAGAGAGCAGACAAGAGACTTCGTGATGTTGAACAAGTGGAGTATAATGCAGATAGCGCCTTCTACTGTTTAAAAATAATATCCCGTTACTACTTTTGTTGAATTGATTTTAATCCATCCTTATTTGGATCTATTTTTTTTACCGTCTTGCGATATATCCTTACATCCCTAGTGTTTTATATGCAATATAACAACATTCTCATGCTGCTGCCCTCTGTTTTAAATCACATCTACATTTTACATGGTTGTATTAAAGAAAAAGAAAGAAGGCCGGTGATCTATTATGTTATGGTTTAGTTTGCTGGTTATGTACAGATTATAGGATACAAAGGAAATAAACTGATGCAGTACAAGTATCCCTCGTTTGGTGCACGTACTCCTCCACAAACCCTGTGATCTTCATCCATATGACAACCATTCTAGTCGCTGCATTAGTAACCATCCTGCCACTTACATTTGTTTTTACGCTCATGAATGTGAATTGAGTCAGAAAGTACATAGAGTACTATTCATTACTATGACCTCACTGCGTGTTTTGTGTGTCTGTATGTAGTTCCAGAGGAGTTTATGTACAACCCAGTCAGCAGATCATACGGAGAGCCACACAAAAGACCAGAAGTCCAGAACGCCACCATCGAATTTATTGCTCCTTCAGAATACATGGTGGGTTCATCGGCATGACTGTTTATTATCTGAGTTATCTACATGTGAAGTTTATTCTCAATGAATAAGTTATTTTTATTCAAGTGTAATGTGTACAGAAATGTGTGTGTGTGTGTGTGTGTGTGTGTGTGTGTGTGTGTGTGTGTGTGTGTGTGTGTGTGTGTGTGTGTGTGTGTGTGTGTGTGTGTGTGTGTGTGTGTGTGTGTGTGTGTGTGTGTGTGTGTGTGTGTGTGTGTGTGTGTGTGTGTGTGTGTGTGTGTTATTGTTTCTCTGACCTTTACTTAAGTTCAATGTGTTTCCCTTATCTCCCCAGCTGAGGCCACCGCAGCCTGCTGTTTACCTCTTTGTTCTGGATGTATCCCACAATGCAGTGGAGACGGGCTACCTGAATGTGTTCTGTCAGTCATTGCTCGACAACATTAATGCGTATGTGCTTTTCAACTTTCTTTAGGCTGGATGTCCAAAATCAATGTCAAAATGTATTCAGCCAGAGTTGGTCGCTATGTAAATATCTCTGCCAGTAACTTGTAAAATTATGTGTCACAATAACATTCATTAGAAACAGCCAAACCTCACTCTGCAGGGTTGAAATGAGGCTTTGTAAATAAGTTAAAAGAGCGCTCCGGTCACCAGAGTGCAAGCTACATTTTGAGCATGTGTTCGTGTCCTTCAGGCTTCCTGGAGACTCGCGGACAAAGGTAGGCTTCATCACCTTTGACAGTACCATCCACTTCTACAACCTCCAGGAGGGACTTTCCCAGCCGCAGATGCTCATCGTTTCCGACATTGAAGGTGAGACGCAGCTGACGGCAAAGACAACACGCTTATTACTGCTGCAGTTTCAGACCAGCTGTATGCAAAGCTCCTCAGACACTCAGATGTGATAAATACATGAGAAAATAAGCGTCAAGCAGATGATTTCATTGTAACTGCAGTTCTAAAACATATTCTGTTATTATAAGGGTAATAAGACTGTTTATGCAATGTTCTTTTTGTTTGAATTATGCTTTTTATGTGCTCCACAGATATCTTTTTACCAACACCAGACAGCCTTCTAGTAAACCTCAATGAATGCAAAGAGGTAAGAAGCAAAATTACAAAACCTCCTAATTTTGTCTTTTGAATTTTTAATCCCAGATTAAGACATTTATTTTCCTTTTTTAACAGTAGAGAAAAATAAATTGATAAAATCAGCATTTTAAAACCTTGAGGTCACACTGCTGAGTAACAGAACACTTGAACCACTCCGACTTTTGGCTCTGACTTCTGTATAAATTGAGGAAACTTTAAATGACAGCCAATTTTTTTCTTCAGGGACTAATTATTCTTTGCAAAAACGAGACTCACTCCTTGTGTTTTTAGCTTGTGCAAGATCTGCTTAAGAGCCTACCAACTTTATTTGAGAAGACCATGGAGACCCAGTCTGCGCTGGGTTCAGCTCTGCAAGCAGCCTTCAAGTTGCTGTCGCCAACCGGAGGGCGATTGTCTGTGTTCCAGACTCAGCTGCCTAACCTCGGTGCAGGGGCGCTCCAGTCCAGAGAGGACCCCAACCAGCGGGCATCTGCCAAGGTTGGAACTTTGGTGATGAGTTTGTTGGGCATAAGTGTGAAAAAAGATCTGTCAGCAGCATTATGTGACTAGAAAACAGCAAATGTCACTGCAGATGTTTCATAGTTTTGATTTATCTAAAGCTTGGATGGAACCTGTTGGCAACAGAATGATGATGAACCTCTGAGTGCTTCATGAAATATCCCATTAGAGGGTTTGACTGGTCACACATCATCAATAACTTGTTGAATTTGAGCCCGTATATAAGACATGGAAAGTCAGAATTCTCTTCCCAGGAAGTCATACAGTAACTAAGAGTGGTCATTTATGCCAACATCAAACTGCATGGAAGAACCTCTAACAAATGAGGCATAGTTTTCAAGTTCATGTTGTGTTACAGATTTAATATCAGAGTGATAGTCGTAAGTTCTGATTCTAGTTAAAGTTCCCGTCTGTTGGGTTTCAGGACATCCAGCACTTATCCCCAGCAACAGACTTCTACAAGAAGCTGGCTCTGGACTGCTCCGGCCAGCAGGTGGCGGTGGATCTGTTCCTGCTCAGCTCTCAGTACTGCGACCTGGCATCTCTTGGTAAGCTTGACAGAAGACTACGGCTAAATGGAAGCAAAGAAGGAGGAAAGGCTGACTGGAGCTTCTATTCAGTACAGCACAGACTACTTTTACTAGAAGAATCAAGAATTGAGTTTCTGTTTTTCACTTTGGTTTTACAACTAAAAACTAAATCATTTACACTTCAAGTTTGCCTATTGTGTTTTCTACAAACTTAAGTAATGTAACAGATTAAACAATCAGCATCTCATTGCTGCCTCAACTGTACTCTCATGTGTCTCCCAGGCTGCATATCCAGATACTCTGCAGGAAGCATTTACTACTACCCCTCGTACCACCACCAGCACAACCCTGCTCAGGTGGAGTGTTTCCAGAAGGATCTGAAGAGATACTTAACCAGGAAGATCGGCTTTGAGGCCGTCATGAGGATACGCTGCACGAAAGGTTGAGCATTGACATGAATGTGCTTCAGAAATTGTTTTCAGAGAAATAGTCACGGTTTCACGATTATCCCAATTATTATGCATTCAATTTACCAACAATTTTTGATGGTCCTTCCTCAGAACATTTAGAGTGAAAAACACGTTATCGTGTTCTGTAGTATTCTTCTGCACCAATGTGTCATGAAACTGTCTGAAATGGGGATGATTTCATTTAAAGGATTAGTGTCTGCTACTTCCTGAATGAATACCAAATGTCATATTCTAGAAGATTTAAAGTGTCATTATTCACATGTTAATCTGATGCTTGTAAAGACAGAGTGACGTTTGATGTTCAGCTGAACTTTACTCTCATTTTACAGAATCATGAATTATCCACATTTTAACTAGGGATGCACACCAAAAAATGAGGAAACCAAGGCCGAAAACCTAAAGAAATTATTATGCCAATTTTTAGTACCATTGCAGTTATAGCTGACTGTTTACTAACCTCACTAAAATCAAGGATCTCATTGAACATATCAGACAACGAGGGTGCATGCCCCTCATCTGGTTCAGAGAGACCAGTCCTTTTTTCTGCACTCTGTTCTTCTCCTTCTTGCGCTGTGCGCCTCTCCGTCTCCAAGCGGGTTCTCCGCATCCATTGCGGCCTGGATCATTTCTCGTGTACTGCTTCATTCCCACATCCAAGTAATGATCTTTATAACACGGATCAAGTACAGTTGCCATGGCCACTGTTTCGGCCATGTTGTTTCAGTGATAAGTCTTTCGGCACTTTTGGTCAATTTTCGGCTGAAAATTTTCGGTAGACGAATTTTCAGTGTATCCCTAATTTTAACATAATAGTCTGTTCCAGTTTATTCATTACAGACCTTTGTGTCTTTCAATACCATTCACAGGTCTGAAAACGGTTATTAATATGACGAGCTGTTTACATGAGCTGGGTGTAGCCTGTCAGGTTATTATGAGCTCTCACCTCTGTGTCTACCTCAGTCAGTATTAAGGCAATAACCAATTTAGGTTACTTTATTTTAAATGTGCTATTATCAATATATAATCCTCTTCAATACTCATGCATGTGGAAGCTTTTTGATAGCATGATGATGCACTCTTACCGAGGCGTGTGTGCAAGCTAAATATTTAATTAATAATTAAACGGACCATATTTACACTCCGACGTGTGGGAGAGAGAGAGGGAGAACGGACAGTGAATATAAATATGGACATAAGATGTGAATCAAAAATAAGACATCAGATCATGGAGTCAGTTGTTGCTCTGTATAACTAGTATAACTGTATGACTAACACCATCAGTGTATGAAATAAACTTCAGTCTGAAGTAGGTGTGTTCATTTTAAGTATTTTCCGTGATCGATTTATGGAAATGTTAACGATCAATTATTGATTAATCAATAAAAAAAAAACATTGAGTTTTCTTAAGTCAAAAACAATGCCAAATACTTTGTTTTCCCCCTAAATTATATTTTCCACAGCAACAAATTACTTAGAACTGACAGTATTGACTACAGGTACAACATGTTAACATGTTTAACACACTGAATATCAACGATCAGGCTCATAAAAATATTCTCCGCGGACATAGCCTCATAATGTGAAGGCTCATAATACTAAAAGAAAAGTACTTCAGACTCACAGTGTCCAGTTTTCTGTCTACTCGTTCTTATTGAGAAAAATAAACGTGTACGCGGTCAGGTGTCAGCCGGGAGTGCAACCAGATAATAATCAGTCCGGCTGCAGAAAAGCTCAGCCGGCTCTGATGTTGCTGCTCTGCAAACATAGCCTTCTCGCAATTCCCACTAGTCTGTTGGCTTTGTATCTAAAGGTGGGAAAATGTTCTGTTTAACGTTGTCAATCTTCGTGTCCGTGTCGTTGTTGGCAGCAGTTGCGTACTGATCCTCTTTAAAAAGCGCTCGTGGAGACCTGAGACTGTGAGCAACACCTTTAACAGCTGATTCACATGAAACATGCTTTAAACTTAAAACACTTCCCTGAAAACTGAATGTTATATGAGACCACATGTTGTTTGTTCCACGTGATAGAAAATCCAAACAAAAAAACGTGTTAGAATAATTTCTTAGCAATCAATTAATCGATACTTGATTAGTTGTTGACATCCCTAATCTGAAATCTCTGTCAGCAGACACAAACATTTACAGCTGGTTGAACGAGAACTCAGAGATCAGCGTGTTATGTTTTAATTTTCAGACACAGGTGTCATAGGGACGACCTCACCTGTAGAGAATAAAGGATAAGCACTCTGCAGAATGTTTCTTTAGCCCCTCTATCTTATTGTGCCGTTTTAGCAGCACCTTTTCAGCTTCACTGGACTGATTTGAATAAAACGCTGCCAACACGTCGATGTAATGTTGTTACAGTTAAAAATGTGACGGTTAATAATCTAGACATCCCTGAACAGGATTAGGTTGTTTTTCAGAGTTTTCTTGAAGCTTTCTTGTTATTGTTCCACTTGTTGTGATTCCTGAAAGAAAGGGAATGTACTGTATTTATTTGTATTTTTTTTATGTTAAGTGTTGTATCATTTTTAGTTAGAAACACTTGCTTTCTGCAAAGTTAAAAGTAACAGTCAAAGTTTAAAAATAAGACAAATGATAATACAACACATATGTAGCGGTTTTGAGTCGGCACATGGAGATACTCTTGATATTTGTACCCTTTATCTCATTTTGAACTTGTAAACCAAAGTCCTGGGTATTCTGAGGAAAACACGATATCTCTCGAGTTCAGGCAAATACATTTAGTTGATGGGATTTATTGTTTGTTTTAAGTATTAGAGTTTGTGTACATTGTCTTTTTTAATCGATTTCTCTACCTCTGCTTCTTCGTAGGTCTCTCCATCCACACGTTCCATGGAAACTTCTTTGTGCGATCTACAGACCTGCTATCCCTGCCCAACGTGAACCCTGATGCTGGCTTTGCAGTTCAGATGTCCATTGAGGAAAACTTGGATGACATGCAGGTTGTCTCCTTCCAGGCTGCCCTGTTGTACACATCCAGCAAAGGTGAACACGCAAACAAAAACAGGCAGCTTTTGCAAAAATTAGTTATCATTTCTGTCTCTTTTGTTGATTTAACATGTTTTCTCTTACAGGAGAGAGAAGGATCCGTGTCCACACTCTGTGTCTACCTGTGGTCAATTCTCTGTCAGACATCTTTGCCGGGGCTGACGTTCAAGCCATCAGCGGACTGCTGGCATGCATGGGTACATACTACACTCCAACATGATTTAAAAAGGTTCAAAAACAGGGTCAAGCCTTTATTTGCAGAGAGATTTTTTGGCAAAGATCCAAGTGGTGGTATGATAAATCATTTTCTGAGAGGGACATATCACATGAAATGACAGGGACATCAACGCTTGGACTTAAGGCTAAATATCTGATTTTATATAAAAAAAAAAAAAAAATGTTCCGGTGCATGCTGGATTTGCATATTGGATATTATGCATTTATTAACTTTAGGTAGGCATACACTACCAGTCTAAAGTTTGGACACACCTTCTCATTCAATGGTTTTTATTTATGTTAATTATTTTCAACATTGTAGATTAATACCGAAGACATCAAATCTATGAAATAATCTGGTTTAACCATAATCTGGATTACAACAGTAGTCAAATAGGGCTATCCATTGTGTACTAACCCTACCTCTGAACAACACAACTGATGGTCTCAAACACATTAAGAAGGCAAGTCATTCTACAGATGAACTCTTGACAAGGCTCATGTTAATTAGAAACCATTCCAGGAGACCACTTCATGAAGCAGACTGAGAGAATACCAAGAGTGTGCAAAGCTGTCGCGAAAGAAAAAGGGGGCTACTTTACAGAATCTGTTCTTTCATAGTTTTGATGTCTTCAGTATTAATCTAGTGTTTCAAATAATTACAATAAATACAAACTATGGAATGGGAAGGTGTTTCCTAACCTTTGACTGGTCGTGTACCTGCAAAAGCATCAAATCAAAATGTGCAACTAAAGTTCTTAGAGTGACAGAGAGATTGCAAACTGGCAGGTGTCGTTCTCTACCGTCATGTCAGGGCCCCGCCCTTAAGTGCAGTGTTGATGATTGTTTTCTGTCTAAAGTCTGTTTGAAAAGATGAGATTTCATTACAGTTGAAAAAGGATTTTTCAGAAGTGTATTTAAAAGACAATATTTGACGATTTTGGAGGCAAAATGATGATCAAACGTGAGAATGTGAGACGATTTGAAGACCGATTACAAGAAAGGTGGGCTGGGCCCTGACATGCTGGTAGAGAACGACACCTGCTGCTGTTTCAGGAGAGACACGCAGTGACATAGTGCTGCAGTCCACCAGCTACGGATCATGAAATGCGGTCCCCTACATTCTCTATTTCAGTGCTACTGATTTGCTCTTAATGAGATCAGATAAAGAATAATTACTACAGAGGAACCAGTTTGGACCTTTGCTGTCAGTGTCCTTAGACTCTGAAATGATTCCTCATTGTTCATCTTAACAGTATTTTTAATGGCTCCATACAAAGTGACTGTAAGCTTTTCTCCCACTCTGCTATTATTAGCACTGACAGATGGAGATGAGTGGTGACAGCTGTGGTTGCGAAGTAACCATTGAATTTTGAGCAGTCAGATCGGTCTTCGCTCATTTCAAATTCAGTCAGGGAACAGACGCTGATATCTCAATTCCTTCAAAATAAAGCTCAGAAAAGGCTGTCACTGTTGTAACGCATCTGAAGAGTCACATCTGTTTCAACCCTTCATTATGAACTCCACATCAGTAGTCTTAAAGCCTCAGAGAAATAAAACATGAAAACATGTACATTTAAATTCCACACTCAAAAGGACATTTATTTAATAAAGTGTTATCATTCGACTAGGGATGACCACAATTAATCGATTATCGATTAATTGATTGTTAAGAAATTACTCGAAACACAAACATCATGTGGTCTCATATTACACTCAGCTATCAGGGAGGTGTTTTAAGTTTAAAGCATGTTTCGATGTGAATCAGCTGTTAAAGGTGTTGCGCACAGCGGAGACGCTCAGCTGGCGGCTGCTGCTGTGCGTCAGGTCTCCACGTGCGCTTTTTAAAAGAGGATCAATACAAAACTGCTGCAAACAACAACATGGACACAAAGGTTGACAGCTTTAAACAGGATATTTCCACCTTTGGATACAAAGGCAACAGACAGGTGGGAAATTCTGGTACGCTACGTTTACAGACCAACAACATCAGAGCCGTCTGGGCTTTTCTCCAGCGGGACTGATTATGACCTGACGTTCAGAAAACTGAACACTGTGAGTCTGAAGTACTTTTCCGTTTGTATAATGAGCCTTCACTTTATAAGATTATGTCCACGGAGAATATTTTAATGAGACTGATCGTTGATATTCTGCGTGTCAAACATATACCCGTATTCAATACAGTCAGTTATATGCATTTTGTTGCTGTAGAAAATAAAATTTAGGGAGAAAACAACGTATTTGGCATTGTTTTTGACGTAAGAATAATAAAGTTTTTTTTTTATCAATTAATCGATAATTGATCGTTAACATTTCCAAAAATCGATCACGGAAAATACTTAAAATGTACATCCCTACATTCGACACATGATGAGACAGCTTTCTTGTTTTGAGGTAAAGATGCAGGGCGTAAAATTAACTTTTTACCTCATCAGCCATTGGCTAGTGATCTCCAAAAATTTACCGGCCAAAAATATTTTTCACTGGCAAAATTAAAAAATAATGCATACATTTTTATTATGAAAATCCAATTAAGAATCACTTAAAGAATGCAGTTAGGTGCAGATAAAATAAGATTATTGCTATTTTATTAGGTTACACTTAATTTCAAGGTGATTACTGCATCATCATGTATTAGAAATATTCAAAAGTGCAACCTTTTACATTGACTGAGTGAGCCAAATGTCTGTCTCACAGCTTTACATTCCTTTTAACCCGCAGGAAAAGGGAAAATAATTTTAAAAAACATCAACTGGGATTGAGTCTAAATGAAATGAACTCCATTTAGCTGTCAGTTCCTCTTCTTGATCGTCTCCTGCCTCTTTGTTTATCCTTTTTGTTTGTGGTGGTTTCATGCTGGGAATGTGTCGCCACATCTTCCTCGAAACGCTCTTCCCGCCGGGCTTCTTCGAGCAAAGGGAATGAATAGAACTCCAGTAGCTGACGTCACACCGTTCCCAACGTACCAAATCACAACACAAGCACAGCTCGTCGCGAGGGTCAAAATAGCATGACAGTTGGCAGAAATGGGCGAAAGTATGAAAACAAAACCTCACATGCAATACAACATTTTCCATCTGCCTCAGGCGGGTGTGTGTTTTTGTTTTACATGCCAAACTAATTTTTTACCCACTATTGGCGCTTGGAGGATGTTCATTTTACACCCTGTACAGATGTATGCAAAGTCTAAGCCTTTATATCAACACTGTTTTGCTTTCCAATCTTCATTTCTTAAATGCATTATTTGTTTTAAAATATTCTTAATTTTCAGTGTCATAAGTTCATGCACAGAGCAGTTACATTTTTAGATTTTTTTCTGTCTCGCCTTTAGACACTTGTGATGTGGGATTTATACGAAACTAATGCTTCTCTCAGATTAAGGCAAGGCAGCTTTATTTGTATAGCACATTTCATACACGAGGGCAACTCAATGTGCTTTACATTAGAACATTAAAAGCATTGGAAACATTCAGACAGGCATAAAAGAACATAATTAAAATGACAAATATAATAAAACAGAAAAGAAAAGGAAAATTTGAAATATATTAAAATACAATTAAAATGTGCATTTAAAGTGAGTTAAAATGAGCTAAGATAGGAAGGCAGTGGCAAATAAAAAAGCCTTAGTCTTTGATTTAAAAGAGGTGAGAGTTGGAGCGGACCTACAGCTTTCAACCAACCATGAGAGGTTTTTGTTTACAGATAAACTAGACAAATATAAAACCACAGCAAGGACTGTTGAAGTTTTTCATTCAATAATCCTTGTATGATTCCTTCTCCTGAAAACTGCACATGTCCCCCTCCCTGCAGCCGTGGACCGCTCTGTGACAGCAAGTCTGAGTGACGCCAGAGACGCCATGACCAACGCTTCCATTGACTCTCTGTCGTCATACCGACAGTCTGTGTTGACAATCCAGCAGCCCGGTTTGCTGGCGCCGGTCTGCCTTAGACTCTTCCCCCTCTACATCCTCGCCCTGCTCAAACAGGTGAGCCTTTGTTTATGCATAGATAGTCGGTTTATTTTTCAAATGAACACAGAACATCAATTATCAAACTATGCAGCCTTTTCTGGCGTGTGGACACTTTTTACTCCCAGGATCATTTATCTGTTCCACCTTTATTGGCCTTTTTTTCATTTGCCTTCAATGGATAGGACAGCTGAAGAGAGACAGGAAATGTGGAGAGTAGATGGTGGGGGATGACATGCAGCAAATGGTCAAGGCTGGGAGTTGAACCTGCAACCTCTGCGACGAGGACTCTGTATATGGGGTGAACAGGCCAATGGCGCCCCTCTATGACCTTTAATGATCCAGCATCATGTGTTTTTTGTTAACCTGCAGAAAGCCTTCAGGACGGGCACCAGCACCAGGCTCGATGACCGCGTGTTTGCAATGTGTCAGCTGAAATACCAGCCACTGGCCTACGCCATGCTGATGATCCACCCTGCTCTGTACCGCATCGATGATCTGACAGACGAGGTAAGGAGGATGATATTTGCCCTTAGCATCCTCACTCCAGCTGATAAGGAGAGAGTTGTTTGAATGCAGAGATAAAAGAGGCATTCTTTTTCCTTTTCAGCCAAAAGATATGTTTTCTTTCTTCCTTCTGGAGGGCTGAAGTGAAACAGTTGTCCTAATGATTTGTTGAACTCTTCATATTTGACTGTGTAATCTTCTCTTTTCTGCTGTTTCCTGCGTCCTCAGGGAGCTCTGAACATCAACGAGCGGACCATCCCTCAGCCCAGGCTGCTGCAGCTGTCCGTAGAGAAGCTGAGCAGGGAAGCTGCTTTCCTCATGGATGCTGGAACAGTATGAAACTTTACACCATTATACAAAAATCTGCACTTTGAACAAGCTTAGAGAAATACAAACCCAATGTCTCCTGAGGAAAAGCGTCAGATGTTTCCTGATGACATTGATGAATCTTGATTATGTTAGAAGATTACCTCCCAATATAGCAGTGGATTGGTATGTGAACTAAGTGTGAATATTATCTTGTTGAGTGTGTAAAAAATATGTTAACCTGTCATTTAACATCATTTATTCTGTCCCAAAAGGTGATGTATTTATGGATTGGACGAAACTGCAACCCCACCTTCCTCACACAAGTCCTGGGAGTTCCCAGCTACACTGCTGTGCCTGATAACCTGGTATGAAGCCTCAGAGGCTTAATGAACCACTGTTTCTACCTGAACTGCTCAGATTTCACTCCTCCACTTTCCCTTCAATTTGCATCTGTGCACCAGGATTTACCTACAGCGCCTCTGAGGATGGCACAATAGTCACATCTGTAAAGATCTGTGTTTTGATTATGTCCCCCTCCTGGTGGAAAATAATAACCTGGCTGTCGTTCTCTCCTCTCTTAGTATCTGCTCCCAGAGCTGGACACTGCCGAGTCACAGAGAACCAGAGCTTTCATTGGCTGGCTGAGGGATCAGAAGCCATTCTTCCCCTCCCTGCAAATCATTAGGTGGGCATCACACAACATCCTGTACAAGAGAATACATATGCAAGACTATTTGTATTGCAGCAGATACTCTGCTTTGTTGTTATTATCCAAAGAGTGATCCTCACTCAGAAGAAAAGTCACATTTTTATCGGCCAGACACGTCCTTTATTCCAAACCTTTTCATGAACTCTGATATACTAGATGTTTGCCGCACATTGTATGGGTGAATGCCATGTCGGCAAGAGCTAGAGCCATCACCTGCAGCCATCATGCTGCAAACATGCTGCCACAGCACTAAAACAAATTACACTACTGACAAAAAAGTTAGGGAAAGCGAACTTTGGGGTGAAATATATGTAAAATGTGAAAAGTTCATGATACAATGATATCATGAAAACAGGGCATTTAAGTAGAAGCATGTCATGGTCTTTCTTCATTTCAAGCAATTGATTAAAAAAAAAGCTAACAACAGTGGAGGGTATACCACAACAACAAAGTCAGTGTCTCAGTAAATCATTATGTGACCTTGAGATCAATCACAGCTTGAAGTGATCTTATGCTGTTCACTCCTGAGGTGCTCCTCTCTTCTTGAAGGTCATTCAGGTCCTGGGGTTACAACCCTCTACACAGAGCGTGATGAAGAATACGGTTTAAATACAAACCAGAACATTTAGTGGATTCATGGATCAGACACTTGTTAGAGAACAGCATGTTAAACGATAAGTACTGAAGCGTTGAACAGTTGGACGTGTGCATTCAAAAGTTTAGAGAAGGTCTAACTAAGTTCACCTGTAAAGGTCAAAGTGCATTAAGGGTGCATTCTGAAATTGTATCTAATAGCTGTATATCCTGATCTTTGTGTGAGTAGTGTGTAGGGTTTTCCGGTAAATTTCCATGGGAAGTTAAGCTGGGGAATTTTGGAAATATTCCAAATTGGAAACTTTGCATAGGAATGGGAATGAACTGGGAATTTAGAGTAATTTAATGGAAAGGTATCATATCCAAGCATAAATATTTGTTTTCTTATAACAGACATCCATCCAAAATAATACGATTAAAATACATTTATTCGTAAGTAGAACTTTATCAAGTGTTAAATATTTTATTGAACAATCAATTCAGATCAGAACAAAAACATGAATGTTAAGTTAAATATTACTTATCCCCCCGACCCAACCCATTCAAAAGTTAACAACAATACAATCCCAACAAAGTCCCATTCAACATGCAAATGAAAAAGCATATTCCCTCAAGCTTCTTAAGCCTAGCCTCTGCAGGATTCTAAACATCATCTGTGCATATGATGGAGGAATGCATAGTGCATGTAGGCATTGTCTCAAAAGCCCTGCAGAAAGCAGTGTGCTATGTGCGTGTGATTGAGGAATGGTTGTTTTTGTCAGGATTATGCTAAAATGTATTTTCCACAACTATATTTAAGTTCCTGATTAAGAGCTGACCTTCAATTTAGTCAATTCCTGGTTTATTACCGTTCATTCCCATGGAAAGTTCCCAACTTTGAAAATTCCTGGCATTGTGTCTCTTATACAGGTGATGTAATGTAAAAACCATTACCCCGGTAAAATTATATATATTCATTTTTAGTGTTCTCTTCTTTAAGTCTACAACTATCTCATGACCCGCAGAAATGATAGTGAGGCCCACATTGGGGTCGATACCCCAAGGTTGATAATCACTGATATGAATGAAATTTAAAATATGAAAAATAGAGCAGAAAAATATGAAAAACAATTGTATTGGATGTTGTGATTTTTGAAGTATGGTAAGCATAGTCTACTTGTATTGTGCATCATAAACAGAACCCCAAATCCAAAGATAGTGAAAGGTACAGTCTACTAAAAACACCTTGTTTTTCTTTTGGCAACACTTTCTAAAATCTGGCAACTAAATCTGACGTTTGCTGTACTGATGTACTGCCTCTGTACCTGTACTCTCTCAGGGACGAGAGTCAACGGAAAGCCAGCTTTATGCAGAACATGATCGAGGACCGAACAGAGTCGGCCCTGTCCTACTACGAGTTCCTGCTTCACATCCAACAGCAAATCTCCAAATAACCTTCAGTGGAACTGTGCAAAGAAGGGGACACTGAAGTGAGGACGTGCATTGGTTTGTGTGGCCTGTACGTATGTATGAATGTTGTGTGAAAGCAGTGGGAGACAGGCTGAAGGATGCCTCTTGCTCAGTCTTCAGCGGGGGGGCACCATGTCTGAGCCGAACTGATGCCACGAGTCACCCAAAATAAACGCTGTGATGGACAGTCCAAGACAAACTGTCAAAGAATCCACTCTGATGCTTACTCATCTCTTTTTACCCCATCCAAACAACACATCTGAAGACAGCAAAAACAAAAAACCCATGATGATGAAGAGGAGGATGATGATTATATTGTCAATGATGGAATGAATCAGTGTTTATTCTCATAGAACAATGCTATCTTACTGAGGTATGGTTCAGATACTGTTCAGGCTAACAGATGTATGATGTGTTGTTTTGTTCAAAAAGCACGGTCGTGTGTGCGTGTGTGTGTGTGCATGTGTGTGTGCGTGCGTGCGTGCGTGCGTGCGCGTGTGTGCGCGTGTGTGTGTGTGCGCGCGTGTGTGTGTGTGTGTGTGTGTGTGTGTGTGTGTGTGTGTGTGTGTGTGTGTGTGTGTGTGTGTGTGTGTGTGTGTGTGTGTGTGTGTGTGTGTGTGTGTGTGAGAATAGGTCTATGAGGATGTTTAATACGTTTGTGCTCAAAGACTGTTAGTGGGTGTCACCAGGAGTATTTGTACACAGAACACCTGAGCTCTAACAACACTCTGTTGTCCCTGAATGACAGAACATGTGCTTTTTTATTTCTCAGTCATTATAATTGTGTGTCGAACAAATCCGTAAACTCTGTCCCCAAAAGGCCGAAATGTTAAAGTGGTTTGAAGGTGGATCTACCTTGCCGTCGTCACTGCCTTGAATGTGTGGATTCAGCCGCGGGATGTTGTTTCCATTAGTCTGATCTGTCCTTTCAAACTCTCATCTCTTCAGAACTTCTCTGATGACGTCCCTGTTCTGTCCGTTTGTTTCCTTTCTTTTCTTTCTGATAATTAATAATTTATGAGACTCCCAATCTGATTAAATTCTATAATTGCCTTGTTTGGGAACTCACTTTTTATTATTAAACCTCTGTTCAAATACAGACTCTATATATGAAATATTTTAATATAATAGGATATGGGAAATTCTTTAACAGACATAACAAAGCCATTGTGATCTTTTAATCATGCTTATTGATACTTGTATATTGAAAAGACTGCATTATATAAAGGTGAAGACATGCTGATGATTTTAGTATAAACGTTAAGGTGAAATGACGCTAAGAAAATAAAATGTTTGGGACTTTTTAAATGTAGTTTTGTGTTTTGGTGGATGAACAGCGGCTGATTTTTCAATGAAAAAGAAGACTTCAAAGAGAATACGGACAGTTAAAGTCAATGTTTCCTCCTGACTGGGCTGAAAATAATGACGGAAAATTTGCTCTGATTTCATACAGTTTGTAATCTATGTAAAATATAAAGAAGATGTACTTAAGAAGACACTTGATTAAGTCTTTATACTCAAGATTGTTTTGTTTTTTTTCATAAAAAAGTGATTAACTTAAGAATAGTCTGTTTTTTTATATAGTCATCACAGAGGTGGAGACTTGGGTCAAATGACTTGAACTTGGGCCACGAATGGAAAATGTATGCAAATAAGCAAGATGGTCCCTCTGCTCTTCAGAGTTGAGGAGACGTCATCTATGATCCCAAAAAGAATGTCGTATTTGAATTTGTCAGACCACAGGAAAGTTTTTGGTGATATAAAAAAGGCTCAGAGGTTATTTTCATTCGAAGCTTCTATGAAATGACACTGAGACAATATTTTGATGCATTTTGTCTTCGGGGGGATATTTTTTTGATCAAATTTCTTGAATTGTTCATTTGATTCAAATGCACTTTTTAATACTTAGTAAGTTTAACATGAATAAAATGACAGTCGCTTGTTCCGTCATCTGTCTGCCAAAAAGTTTAGGGTTAAAACATTTTGACTGAACATAATAATAACTGGAATTTATAAAGCGCCTTTCAGGAAACCCAAGGTGGCTTTACAGGGTCAGGTAGGGGGTCTGGGGGGTAGGTGGGGATATCTAATGGGGGAAGGCCTTGAAGAAAAGGTGCGCTTTGACTGCTTTTTTAAAACTGTCCAGGGTTGGGGCGCTGCGTGTGTTGGGAGGGAGAGGGAGAGTTCCACAGAGTAGGGGCTGCCACACTGAAGGCTCTGTCCCCAAAAATCCTCAGCTCAGTCCGAGGAATGGAGAGGAGACCCGGGTCCGAAGACCGTAGGTTCCGGGATGGAGTGTGTTGGTAGAGGAGGTTAGCCAGGTATTGGGGGGGGGAAGGGCATGCAGGGATTTGTAAGTGAGGAGAGGGAGTTTATATGTGATGGGGTACTTAACAGGGAGCCAGTGGAGGTGAATGAGACTGAGGGTTATGTGCTGCCTGGCCTTAGTGTGCATGAGAACCCTGGCAGCTGAGTTCTGCACATATTGGAGCCTGTCCAGGGCATTGCTGGGTACCCCGAACAGGACTTCATTGCAGTAATCCAGCCGGGAGGTTATGAAAGCATGGACGAGGGTCTCGGCAGCTGACTCGGAGAGAGATGGACGCAGACTTGATGTGTGACTGGAAGTGGGTGGAGTCAAGAAGACAACCATGTTGAGGACTTCAGGAGATGGAACAGCCATCCACATGGAGGAGGAGATCTCCAATCTTCTTGAGCAGTGGCTTGGGGGCCACAACCATGAGCTCCGTCTTTTTACTGTTGAGTTTGAGAAGTTTAGTTGTCAACCATATAGGCCTAGACTACCGGGGGAAGTGGCGCACTAACACACTGGGATCCTAGCTCACCCCCTTCCCCCCAACCCCCTCATCACTTACTTTAACTCTCCCTGTCCCATTAAAGTTACTAACCATAGACCTTTCTGGAGTCCCTGAGCTCCCTTGTCTCGTAGGTTCCTCTGAGCTGCCGTAGACGTCCTCCTGCTGTGGACGTTCCAGACTCCAGCTGATACGGACGTGCTGGACTCCAGCGGCAACAGCTTCTACTACTCGTCTCATCACTATCACCGCTCCCTCTCTCTCTCTTATTCTCCTCTATCCCTCTTTCCAGACCAAACTGGGTCAAAGCAGATGGCTGTCTAACATGAGTCTGGTTCTGCTCGAGGTTTCTGCCTGTTAAAGGAAGTTTGTCCTCTCCGCTGTAACTAGCTAAATACTGTGAGGTGTAATGCTCATGGTGGATTAAGGTGGGGTCAGACTGAGTCTTATCCTGTCTTGGTGCTGGGTCTCTTCATAATTTGACATAGAGTGGTCTAGACCTGCTATGTTTGTAAAAGCGTCTTGGGA
The DNA here is from genome assembly GCF_009762535.1 of Notolabrus celidotus. Lineage (NCBI taxonomy): Eukaryota > Metazoa > Chordata > Actinopteri > Labriformes > Labridae > Notolabrus > Notolabrus celidotus. Next base: position 39,599,257 of record NC_048276.1, on the reverse strand, counting down.
TAATGTTTGCTTTGATTTGGCGCGATACGAATAAAGATTGATTGATTTAAAAAAAAGAGCTTAAAATGGCCAAGAGGAGAGTTAATGAAATGTCAGCAGTAAAAATACTTAAACAATCAGATGCTTTGTTTTAAAACTGATGTCAAAGGTGTTGCTTTTTGCACTCATTGACCCAGTCACATGTTCATTATGAACTTTGCTTATATATCCAAGAGGCAGTATTAAATCAGGTTATGTTCTTTACAGAAAAGGGAAGTATCTTGAATCAAACAGTGACCAGCAGCCAGCAATGTGAAGTGTCTCCATGCAGAGGTGCTAAATCCAAAAACAGTAACGCATGAGTTCCTGGTTTTATACACTATCTCCATTATACTCTCTGAGACTTCTGCACAAAACACAACGGGTTGCTGAGATTGAAGGCAGATCCAGTTCTGCAGGGAGTTAACATGTCAACCTCTGTATCAATCTTATCAGTACACTGTTTGATTTTAAAGCTCTTTGCCCCTTTGACTGTGAAGGCTTTTGACTTCACTTTTTTTGTTGTTCAGGCACAACGGGTTATGATTTAATTCAGACCTTTACAGTTCTGGATTGTGTCACAATTTTGTACTCCAGCATTCATGCCATACTACATTATAGGTTATTTTAATCCATTATTAGTTTTAAAATCATCACAAATAAAAAATCAAACATTTTAATTTAGAATAAAATCTATTACTTTGACCTCACACATCTGACAGCAGACTTATTTTTTGTGCTCTATCAGTCCAAAAAAGATAAACTAACACATTTGGTAGATAAAAGCTGACAATGCACTTGTTACTGCACAATTTTGCACGCTCAGTACATAGGTGTTATCGTGACTGTTTATGGTTGTTGTGAATCTTAGCAGCACCGCAGCGCTGATGGTAATGTACCTAAAGCTGTGGAACCCTAAATAAAATCTGCAAAATTGAGTAATGGATAGCCCTAGATAAACACACATCTATACTTGGGATGAAAATTTTAGGTATTCTCCATAGTCAATCTTGAGAAATGTTAATGAACAATTATAAATGACTTGTTCATAATAGATATAATTATTTATGGAGAAAACAATACTAAAGTAAATGCATTGTTTTTTCAACTATCCTACAATCTTTATATTTAAAAAAGGTGTTTTTCTTGGATCATTTTCAGGGGATTCTTTTACTCGAATAACTTTGGGAATAAAAGTTATGGTTGTCTAACACGAAGGAAAGATCTGCAGAAACATGTAACTAACTTATCTTCTTGAAAAAGAAAACAACACTTGCAGCTTCAATCAGAGAAAATAGAAATATAAGAGGTTTCCAAACACCTACAACAGAACATAAAATAATTCTTTACACAGATGACATATTACTCCTATTAAAAGACCCCCAATCCTCCCTCCCAAAATGCTTTAATATGATCGCATCATTTTCAAAAAAATCTGGATAATCTGTTAACTGGTCCAAGTACACAATCTTACCAAACAAATTAGAAGAAAAAAAAGTAGCAGCACTAGCTTCCAATCACCAACTCAGAACAGGGAATATCAAATACTTGGGCATTAATATCTCCCCCAAACTGTCTGATTTGTTTAATCTAAACTTCTCACCTCTCCTACTAACAGTCGAACAGGACCTACGCCGCTGGTCTAACCTCCCTTTATCACTATTAGAAAGAATATCATCAGTAAAAATGTCTATCCTTCCTAAAATCAATTATTTATTCACAATGATTCCAGTCACACCAAATAACTCCTGGTTCAAATCAATTAACTCGGCAATAACCAAATTCTACTGGAAAAATAAAACACCAAGAATAAAACTTACTACTCTACAAAAACCCAAAGCTCAAGGCGGACTTGAATCTCCTGACTTTGAGCTTTACCATCTATCAAGCCAATTGAAATATTTGATACAATGGCACAGAAAATGTAATTCCTCCTGGCTTGATACAGAACAAGCACTCTGTGGGAACCTTCAACTAGCCGACCTTCCATTTATCACACAAAATATAAAACAACACCAGTGTTTCAAAAGTATAACAATAGCAACGACCGTCAAAGCTTGGTGGAAAGCTGTTAAAATCACCAAGTCTCAACAAATTGCCCCATCCCTCCGCTCTCCCATCTGGAAAAACCCTGATTTCTCTTTTAAAAAGAAACCACTCCACTTCCCCAACTGGGTGAAAAAGGGCATCACACACCTTCAGCACATTACGGAGGAAAACACTCTCATCAGCCTCACCAAACTAGTCCAGAAATTTAGTATCACCCCAAACTTCTTAGAATACATACAACTACAATCTATAGGGACCCCAATCCTAAATAGCATTGTTAACTCGCCGGATGACTCCATTCCAATTGACAGAATCTTAAATATCTTAAGCAAAAAAAAGAGCATGTCAAAAATATACGCAATCTTAAACCAGTCCGACACCTCTGTGTCATTACCGATATCAAAATGGGAGTCAGAGCTCTCAATAACAACAAACTGTGACTTCTGGAATCAAATCTGTATATACAACTTCAATAAAAGCATTAGCAAAAACTTACAACTTATCCAGTATAAAACCATCCATAGGACACACTACACTGTGGCAAAACTACACAAAATGGGATTATCAGAAACAGACAAATGCACCAACTGTATTCAAGATACAACAGACACATATCCCCATGCATTTTGGACCTGCACACCGGTCCGCCAATTCTAGCAACAAGTCATCAACAGATTGTCAACCATGCTCAACTGCAACATCCAGCTGTGCCCAACCGCTCGGCTGATCTGACCCAAGTGGTTTCATCTGCACCAGTGGTGGTCTTGTTACACAAATAGAACACAGCACGGCGGCAACCCTCTGCGACCCAAGCTTCAGTAATGATTGTGGACACTAAGGGTTGCTTAATCATTAGTATCACCCCACGGATTTTTTTTTTGGCATCATGGTGAGATGGTCCCTCTCCATCTAAGTGTGTTAGGTCTCTCTCTCCTTCTCTCTCCCTGTCCCTTTGTATATTCTTATGTAATCTTTCTTTCACTTTCTCTTATTTTTTTTTTATTTTTTTTTGGCCCACCTAGGTGTGCACGCCCTCTTTTACAGAACATGATATTAGCTGCCAATAAAAGATAGGCCATGGTGATGGTTGCATGCACACAGTCACAAGCACAATATGCTGCAAGAATAAATTGCATGAATATTTGACAGTTTGTGACAAACATGACACAAACCAGAAATATATATGCAGACAAGAGAAAAGAAGAAAAAAAAGAGAAAAAAAAGACATATGGTTGGGGGTGCAGGTTGGGTGGGCGGGTTTTATATGGGGGGGGGGGGGGGGCAGTTTGTGGTGCAATAGTGCACTATGGCTCTCCCCCCTCTCTCCCGCCTCCCTTCCTGTGTGCAGCTGTGGGGGTGTTATTACGGCAGCCATTGGGGTGTCCCTCCATGCCCCCGCGGCCTGGTCCCTCAGTCCCCCTCGGCCCTGGTGGATCCTTTGGCTCTGTCTTGGGGGGCTGTGGAGGCGGTGTTGTGGAGATGTTCCCTGGGGGGGCTATGGGATCTCTCCCCCCTCGCCGCCCTTTCCTCCTGCCGGGTGACCTGGGGGTCGCCCTGGGTATCCCGGCGGCACCTGTTTGCTTCCGGTCTGGGTCCCTAGCTTGTCCCCTGGCCTGGGTCACCCGCAGCGCGTTGGGTCCTTTGGTCTGACTGCTCTCTCGGCCCGGGTGCCGGGCTGAACCACTCGGCTGATCTGACCCAAGCAGTACCATCTGCACCAGTGGTGGTCTTGTTACACAAATAGAACACAGCACTGCGGCAACCCTCTGCCACCCAAGCTTCAGTAATGATTGTGGACACTAAGGGTTGCTTAATCATTAGTATCACCGCACGGTGTTTTTGGCGTCATGGTGAGATGGTCCCTCTCCATCTAAGTGTCTTAGGTCTCTCTCTCCTTCTCCTTTTGTATATCTTTGTGTATTCCTTTTTTAATTTTATTTTATTTTTTTGGTCCACCGAGGTGTTCACGCCCTCTTTTACAGAACATGATATTAGCTGTCAATAAAAGATAGGCCAGAGTTCTAAGAGGGATGGTGATGGTTGCATGCACACAGTCACAAGCACAGAAGAAAAATGTTTTCTTCCTTTTCTTTTGCTGCAAGAATAAATTGCATTAATATTTGACAGTTTGTGACAAAATGACGCAAAACAGAAATATATATGCAGACAGGAGAAGAAGAGAAAGGGGAAAAAAAGGAAAAGAAAACAAAATTTAGTAAGAGGCGAGAGGCTTCCATACAGTAAAGAAGATCTAGTGGAGCAGAAAATGTACAATATTCTAAAACACTGACACACAAAATAATGTTCATTGTTACTCTTCTGTCACTGCTTCCTTCACACCTTTGCTTTTTTTTTTTTTACTTCAAAGTGCTGCTTACCAAGGGTCCTAATGGGGCACCCTGTAAGGCAGGAGTTCCCAAACTTTTTGGCCCACGACCCCCAAAGTATAGGTGCCAAAGACCCCACTGTCCCTCGTAGTGATTAAATGTAGCTTCATACTTAATCTAGCTAGTCTGCAGAAAAGTAGTCCCCTTAGGGTGTAGTACCTGCTTCCTGTCAGGAACAGGATGAGGCCTTTCTGAGTGTGACATTGTCAAGACGTACTGTATTATGGATCTATAAATATATGTCATTTGATGCTTATAATATGTGCACTTCCACACAAGAGGCATGGGAGCGTGACCTTAAAACCACTTTTACCACCCCAGATTGGGCCTCTATATGGAGGTCTGGCATTCAGTCTTCCAAATGTGTTAAATACAAGATCTTATGCAGAGCCTATGTTACACCGGTAAGACTCTCAAAGATGTCTAACAATGCCTCTGCTTTATGTTGGCATAACTGTGGCCATAGTGGCTCATTAATACATTTGCTATGGGAGTGTCTAAGGACTGTTAAGTCCTTGTGGTCAGAAATGCATGCCGTCATGACAGGAATTTTGTATACTGTTCTTCCCTTCTCCCCTTCAGTTTGCATTTTGGGCTATAAGCCCCAGACTAACACTAGCCCTGCTGTCCCACGCCTGTGGGCCCTTGGGTGCCTTTCAATTAAAAGACTGATTCTTCTTAACTGGAAGGAGCGAAAGCCAGCATGCTTCATGAAGGACTCATGGCTGGAGGACTACCTTGTCCTGCTAAATATGGAGAGAGCTGCTGGTCTCTTAAAAGACTTTGATCGAGGTCTGAGTGGGCTCTGGGACATTTTCAGGAGAGGTCTGGGTTAAGAGTTTTGTACTGTAACTATGTGTGTTCCTGGTCCTCTGCAAGGTGACTGTTCCTTATTTTTATTTACCTGCTGCTGTTATAACTGCTATTCAGCCTCCTAGGTGTTTTGTTATGTACCTGAACTCACCCTTCATGAATTGGTTATGAATTATCATGTACCCCCCCCCCCTCCCAACCCCCACCAGTGTCATGTTCAGTGTCATGGTGTCTTCTATTATATATTATTTTTTCTTTCCGTTTATGTTTTGCCTTATGACTCTGCGTACTTGCACTTTTGAAAAATCTAAATTAAAGAAAAAAAAAAGAAAAATAGTCCCCAACATGCACATGTGTCTGTGTTTCCTGTACTGTAATGAATTAACCGGCTGTTACTGATGCTTTTGATAATTAACTGTAAACTAACCCTAACTCTAACCCAAGCAGCAACCTCCGGTCTCAAAATTTGAAGCCCATGCGGAAGTGTTATAAACTGCAGTTCATCGAGCGTCCACATGAGGCTGGCTGCAAAAACACCAGAAACCACATAAACACCCATTCAAAGAAGACGATCTTTACAGCAGAAATAAACATGTTTACAGCCTGGTTCAAAAAATGGCTTGGGTCTAAGTAGATCATTTCTCTATCAGCAACCACTGTATGGGGGGGATTTTTTCCTTACACAACGGTTCAGAAGATATTAAGATTGGGAGTTTTTGCCCAAATAAGGACATGACTGACTTGACTGACAGGCGGGAACACATAGCTGTTGGCTAGGAGGCTCAAACCCTGCCTCTTTACCTCACATTTCGGCTGGTTGAGTTCCTCATTCCCAATATGGCTGCCGCCGCCGATTGGCTTCAGAACAGCGCTCAGGAACAGATGGGTGACGTTATGGAGACTACGTCCATTATTTATACAGTCTAACCCTAACCTTAGGAGTCATCTAAAGAAAGTCAAATCTCATGAAAAAAAATGTATTTGCAAGGTTTATTGCTTTAACACTTTTATCCCCTCTAAATTAATCACCAAACTCACAGATCTAGGCATCAGTTCTTCCATCTGCAACTGGTTACTGGATTTTCTGACCAACAGGCCCCAACATGTTCAGAATCAGAATCAGCTTTATTCGCCAAGTATGCTTGAACACACAAGGAATTTGACTTTAGTAAACTGTGCTCTCTTTGTACAAGGCATAAGAATAGGAATAAGAATAAGAACTACAATAAAAAATAAAATAAAAATATAATAACAATAACCTTAGCTATAAATACAAAGAAACAACAAATAGGCTTGACTAATATGTACAGGCTAAAATAATATGATAAAGTGCAGTGGTGAGTAGCAGAGGTAGTTTTACATTATAAAAATAGAAGTTAAATAGTACAAAAAAATAGAAATATGGAATTCTGCTTGGAGAATTGTTGCATTGTGTATCTACATGTATATTTACAGAGAGTATTTATCTGACAGGTATGACACTGTTATGGTTTAGTGTTCATCAGAGTGACAGCCTGGGGGAAGAAACTGTTCTTATGGCGGGTTGTTTTGGCGCACAGTGATCTGTAGCGCCTGCCGGAGGGGAGGAGTTTGAAGAATTTGCGTCCAGGGTGTGAGGGGTCAGCGGTGATGCTACCTGTCCGTTTCCTGGCCCGGGACCGGTACAAGTCCTGGATGGGGGGCAGGTCGACACCGATGATTTTTTCTGCAGTCCTTATAGTCCGCTGCAGTCTGTGTTTGTCTAGTTTGGTTGCAGAGCCAAACCAGACAGTGATGGAGGTACACAGAACAGACTGGATGATGGAGGTGTAGAACATGATCAGCAGCTCCTGGGGCAGGTTGAACTTCCTGAGCTGATGCAGGAAGTACATCCTCTGCTGGGCCTTTTTTCTGATTGTGTCTATGTGGGAGGTCCACCTCAGGTCCCGGGAAATAGTGGATCCCAGGAACCTGAAAGAGTCCACAGTAGACACAGTGCTGTTCAGGATGGTGAGGGGGGGGGGCTTCTCCTGAAGTCCACTGTCATCTCTACCGTCTTGAGCGGGTTCAGCTCCAGATGGTTCTGACTACACCAGAGAGCCAGCTGTTCCACCTCCTGTCTGCAAGCAGACTCGTCTCCGTCCTGGATGAGACCGATGACGGTGGTGTCGTCTGCGAACTTCAGTAGTTTCACAGAGGGGTCTCCTGAGGTGCAGTCATGTAGTGTGGTGTAGAGGGAGAAGAGCAGTGGGGAGATAACACATCCCTGTGGGGCGCCAGTGCTGATGGTCCGGGTGCTGGATTTGATGCTCCCCAGCCTCACCTGCTGTCTCCTGTCCGTCAGGAAGTTGGTGATCCACTGACAGATGGAGGCCGGCACTGTGAGCTGGGTGAGTTTCTGGTGCAGGATGTCTGGTATGATGGTGTTGAACGCAGAGCTGAAGTCCACAAACAGGATCCTAGCGTAGGTCCTGGGAGAGTCCAGGTGATGCAGGATGTAGTTCAGACCCATGTTGACTGCATCCTCCACCGACCTGTTTGCCCGGTAGGCCAACTGCAGGGGGTCCAGCAGGGGGCCTGTGATGTCCTTCAGGTGGCTCAACACTAGTCTCTCGAAGGACTTCATGACCACAGACGTCAGGGCGACGGGCCTGTAGTCATTGAGTCCTGTGATGGTGGGTTTCTTTGGGACTGGGATGATGGTGGAGCTTTTGAAGCATGAGGGCACTTCACACAGCTCCAGCGATGTGTTGAAGATCTTTGTGAAGATGGGGGCCAGCTGCTCAGCACAGACTCTCAGGCAGGAGGGGGACACGCCGTCTGGTCCTGGAGCCTTCTTGGTCTTTTGTCTCTGGAAGAGCTGGATTACCTCATCTTCACAGATCGTCAGCGCAGGTGGGGGGTCAGAGGGGGGTGGGGAGGGGCTTGTGGGGGGGCCAGGTAAATCAGAGTGTTCGGGTGTGGGGTGTGAAAACCTGCAGTAGAAGCTGTTCAGGTCGTCAGCTAGTCTTTTGTTACCTTCAGGGTGGGGGGAGGGTCTCCTGTAGCTTGTAACTTCACGCAGGCCTCTCCAAACTTCTGAGGGGTCGTTGGCAGAGAAGTTCTGTTTTAACTTCTCAGTGTAGCTCCTCTTAGCTACACTGATTTCCCTCGTCAGTTTGTTTCTGGCCTGCTTGAACAGGTCCCGGTCCCCACTCCTGTAGGCCTCTTCTTTGGCCTGACGCAGCTTCCTCAGTTGAGGTGTGAACCAGGGCTTGTTGTTGTTGTATGTGCGGAAGGTCCTGGTCTGCACACACATGTTCTCACAGAAGCTGATGTATGAAGTCACAGTGTCAGTGAGTTCATTGAGGTTTCCTGATGCAGCTTCAAAAACACTCCAATCAGTGCAATCAAAGCAGGCTTGTAACTCCTGCTTTGACTCCTCCGTCCACTTCTTCACAGTCCTAACTACAGGCTTAGCCGTTTTTAACTTCTGCCTGTCGGTCGGGATGAGATGAATCAGACAGTGATCAGATAGTCCTAAAGCTGCACGGGGGACAGAGCGATATGAGTCCTTCGGTTAGACAATCACTGCTCCTCCACCCTCACACTAAACACTGGAGTACCACAATGCCGTGTGATGAGTCCATTTCTGTACCCCCTCTTCACCCATGACTGCAGGCCTGTACATGGTTCTAACACCATTGTTAAGTTTGCAGATGACACCACAGTGATTGGCCTCATTAAGAAAAATGATGAGTCAGCCTACAGGGAGGAAGTGGATCGCCTGGCTGTGTGCTGCACCGAGAACAACCTGCTGCTCAACAGTAAGAAGACTAAGGAACTCATCATGGACTTCAGGAAGATTGCAGACACACACTCATCCATCCACATCAACGCTGCTGCGGGGGAGCGTGTGACCGGCTTCAAATTTCTTGGGATCCACATCTCACAGGACCTCACCTGGACAACCAACTGCTCCAATCTGGTCAAAAAGGCTCACCAGCGTCTCTTTTTCCTGAGGACTCTGAGGAAAGACCACCTCTCTTCAGAAATCCTGGTGAACTTCTACTGCTGCACCATCGAGAGCATCCAAAACAACTGCATTACAGTTTGGTATACAGGAACTGCTCTGTCTTGGACCGAAAGGCGTTGCAGAAGGTGGTGAAAACCGCCCAATGCATCACTGGAGCCTCACTTTCTGCCATTGGGGACACCTACAGGGAGTGCTGTCTCAGGAGAGCTGGGAACATCATAAAAGACTCCTGTTACCCAGCTGATGGTCTGTTTAACCTTCTGCCCTCTGGGAGGCGCTACAGGAGCCTAAGAACCAAAACCACTAGGTTCAGGAACAGCTTCTTCCCCACATCTGACTCTCTGTTGAACTGTGTCCCCCGACGCCCCACCCCCCTTCACTCACATATACACAAAAACACACTCACTAACGACCTCAGGACTGAACCACCACTGCACCACTAACTGCACTTTCCATCCTGTACATTAATTCATTCATCTATACCTCACACACTGTGAAATGTATATACTGTAAAAATAATGTTAGAAAAATAATGTGAATCTCCTATAACACTTTGCACTACTCTACTGTATAGTCTAATGTATATCATAACCATAGTAACAGCCTGTTCATAGCCTGTACTGTACATACCTGTAGCAATAGTCAATACACTGTAAGACATTTCAAGCTGGTTTAACTTGGAAATGTAAGTTCCCCTGCTTCCTTGAAAATGTAAGTTCATTCAACTTCAAAACTAGCTTTGTCTTAAATCCAAAATTAAAGTTCAAAAAGTTGATAATGTAACTATTATAGTAACTATTAGTAACTATAAAGTACTAGTTGTCACAATATTGTATTTTAAGTTATGTATGTTAATTAACTTTCATATTTCATTGATTGAACTTTATACTGCAAGTTAAAACAATGAATTATATAGTTTAATTGCAGTTATAACACTTGTCTTATTTAGTTGAACAAACACACATTTCTCTGTTGTTTCAATGTATATTTCAAGTTTTTCTTGAGGTAAAACAACTTGACTATTTTGTTTTTATTTCTGTTTCTATTTTTCTTAACTTAGCTGCATCAGTTATTTTGACAAATGATTGTAAGTATGTATACCAGTAGGCTATGTTAAAATCCACGAACCACCAACATCGTGGTTTTCAAGCTAGCATTATTGACCATGCAAACTAGCTAGTATCAGGTAAAACAGAGATAGCTTCAGAAAGAAAATACGTTTTTTACGATTTTTTTTGTCATATGATACAAATGTTAAAGGAACCAAACCAAAAAGGTTTCTGGGCAGGATGGTGGACGAAGAAGAATTGGCTTAACCTAATAGTCTCCAACCTTTCCATTCACTAAACTATCAACAACACTACATGCATACTCCAACAGCAGGTTGCCAGCCTATCACAGAGCTAACACAGAGAGACAGACAACCATTCACGCACACACTCACACCTACGGGCAGTTTAAAGTGATCAATCAACCTGGTGAGCATGTTTTTGGACTGTGGGAGGAAGCTGGAGTGCCCGGAGAGAACCAACGCATGCACAGGGAGAACATGCAAACTCCACACAGAAAGGCTACTGCCCGGCCAGGGATTTGAACCACGAACCTTCTAGCTTGGGGCAACAGCACTACCAATTATTATTATCTATATTATGTAGATACATATTATATTATATTTATTATTTATTCATAACTCTGTATATTCTGTATTATTTAATTTACTGCTAAAGCACTTCTGGTTAGATGCTATCTATATTTCATTGCTTGTACCTGTGACATGCCCAATGACAATAAATCTAATCTAGTCTAATCTAATCTAATCTAATCTAATCTAGATGAGTAGCTTTTTAAAAAATATATTTACAGTAATGGCATTATACGGAATTTTAGATTACTTAAAAAAATGAACAAATCTCGTAACCCCAAGTCAGTATCTGGCGACCCCCCAGGGGTCCCGGCCCCCACTTTGGAAGCCCCTGCTGTAAGGGACATGCGCTTGTTTTTTGGAGCCAGTGTGAGGTCACTTTAAATATATCACACTGTGGGGTGACGTCATCATTGTGCGTCCTCTTTTCTGACAACGCTCAGTCATGTTTACCATTTAATTCAGTGGGTTGGGGCTTTTGTATCACCGACAGCGAGCTGTAGAATCTGTTTGATGTGCTGTGAGTTGAATTTGTAGCACTTCTAGTTAACGCGGAATTTTTCTCAACATGGAGTCTGTAGAGGCCAGCGAGGAGAAGGCAGCTTCTCTGTCAGCGGCGCAGAGGAGGGCAGAGATCCGGAGGAAGAAGCTGCTCATGAATTCAGAGGACCGCATGAAGAGAATAGTGGGCTTCACTAAGACCGAGTCTGAGATGAACGGTATGTCGTGATGAAATCCGCATTTTACACCACAGTGCTGTGGAAAGGTCCTCACTATCATCTGCTCCTGTTTGAGCTGAGTCAGCACACTGCCTTTGTCCACCAGCCGTGTCACTTAGATAGAGCCAGCTGAGGCTGACCAGGAATCAAACCAGCAACTACCCATGTCTCACTGGAGCTCTACTGGCCTAGGACTGTATTATTAATCTGAAAAAAAAAACCAAACAATATTTCAGTAAAGGTGAAGGCGTAACTGTTAATAATAGGCGGTTTCTCAGTCATAATAGCAACTTAAATGTCTTTGGGGTTTCCTCAAACCAGCAAATACGATATGCTACCCACAGGGGCGTCGCCAGGAATTCTGGGCCCCCTGTAAAGATATCTCAGTGGGCCCCATCACCACAGCCAACCCTACAAAATATAACACTGATGCTATAATACTGGTTTATTTACATTAAACACAAATATATGCTATCCTGGTTAACTGACTCAATCTAAGCTACATATCATTATTATTATTATTATTTTTTTTTTTACAATTTCTCCAAATGTAACTGCACAATATTGACCTTCAGACTGTCCACCTCTGTAAACAAGATTATTTGAAGCCAAGTTAATTGTTGAATAACAACAAAGGGGCATTATTTGGTATAATCTAAGTCAAATGAAAACCTCAAAACCTACAGTTTACTTTCAATCAGATTCAGCCACACTTGATGCTGTGAAAATATGACAATTCCCCACTTTAAGCATGAGACGCGCATCTCATGGAGCTGGAAAGATATTCCAAAAAGGAATTCTTAATGTTTGTTCATTTATTCAGAAAATTTTAGTTATCTTATTGCAGTTATAACAAAACAAAAGAAAAGCGTAGTAGAAAACACATTTCATTTCAGGCCCATTAGGCGCCCCCCTCCCCACTTGGGCCCTAGGTAGTCAGTCCCACTTTTCCCCCCAACTACAACGCCCCTGGCTACCCAGGATCCTGCATGACTGTGATGATCATGTTTCATCATTACAGGCTTCAAGACTCTCAACTAATTCTGTTTACAAGCTTCTATTGGAAGAAAACCACGATACACCTGCTCCTGAGGTGCAGGAATCTTTGGACCCTTTTTAATAAGTCCAAACTAGTCTGAAAGCTCCTGTGAGGAGCCAAGGGACCAAACTCTAAACTCTCCTCCTCTGTTTTAACCATCTCATGTCTCTCTCACTGTTAATCTGCTGGTGATTGTACACAGACAAACTCCCCGTGTGGGGGCTGTATGCTTGGGCAGGCACTCAGTGAGTGGTAAAAATTAGTGATGGCGAGATGAAGCTTCTTGAAGTATTCAGGCTTTCCATCCAATTGGTTCACTCATGGGCCGAAGCTTCATGGTGCTCCATTTGCTCTACTGCGCCATCAAGTGGACAATAAATTTAAAATAAGCGCAGTGATTATAATGACACCATCCCTTTGGTGTGTGAAGCTTTGAATTGAATAAGTGAATGATGTTTGTGATGCCAACACATAAATAATGAACTTCTTAATATGGTGTCTGTCTTTATGATACAATGGCCGGGTCAAAAGGGAAAGTGGAAACAAATTGGGGATAAGGTTGTGACTGTGCGCTGCCCCTTATATTTCGAATTGCGCACCAAACCCGCAAACTGGTTCCTGAATCAGTCACGTGGTACAGGCGGCTCGCGAGGCTTCGAACGTCATCATTTTTCGGCCCCTCCCCTCAATGAAGTATGCCTCGATACCTTTTTATATACAGTCTATGCTCGATACGCGCTTCACGGAAACGCCCCTTCATATACTCGACACACGCTTCGAAGCTTCGGCACATCTCTAACATCACTAGTAAAAATAACTGCAAAGAAATCCATCACCTCTGTCCTGATGGGCTCAGTGGCCTCTGTAGGTCAAATAGAGGCATCAGTAATCATGTCTGTTTCATACCTGAACAAAAAAACCCTCACAAGCTCCCCCCATTTCTAAAACACATGATTACTCAATTTTGGCATTTTAGAAATCTTTAGTTCCGGTTCTTGTCTCCATGTCAGAGTTTCAAACACGATGTAAAAGCTTTTCCAGATCCCACAAATACTTTCTTTAAATATCTTGGTTGATTGAGAATCTCCACTCGGACGGAAAGGTTGAATCTTTTTCTAGGTCTTCCACAGAGATTATTGAACTGTTCTGAGACTTTATCAGGAACTTTTTCTTGAAAATATTTTCCTTCTGAAATAACTTAGACATCCATTGCATTGTACTATAATGTGACGTCATCAATGTTTTTGTTGTGGACATTCTCAGCTGGAGCTCCCCGGCATCCCGCAGAGCCTCGCTTTCACCTTGATCTCAACAGGACAGAGCCGTGGGCCTCATCTTCATCTTCCCCGAGACCGCCTTCCTTCCTGCCAGAGGTTTCGGGGGCCAGGAGTCGTTCCCGCAGTGCCACCCCAGAGAGGAGGGGCTCACCCCTACCAGGCTGCAGTGAGCCACACGCAGGCTCCCTAGAAGATGATATCGGAGGAGTCCGACAGAGACAGAGAGGAGAGCGGGCATCAGAGGATATCAGTAACTCCCCACGACGAGGCCTCCAGAAGTACCTGTCTCGTTTTGATGATGCCATGAAACTGCGAGGTCAGCTGGCCAATGAAAAGTCGGCCCAGGACGGAGGGTCTGAACCTGAGGAGTTTGATCCTTTCAGAGCCTTCAGGCTCACCGGCAGCATCCTCCTCGCTCTGTTTGTCAGGGTGTTTGTCTGCAAGTATCTGGTGAGTCTGCTGTGAAGCTGTTCGGACCCTAAAGTAATTCCTCTTTAATATCAGAGAGTATGAAACGTCACCACTGACAGGAGTCATCTTTTTATCTACTCTTGTATCGAAATCCAAACTTATTTAAAGCCCTTGTGTTGAGTTTGATTCTTATTTTGTAACTGGTGACTTTCAGTTTGATGCATTTGATGCTGTAGAAAAATCAGCAGCAGGGTTTGTTCATATTCTGCTCTTTGGTGTAAACCAACAAACTCCTACATTAACATGATGTATTCAACTTTTTCCTCTTCCCTTGAATTAAACTTTCTTTAAAGCATCAGTCGTCATAACATAACGATAAGTACTCCTACAAAGTGGCATGTCTCATGTTCTGCATGAGTTCATTGTTGTTGCCTCATCCCAGGGTGCTTCTCATAACAGATACTCTGCTCCCTGTAGTATGATGTCATTGTAACGTGCCTCTCCTTTTCTTCCAGTCAATATTTGCTCCATTCCTGACCCTGGAACTGGCCTACATGGGGTTGTCCAAATATTTTCCAAAGGTGAGTTTTTGAAATATGTGTTGTATTTCCTTCCCCCTCGTAATAGACCTCATGTATGTATTATGGTGATAGTGTTATCTGGATGCAGATGTCCATATTTCAGCCAAGATGACAGAGAAGTGCTGTCCTCCTGCAGAGGTAATACGGAGCTGTCAGTGTTGATGTTTCAAAGTTCAGGGGGAATTTTACGATTTTTGGTCAGTTAAAGGTTGCTCACAGGTTTTGGTAAAAACTGATGCCAACATGGTTCACGTTGCTCTGATCAATCAATCACTCAGTCTTTATTTGTATAGCACCAAATCACAACAAACGTTATCTCATGATCCTTTTATAAACAGAGCAGGTCTAGACCACTCTATGTCAAATTATGAACAGAGACCCAACACCAAGACAGGATAAGACTCAGTCTGACCCCACCTTAATCCACCATGAGCATTACACCTCACAGTATTTAGCTAGTTACAGCGGAGAGGAAAAACTTCCTCTAACAGGCAGAAACCTCGAGCAGAACCAGACTCTTGTTAGACAGACATCTGCCTCGACCGAGTTGGTTCTGGAAAGAGGGTCCAAAGGCTCTGCAGGCGGCTGTCAGTGACTTCCTGTCTGCCAACTCCAACTTTCAGTAAACAACTTTTTACATTGCTCCTGTTATTTGAATAAGACAACAGAGATTTAACATTTTAATATCTTTAATTCAAGAGCTCTGTTTTGGTGTATTTTAAACTTCGGACAAACCCGAGGCAAGCTGCTTGAAACGTTTTCCTCTCTCCAGCTGTTCAGATCAGACCTTCGTGAGGACTCTTTAACGGTGCTGCAGAATGAAAGGATTAGTGATATCTGGACTTTAAAAAGGCAGACGACACCGTCAGTGACAAATCTGATGATTTCTGACATGTCTGACACTGGATGGGACAATTTTCAACATGCTAATGAAACAAACTTTATTGCGTTTTCTACAGTAAATGTATTAAATGGTTGTCAGATCGGTGCTAAGAGACAAACAGAATGAGATGTGTCATCAGAATACACTACCTGTACTTGTGCCGGACATGATATGTACAGAGATAGAAGGTACCGATTTGTCTAAAGCAGGGGTTCCCAAACTTTTCAGACTGGGACCCCCAAAGTATAGGTGCCAAAGTTAACTTTTGTCATTCAGCTTTTTATTGCATTTTCTTTCAGTATTTCTTTGTTCACCACAAGTTAACAAATGATGTAGAAGTAACACAAAACCAACAAAGAGAAAAACAAAATTAATGAATACAAAAAATATAATAATAAGAATAATAAGAATAATAAGAATAATAAGAATAATAAGAATAATAATAAATAACAGTTCAAACAAAAAGGAAGATAAACATAAGAAAACATTCTGGAAAACATTTCACAACCCCCCATTTGTGTCTCCTGACCCCCCAGGGGGTCCCGACTTACACTTTAGGAACCCCTGGTCTACAGTGTGCCAAAACCCGCACAAACCAAACTTCCTCTCAGTTGCAGCAGAGTTGAATTAAAGCAAACATACAATAAGAAAACGATGGTTTCTTCCTCCAGGTGGAAAAGAAGGCCCAGACCACTGTGCTGACTGCCGCCCTGCTGCTGTCCGGCATCCCCGCTGAGGTCATCAACCGCTCCATGGACACCTACAGACGGATGGGAGACGTCTTTGCCGACCTCTGCGTTTACTTCTTCACCTTCATCCTTTCACATGAGATCCTGCTTCTCGTTGGCTCAGAGACTCCCTGATGGTCCAGAGGGATGTCAGTAGCTCTGCCTCTTCCTTATTTCTAGCCCTTTCTCTGTCTCCCATAGCAACAAGGCATGGTCATTTACATTGGCTGATGTGAGCTTGTTGTTGTTGACGGTCTGGAAACGTCCCGGCTGCCTTACGATCGGGGCAGTGCATCAGATTGGACGATTGTTCATTAATCATGATCCTGATAAGGCTATGCTACGTGTAATTGTGGACTTTCTGCTATTTGTTACAGATTTCAGCTCCTGCTCTTTATTTTATTTTGTGTGACAAATGTGCAGTTGCACCTATCATACTAGGTCGTATTTATTTTCAGATTTAGCATGGAACAAAGTAAATGTCTTATTAAAGAGAACTAAATAGTTCTTCATTCACTACTTTCAAACAGATTTAACATGAGACAATGGAGCGTGAGAATCCAGAGGGGCGTGCAGTAGTATGATCACTCATTAGCTGCAGTTGGACTTACTTTAGCACTCGTCTTCTCTTTCACTTCATTTCAATGCTCAAAGAAAGCAGGATTTGTTTTCAATTACTCACTCATGTGCGGGGCACAATTAGCAAATAGATACGAGGTCTTTGTGTCAACAGGGGTCACCAAAGTTCAATCAAATCCAGGAGCTTTAAATTTTTTATTTTGAAATATCGCCAAATGACCCTCTGGACTTTTACTAGTCCTTGTCTTCTGTGTCTGAAGAATGAGGAAGATTAAAACGGTAATGAGTGTCCCTTGGTTCATGTGACTTACAGCCTTAAGCACAATAGTACCACATCATAGTCCTTTCTGTTAGCTTCTTAGAGCTCACACATTAGCCGCCCGGACCTTTCCTCCTTCTGTTGCTCTCTGTCATCCAGTGCGCCGAAGGGTCCACCCTGTTAGAAAGTAGTTCCCTTCTTTCATTGGAGCTTTGGAGACGCTAAAAGCATTTATCCCTGAATGTGAAGTGTATGACTTTGCACGGCTATTAGCTGAGATCTGCAGTAAACTGAAATAAATGATTGATGGAGTGTTTGGTTTGTACTGGAATGCATTGTCACTGCAGACTAACATGAGGCAGTGAGAGTTTGTATGCGTATTTGTGATGAGTAACTCTGCTGTTGTGTCTTGTTATAGTTTGTTGAAGCCTTGATCATGCATACTTTATATTTATTGTTATATATATATATATATATATATATATATATATATATATATATATATATATATATATATATATATATATATATGTATATATACTCTGTTCTGTGCTGTGAAGTCCTCTCTCCAGACTTTTAATATCATCCGAATTAATTTAATGGTGTGAATCTTTCTTTCCTCATACATGAGTTGGCGTGGTTTATCTTCTGACCTGTCTGGCCTACTTGGTTGTTTTTAATGATGTTTACAGAATACCTGTTTTTAATGGCTCCTACAGTAACCTAATATTTCAACTTGAGTAACAAAATGTGTGGACATGATAGTAGTATCTGCTTATAAACATACAGAGGGATTAGCAACCAGAAACTTCATACCAAATAAATACTACCCGTGTGAATGAAAAGAGCTTATTTGGCCTCTTCCTTTTTAACAACTCAATTACTATAAATGTCTCAATAGGGGCAAAATAGAAATACCTGCATGCCCCCTGTGTTCCCAAACAGGGACACTGGAACACATCCTGAGGTGCTGGGCGAGGGTCGGTATCGATGGAGGCACATCTAGGTCCTGAAATCCATTGCAGAGGCAATCAGCAAGGGGATCAAGGACAGCCGATACAACCAAGCTACAGCCAAGGCCATTCACTTTGTTAAGGAAGGACAGAGGCCACGGAGAACATCAAGGAACTGCTCTTCTGGTTTGCTCTTCGCGGCCCGACACTGGGTGATGACAGTTGAGCTGGAGAGGCAGCTGAAAATTCCACCACACATCACCCAGTCCAGACTGACATCATCTTGGTCTCGGAAGACACAAGACAACTGATCCTACTGGAGCTAACAGTGCCCTTGAGGGAAAGTATGGAGGAGGCTCATGAGAGGAAGAGGGAGAAGTACCAGGAGCTGGTGGAGGACTGTCGGAGGAATGGGTGGAAGACCAGGTGCATGCAAGTGGAAGAGGGCAGTCTGGGATTTGCCAGTCAATCCCTGAGCAAGGCCTACAGCACACTGGGCATTACAGGAGCCAACTGGAGAAGAGCCATCAACAACACCGTGGAAGCAGCAGAAAAAGCATCCAGATGGCTCTGGTTAAAGAGGGGAGAGCAGTGGGGACAGTAGAACGCCACTTGGACACAGGCCGGGGTCTGACCAGCCTCGGTTGGGTTGCCTGGAGGAGAGTGTGTGTTGCAAGACCCGAAACACCCAGTGATTCCAGGAAACAACACTGACGATGTGTCCAAGGTCGTGCATCAGAAGATGTTTCTTAAACTCTGACATGGATAGTCTGAAATTGTAAAGACTTTAAATTTAGGTATGAATTATATTGATATGTGAAAACATTGTGAAAAACATACAACAGTAATAATAGAAATTGTTTACTTTTATAGCACTTTTTAAAATAGGTGACAGTGTTTCACAACAGACAATAAGAGCAAAGCAGCAATGACAGCAAATGGCAAAACGCCAAGAGTAAAATCAAGTGGAATATTAAAATAAATCTGCCTCCCCTGAAGGGTTCTATCATAGGCCAGTGGCTTTGATGTTTTTTTTCATAGTACATGTGAAAACAAAAACCGGCTCCTCTTTCTGCCTCCAGTACATTTTAGACCAGTATTCGGTTCTGCTACCAAATCAGACATGAGAAGACTGCAACAAACAGACTGCAGAGAGGATATTCGGCGCCCCCCTGCCCTCCCTCTAGGATCTGTACTCCTCCAGAATGAAGAAAAGGGCAGGAAAATCCTGACAGACCCCTCTCACCCGGGTCACCACCTCTTTGACCTGCTGTCCTCTGGCCGGCGCTTCAGAACTCTGAGAACCAGAACATCCCGGCACCTTCAGCTTCCTCCCTCAAACTGTATCCCTCATAAACAATCACACTGTGGATCAGGGGTTCCCAAAGTGTGGGTCGGGACCCCCTGGGGGGTTGCGAGACACAAATGGGGGGTCGTGAGATGTCTTCCAGAATGTTTTTTTTAAGTTATCTAAAAATAGTACATTTTACCCATTAAAGTAGAAAATATCCACAAAAAAGGTAATTAACTTAAAATAAAACCTTGCAAATAGAAATGTAGTGAGTTTTCTGCCTTTCTTTTTGCCAGATGACTCCTAAGTTTAGGGTTAGTGAACAGTTAATTGTCAAAAGCATCAGTAGCAGCAGGTTAATTCATAACAGCACAGGAAACACAGACACATGCTCATATACAGTGGATAGCAAAAGTCTACACACCCCTGTTAAAATGCCAGGTTTTGTGATGTAAAAAAATGAAACCAAGATAAATGATGTCAGAACTTTTTCCACCTTTAATGTGACCTATAACGTGCACATTTTAAAAAATCTTTTAGGGGGAAGAATAGAAAATAAAAAGCTAAAATAATGTGGTTCCATAAGTGTTCACACCCTCTTATAACTGAGGATGTGGCTGTGTTCAGAACTAACCAATCACATTCAAACTCATGACAAATAGTAGTCAGTATACACCTGTCATAATTTAAAGTGACTTTGATTAATCCCAATAAAGATCAGCTGTTCTAAGAGGAGTTTCATGACATGTCCTCAGTTCATCTTACAGCAAAAGCCATGGTCCACAGAGAGCTTCCAAAGCATCAGAGGGATCTCATTGTTGAAAGGTATCAGTCAGGAGAAGGGTACAAACATGTTCCAAGGCATTAGATATACCATGGACCACAGTGAAGACCGTCATCATCAAGTGGACAAAATATGGAACAACAGTGACATTACCAAGAACTGGACCTCCCTCCAAAACTGATGAAAAGACCAGAAGAAAACTTACGGTGGCCCTGAGAGCTCACAGCACTGCAACTTAAGAAAACACATGCAAAAAGACAAAACACAAGCAAATTAAGAAAACATCTTCATCAATTTGACAACACATGCATAGCATTTAGAAAAACGCGCTGCAAAGACCACAACACAACACATTAGAAAAACACGCTGCAAAACGCGTTCCAAAGAGCGTGTTTTTCTAATGTGTTGTGTTGTGGTCTTTGCAGCGCGTTTTCTAATGTGTTGTGTTGTGGTCTTCGCAGTGCTTTTATCTAAATGCTGCGCATATGTTGTCAAATTGATGAAGATGTTTTTTTAATTTGCTTGTGTTTTGTCTTTTGGCATGTGTTTTCTTATGTTGCCTCTGTGAGCTCTCAGGGCCACCGTAAAAACTGGTCAGGGAGGCTTCCAAGAGGCCTACAGCAACATTAAAGGAGCTGCTGGGATTTCTGACTAGAACTGTTTAGGGAA
Organism: Notolabrus celidotus; assembly: GCF_009762535.1. Lineage (NCBI taxonomy): Eukaryota > Metazoa > Chordata > Actinopteri > Labriformes > Labridae > Notolabrus > Notolabrus celidotus. Next base: position 39,578,181 of record NC_048276.1, on the reverse strand, counting down.
GTTTGAACAGTTACAAAAACCAGTCAGTTTTAACACAAAACCTCCAGGCCGCCATTGCAAAGATGAAGATGAAGAGGAATTTCCTCTTTCACAACGAAACCAAAGCATACATCAAAATCAACGAAAGCATGGCTTTACCAGAAGAAGATTAAAGTTTTGGAATGGCCCAGCCAGAGTCCAGACCTGAATCCATTTGAATATCTGTGGGGTGGTCTGAAGAGGGCTGTGCACAGGAGATGCCCTCACTATCTGATGGATTTGGAGCTTTTTTGTAAAGAAGAATGAGCAAATATCACCACATCAAGATGTGCCATGCTAACTCCTACAAAAGAACAGAGTGCTGAAATGAAATCAAAAGGTGCTTCAACAATTATTAGTTAAAGGGTGTGTACACTTATGCAACCACATTATTTTAGTTTTTCATTTTTTTATTCTTCCCTTTAAAAGATAAAAAAGAAATTCTGTGAAATTGTTCATGTTATAGGTCACATTAAAGGTGGAAAAAGTTCTGACATGATTTATCTTGGTCTCATTTTTTTTACATCACAAAACCTGACATTTTAACAGGGGTGTGTAGACTTTTGCTATCCGCTGTAGGTAGGTTCATTTTCTGCAAACCAGCTAAATGAAGCCGTATTAAATCACTTTGAGGGACAGTGGGGATCGCAAGTTTTTGGTACCTCCATTTTTGGGGTCCTGGGCTGAAAAGTTTGGGAACCCCTGCTGTAAACCACTAAAGACTCCTGTTACAGATCACATACATGTGCAATACTTGATTTCTGGTGCAATATCTCAATAACCACGTGCAATATTGTAATTATTCCATAACATATTTTATTATTATATTCATCCACTAAAATGTGCACTCTGGCTGAGGCTAAGTTAACTTATTCATGTCTTAAGTACTTCTATACCTTTCTTTACACAGATAGTATTTTTTATTTTTACTTAGAATTTTTAAGGTTAGTTTTTTGGTTTCTATATTTATTGACCTTACTGTCTTGTTGTGTCCTTACTGTATTGTTGTTAAGTACCAGTGTTCCAATAATCATGATAAATTCCTTGTGTGTGCGAGCTCACTTGGCAATAAAGATTTCTTGATTCTTGATTGACGTGTGAAATTATTTATTTAGTTATTTCATCAATTGATTCATTTTGATAAGTTATTGTTTTAGTTTTATTTTTGTTGTATATTTGTGTATTTTTATTTTATCTATTATGTATTATTATTATTATTATAATTATTATAATTATTATTATTATATATTTTTTATTGTCATTATTAGTATCAGTCATTTATTTGTTACTATTATATACATATCTTACTTAGTTGCCTAATTTCAGTTTACTGTTTTGTTATTTGTTTTCATGTTTGCATGATGTGAATGTTACCTGAAGTAAAACACCCGGTGCAGTAGGTGGCGGTATGCACCTTTTTAATTCGGTTGTGATCCGCCAGTAAATCGAGAGAAGAAGAATAATAATTGATTGTTATTCCGACCTCCCGCCATGGGGGGCGCCCCTCACTGTTTCCACCCTGAGTGTATGTGTGTTGAAGTGTCGCGGCTTTCTTACGTGGAGTTTCAAAGACACAAACAAGTGTTCAGCACACGGAGGGCTGCTGCTATCTGGAACCTTAAGAAGACTTTTACAATACGTGACTTCTCACAAAGCAATGGGACGCGAGTCAAGGTATATCAGGAAATTTACAACGACGTGGTTCATTTAGCTTTCAGTCAAACTGACCGTGACGAACTAATGTGGCGGCTAACCGGGCTACCTTCAGTTAGCATGCTCGCTACGATAATGTGAACGCACACAGCCAACATGTCACATCCAGCTATAGTCACATCACACAGCACCACAGTATCACCCACAGGTGTGTAGTGTCCTGTTTAATGAGCTGTAATGATGATTGTCCTGTTTGAACCTCAGACACTACAGGAAGCGCTCTGCGTCACGGGGACGCTCAGGGACCAGATCCAAGAGTCGCTCTCCGGACAAACGCTCCAAAAAGGACGACCGAGACCGGAACAGGAGGGAGCGCTCCAGGAGCCGGGAACGCCGCAGGTCCCGGTCCAGAGACAGAAAAAGAGCCAGGTGGGGGTTTAAGTAATTTCGTATGTACAGCCTGTGAGTGCCAAATACATAGACTACAGCAGAACCAAACGGTGGAATCCAAAGACTGCCAGCTTCATGTGGACTGGTTTACACTGAACAATAGCACTGAAGGGGGTTTGGCTCTTTGTGTTCCAGCTGAGCTCTCAGGAGAACACCAACCATATTCTGTTCCTAGTAATGTCAGCTGTACGCAGACAACATCAGGGTATCTTTAGACTCTGAGATGTCCTGCAGGTTAACTGAGTATTGTTGTGTTTCTGCAGCAACATCAGAACCAGATCATGCGGCATGTTTAAGCTTTGGCACCATGGCACCATGATCACACCAGACATCAACAGATTTACTGTTGGATGTCATTATATGGCATCCAACAATAAATCTGTTGATGGTGTCATGGTGCCAAAGCATAATAATCCAAAGGCGGAACTCGAAGTGGATTGGTCTAAAAATCTCACTGAAGAAAAGCGCTTACTTCAGTTCATCGTGGAGGGAAACTGTGAACTGTTTGCAGAATGAAATATCCATGATTTTAGTGTTCTGTAACCCATTCCTTTGCCGTCCAGGCGCTCCAGGAGCAGAGACAGGAGGAGGACAAGGAGCCGAGAGAGGAGGAGGTCAGGCAGCAGGAGCCGAGCCCGGAGGTCCCGATCTGCTAGCCCCAGCAAGAGCAGGAGGCCAGATGAAAAGTAACGCCACTGAGATTTATTTTTTATAATCCAAACTCCTGGTGGCATCGTGTTTGATTCCTTAAGAAATGCACCCCCTTTTGTGCTACTTTAAAAATTTTTTTTTTATCTAAATCAATAATTAATAGAGACCAAACATTAAATATAGATTAATCAATTAATAATAATAATAATAATAATAATAGTAATAGTAATAGATAAATAAAAAGGAAGAAAAATAGAATTAAGAAAAAACGATATAAAGGTGATACTGCTATTTCTACTAATATTAACAATCATCACGAATAGTATTAATAATGAAAATCATTAACATTAACACCATCATATACAAATTACATAAAAAAGAAATACATAAATAAAATAGTGATAATAATAATAATAGTAAATCAAGAAAAAATAAAAAAAGGGGAGGAGTTCAGTTGGCAAGCAAGAAATTGAGCATATATAAATAAAGAGATACAATACTAATGATACTATTAATAATAATAGTAATAAAAACAAGTGTAGTAATAATAATAATAATAATAATAGTAGTTAGTTTGATATATAGAAAAATGTAAAATAAGTAAATAAAAAGTATTATAACCAAGTACTAAATAATTACAATAGTAACAATAATAACGACACTAATAGCAACGTTTACTTTGTTTTTATCTACACAGACTGACACAGTGTCACACACACTTTACGTAAAGAAAACAAACACAGCGGACTAAGACAGTGTTCTATTAAGAATACCTTGTATCTTAGCTGCACATTGTTTTGAGAGGGAGACATTCGGTTTTTTTTTTTACCTCTATGAAAACTTATCTCAAATGTTTGGACTGAAACATCATAAGCCAACATCAAGGAAGAGTGGGAAATATGATTTTTAACCTGGTTTTGAAGTTCTTCCAAACACTTTGTTCTCAGAGCTACTGAAGAAACAACAACAATAATCTTAGCATGCTGAATTCTCTGTCCTCTCTGTTTCCTTCTCTACAGGCCAAGGAGCAAAGAGAAAGACAACGTTGATCCTGTGTCCGACAAGAAGAAGGTTAAAGAAGAGAAAGAGGATGAGAAGGTTGAGGATGTAAGTTCAGTTCATTAAGTTACTCTGAATTATAAGAAGTGTTAAATAAAGAGAGGCATTTTTTCACACCTTCCCTCTCTATCCATGCAGCAAGACTTTGACCAGAACAAGCTGGAGGAGGAGATGAGGAAGAGGAAGGAGCGTGTTGAGAAATGGAGGGAAGAGCAGAGGAAGAAAGCTATTGAAAACATCGGAGAGATCAAGAAGGAACTGGAGGAGATGAAGCAGGGCAAGAAGTGGAGTCTGGAGGATGACGATGGTGAAGGAGCAAAAAATCAATATTTACATTCAACATATGTGCCTGATAATAATTAAATCATCCAATTCAAGTTTTTATATCATCGAACCCATCAGTTCTCCTGAGAAGTATAACAATAGTGTCTTCATTTCAGATGATGAAGAGGACGTTTCAGCTCCAATGGAAGCTGATGATGACGAAGACGGCGAGGGTAAAGGTGAGAAGATGGAGAAGGACATAAAGGAGGAGAAGCTGGAGGAAGGGGAGAAGAATGAGACTCCCATGGAGCAGCAGGCTGAGGAGGATGATGTGGATCCTCTGGACGCTTACATGGAGGAGGTGAAACAGGAGGTGAAGAAGTTCAACATGGGAGGCGTCAAAGGAAATGACAAGGTGACTTTGAGGACAAATACTGCATCACTTAAGCTCTTTAGTCTTTTCTTTGTTACTACATGTCATTTTCACCAACGGCCTTAAGGCTGCTGCTTATTGTCCAAAGCTTTACATAATAACACATCATAACTTCTAGCTTCTATTTAAATCCTATTCAAAATGACCCAATCCTGTCACCATCATGAACTGATTACAGGAGAGTTTGTATTGTTTAGTTGTTTGTACTGCAGGGCTGTAGGAGCCCAGTTACTTTCCACACTCCTTAGACCAAGCATCAGTAAAAACTAGTGGTGCAACGGATCATCGTTGATCCGTGATCTGTATGGATGCCTCTCCACGGTTCGGCACGGACGTGGTCTGCAGATTGGTTGATGGAAAAAAAAAAAAAAGTTGCACACTCGCTCGTCAAGCACAGCAGTAGTCATAGCAAGTGAAGGAGCAGAAGAACTTGAAAACCCCCCTGCATATTGTAAGTCACAAGCATTTTGGTTTCCCTGCAAATTACAGCGAATGCTGAATGTGCTTGAGCCACGTTCTGAAATTCCGTCACGCACCCACTTCAGCAAGACGATTGTGCCAAGTCTGTATGAGCAGGAGAAGACAAAATTGTGGAGGAATTATCCCGGTTATCGTCTGTTGCGCTCACCACAGACGGGTGGACTTCCAGGGCAACAGAAAGCTACATTATTATGAGTGCTCATTTCATCACAGCAGAGTGGGAGATGAGGAGCCCTGTGCTGCAGACACGCCCCCCTCTATGAAAGTCATACAAGCACAAATCTGGCGCAGGTACTGACTGAAGCAGTGGCTGAGTGGAAGCTAGAGAGACCCAATAATAATATCCCAGTCACAACAGATAATGCTAAAAACCAAACAAATGCAGTGAATGATGCAGGATGGGGCCCACAGATAGGGTGCTTTGCACATGTAGTTAATTTTGAGTTGAATGTTGTTTTTATTTAATGGGCAAAAGTTTACAAGTGTTTTACAAAATAAATGGAGGACAAGGTTATATTTGTCTTGTCATCTCTCTTTTTTTTTTTTTTTTTTTTGCTGATCCGAAAAATGATCCGATCTGTGACTCAAAAACGTGATACGATCCACACCGTAGGTTTTTTGATCCGTTGCACCCCTAGTAAAAACTGCATTTTTATCATCCAGAATAAGTGCATTTGAAGTTGCTCTACAAATGTAGATGCTATCTTTGTTGAAGTCTTATTCTAATGTCTTCAACAGAAAGGAGCAATGACAGTTACCAAAGTGGTGACGGTTGTTAAAACCAAGAAGGGGCCTAACACCCATAAGAAGAAGGGGGAGCTGATGGAGAATGACCAGGATGCCATGGAAGTACGTTCCTGTGATTTGATTGAATTATTATGTTTGTGAGATTCTGATTCACCTGCAATTCCACATGTTGGGCTTTTCTTTCAACCCTTGAATAGTTTCACTCCACACGTTGCTTTCTACCAAATTTGTTCAACAGTACTCGTCAGAAGAGGAGGAGGTGGATCTGCAGACGGCACTGACCGGCTTCCAGACCAAACAGAGGAAGATCCTAGAGCCTGTGGATCACGGGAAGATCCAGTATGAGTCATATCGCAAAAACTTCTATGTAGAGGTCCCTGAGCTCGCCAGGATGTCACAGGAGGGTCAGTAAACCAAACACATGAAAATGAAATTCAATGTTTTGATTTGTTATGAGCTTTTTTGGGGGGATATTCTACAAAACATGCTGTAAAACTCTATTTGCTTACAGGATATCTATGGATAGACACAGCATTTCAGAACAACAGCTCTTGTTTATTTTTTATAAGTGCTTCATACATCCTCTGCAAAACTTTGCCCAGCAATATTCTAGTGCAATATTTAACATTGACCAATTTCAAGTTATGTTCAAGCTAGGGATGTACATTTTAAGTATTTTCTTTGATTGATCAATTATCGATTAATCAATAAAAAAAAACATTATTATTCTTATGTCAAAAACAAAGCCAAATACGTTTGTTCCCCCTAAATTATATTTTCTACAGCAACAAAATGCATATAACTGACAGTATTGCATACGGGTACAACATGTTGACATGTTTAACACTGATTATCAACGATCAGGCTCATAGAAATATTCTCTGGGTCAGTGTTGTAGTCGAGTCCCCAAATCCGAGTCCGAGTCGAGTCCTAAGTCCTCTGTGTTTGAGTCCGAGTCCAAGTCACCAGAGAAAAATCCGAGTCCGAGTCCTCATGACTTGACTCCAAGTCCAAGTCGAGTCCTCACCAAAAATATTATATATTACAAGGAGGGCAGCCGTTTGAATCCAAACTACTGACTGTTAGACTGGCTGTGTGGACCTGGTCTGGCTGTGTGGGACCTTTTGGATGTGTAGGAAACACATTTCTTTCATTAACATTAGTGTTGGAGCTATTTCCATCATTTTCTGCCATAAATATAAATTATTCTAATATATGCATTATTATTTTACTTTATGTCATTTATTAGTTGTTGTTTATATTAAGGGCAATGTCATGTGCATTATTAATATTTTATTTTAGTAAGCATTTTGATAGTGTGATTGTTTTCACCTTGATGGGCAGGTAAGATAGGAGGGGCAGACACAGGGAGAGGTGAATGTTATTTATTTATTTTTTTTACCAGAAGACATTAGAGCACGAGGACGCTACAAACTGTTTGATATCATATTAAACAAGATCGTTTTATCATCAGAGAATCTGCAGTTTTTCCTGGACATTTGAAATGTGTCTGATCCTGTACGATCCGCTCTCCCCCAGCGCTGTGGCCGGTTTGATTTTCAGTTTTGATTTTAGTAAATTGACGAGGTCTAACTGCCACTGCAGTGAGATTCTGATGAAATCCGGCCGGTGTGTGTGGAGATTAATTTATGAATGAAGTCACAGCGCCGTGTGTCGCGCTTCAGTTGATGAGAGGACGCGCTCAGAGATTCTGCTGCACTGGGATCACGGCTGGTGTCCAATAAACTAACAATAAATCAAACAACTTAATAACATTGGTTTAGTTGTTTTAGTCGCTTATATTACCGTTATACTAACATAGTAAAGTAATGAACGGTCTCAAGAAACTTAAGCATCTCTCTCACTTTTGGGTTCATCCTGGACAGATGTCTGTTAAAGTTTGAGCTGGTCTCTTTCCTTGATGGGTCTCTTAAATCTCCAACATGTCTCTCTGCTCTCGCTGCATTTACTGTGAAATCTTTGAGTGAAAAATGAACGGCTGGTAGCGTCTTTTAATCCTGGCAGACGTCACGTAAATGCGCAGGCAGGCGAACTCTGGTGCCAGCCCTCACTCTGAACGGAATACATTTTATGAAACATACAAAATCTAACATGAACATTAAAACAGTCTGGATCAATATAGAAGCCCGAGTCCTCCTCTCTATCATCCGGGTCCTTTTGCAGTCAATGCTCGAGTCCGACCCCAAGTCCGAGTCCTGCAAAACGTGACTCGACTCGGACTCGAGTCCGAGTCCAGTCATGAGTCATCAGTGCTCGAGTCCAAGTCCAAGTCACGAGTCCTGCAAAACGTGACTCGACTCGGACTCGAGTCCGAGTCCTGTACTCGAGTATTACAACACTGCTCTGGGTACATAATATTATAATGTGAAGGCTCATAATACTAACAGAAAAGTACTTCAGACTCACGGTGTCCAGTTTCCTGTCTACTCGCTCTTGTTGAGAAAAATAAACGTGTGTATTCGGTCAGGTGTCAGCCCGGAGCGCAACCGGGTCGTAATCAGTCCAGCGGCAGAAAAATGTAAAGGTGGGGAAATGTTCTGTTTAAAGTCTTTGTGTCGTTGTTGGCAGCAGTTGCGTATTGATCCTCTTTAATAAGCGGAGACCTGACGCACAGCCGCAGCCGCAGCCGCCAGCTGAGCGTCTCCTCTGTGCAACACCTAAACAACTGATTCACATCGAAACATGCATCAAACTTAAACCAAATAGACAAAAAATACCAAGTATTGTCACTTTTCAGCATATCTTACACACAGCGTTTTTTTGACCGACGTCTGCCTTGTCAAAACCGAACCATTTTTAGGCTAAGGACGTGGACCCACGTCTCGCTATTAAATCATCTGCTGAGACGCGAGACTCCCGCATATTTCCTCCATGTGAGGCCATGTTGTGTTTTAGTTGCCACTGATTCATGTGACTGAATCCTGTCTGCTGATTGGCTTCTGAGTAGGGATGGCCACAATTAATCGACTATCGATTAATTGATTAAGATATTAATCGAAACACGCATTTATGTTATCAATTTTCCGTCACGTGGAACAAACATCACGTGGTCTCATATTACACTCATCTATCAGGGAGGTGTTTTAAGTTTAAAGCATGTTTGGATGTGAATCAGCTGTTAAAGGTGTTGCGTACAGTGGAGACGCTCAGCTGGCGGCTGCGGCTGTGCGTCAGGTCTGCACGTACGCTTTTTAAAAGAGGATCAATACAAGACTGCTGCCAACAACGACACGGACACAAATGTTGACAACTTTAAACAGGACATTTCCCACCTTTGGATACAAAAGCAACAGACAGGTGGGGAATTCAGGTACGCTATGTTTGCAGACCAGCAACATCAGATCCATCTGGGCTTTTCTGCAGCTGGACTGATTCTGACCCGGTTGCGCTCCCGGCTGACACCTGATCAAATACACGTTTATTTTTCTCAATAAGAACGAGTAGACAGAAAACTGGACACTGAGTCTGAAGTACTTTTCTGTTAGTAGTCTCAGCCTTCACTTAAAAAGATTATGTCCGCATAAAATGTTTTAATGAGCCTGATCGTTGATATTCTGCGTGTCAAACGTGTGCCCGTATTCAATCCCGTCAGTTATATGCATTTTGTTGCTGTAGAAAATACAATTTAGGGGGAAAACAACCTATTTGGCATTGTTTTTTAAGTAAGAATAATAATGTTTTTTTTATCAATTAATCGATAATTGATCATTAACTTTTCCAAAAATCGATCATGGAAAATACTTAAAATGTACATACCTACTTCTGAGGCATGCATTCGGCGAATGAGGACTTTCAGAGAGGGGGAGATGGGTGTCTTTGGGACTTTCATGCAGCTCTCATTTGCCGTCTATGCACTGCACGTTTGTTTTCTTTCGAGACAGTAGTACTCGATGATTTAAAATTGCACATCATTGGCAACATTTACGATACTATCTTAGGCGATATGTATCACCCACCGCTACTCTCAGCAGTTTAAAGCAACAAATGCAGCTTTCTGTAAGCAAACACTCTCATTAATCATCTTACATCTTTCTTTTGTTGGTTTTAACCAACACAGACGTGAACGCATTCAGACTGGAACTGGAAGGCATTACTGTCAAAGGAAAGGGCTGTCCAAAACCAATCAAGACCTGGGTGCAGTGTGGGGTGTCCATGAAGATCCTCAGTGCAATGAAAAGGTGAGTCTGACTGCCTTTTGATTCTAGTAATTTAGGATCGAAGGCGTTTTTCAACTAGAGGAACTTTACCCCTGAACTACTTCCGTTTCGACGGGTGGATCCAGGATCAAAATTTTCCTGGGAATGCAAACTAGTTTAATTTTTATTAAGATTTCAAAATATCCTCATCAGATATTTAATGATCGTCTAAAGACGTTTATGAGGGATGCATCCGGCTGAAAGTTGGCAGTTAGCAGGGTCACTGTTTAAACCAAAACACCGGTCGATCTCTGCCACGGCTTTTTGAGTTCAAAAGGATTTTAAAGCCGTGTTGAAACGTCTTTGCTACTCGCGCTTATCTCCTCTCACGTGTTGATTCAGTGAATCCATCTGTGATGAAATATAGCACCATCTAAAACAGACCAGCTGAGTCTCTTCATGCTAACAGGCTAACTGTTGTGTTGCTCATAATGATACCTGCCTGTCCGTCTGCTTCTATGGTGTCATCTGTGATGAATGGCATTCGTCTTTGTTTAACTGCCCTCTACTGGTCTGGTGGTGTAGTGCATTTTACCATACATCACTGGTAAATGGTAAATGGACTTGTACTTATATAGCACTTTCCTAGTCTTTCTGACCACTCAAAGTGCTTTTACACTACTCTTCACATTCAACCATTCAAACCCATTCACTCACTGATGGTAGAGGCTGCTATGTAGTGAAGGACCATCAGTGTTAACTAATCTCATTCGTTCACTTTCACACACCTCTGACAACAGAGGGAGCAATTTGGGGTTCAGTGTCTTGCTCAAGGACACTTCGGCATGTCACTGCCGGAGCTGGGATTGAACCACCAACCTTCCAATTGATAGACGACCGACTCTACCCACTGAGCCACATCCGCCCACCGACTCTACCCACTGAGCCACAGCCGCCCACCGACTCTACCCACTGAGCCACAGCCGCCCACTGGCCTGAATTACACAATCTACCCGAGACTTCAGCCCGCGGTCGAAACACAGACAACAATGGGGGCACAGGAACCGTTTAGTTCAGGGGAAAGTAGTTCTGCAGGGCTAAAAGACCCCAGAACTCTTGGTCCAAATGCACCTAATGCTGCTGTGAAGAAAGCAGTTTAATAAAACAGTACTGATTTGGTTTTGTTACATATTTAGCTGAAGTTTCATGTGAGGAGAAACAATCGTACCAAGTCTTGCTTTACTCATTTCTTTTCTATATATATTCTTGTTGAAATTCTTGTACTGAACACCTTCTTGTTTGCTGCTGTAATTTCCCCATTGGGGGATGAATAAAGGAGTATCTTATCTTATATTATCTTTATTAAGACTTTAATAATCTGGTGGCCAACTGTGTCCGTTCAATGACAAGAATAAAATCTTAAAAACTGTAATCATATATATTCTTTTAAGCTGCCCCTTGAAAATTTGACAGCATTTTTAAATTAAGTCCAGCAGGAGACCTGAGCTGTTCATAACACACCTGCGTCTTCTCAGAGTTGATTGTCTTCTTCCATACGTACCCAGGCACAGCTATGACAAGCCCACACCCATCCAGGCCCAGGCCATCCCTGCTGTCATGTCAGGCAGAGACCTCATCGGTATCGCTAAAACCGGCAGTGGGAAAACCATAGCCTTCCTGCTGCCCATGTTTAGACACATCATGGACCAGAGACCACTGGAGGAGTCTGAGGGACCCATCTGTAAGGATTTCTACCTGTGTTGGGCATCATTCTTTTTACCTGCCTTGATGCTCAGAATAAGAGATCATGTTTTCCCTTCCTCTCCCACAGCTGTCATCATGACTCCGACCAGGGAATTGGCTCTGCAGATCACCAAGGAGTGCAAGAAGTTCTCCAAACCTCTCGGGCTCAGAGTGGTGTGTGTTTATGGAGGCACAGGTATCAGCGAACAGGTAAACACACTCTAATGTCCCCAGCTCATTGTATGGCACAAAGCGATTTAATGATGCGACCTTAAAGCCTGCTTAGAGGTAAATACATCACATTCATTGAATGGCATTGTCATAGTGGATAGCAGACCAGAAGGCCTTTGTAGATCACTGTGCATGTGATATTCGTGTATTAAAGTTTTAAAATGACACAGCTGGACTTCGGGTATGTTTGCCCTCCTGAACACAGCGTGCCAGGCTCTTCTGAGAATAACAGTATCCTCTGAATCTCACTTTAAACACAGCGTACTGTATTTGTGTAATACTTCAGAAACATAAAAACAACAGATTGACAGTTTCTGTCCCTCCAGTAAAATGACAGACAACAGTTCTGACACTTTGTAACACAGACTTTTGGAAGAATTGCTCTGCTGTTACCTTTCATGTTGAGATTGTCTATGACCCTGGAAGCTGAGCAGCTGAACAGTTTAAAAACGCATCCATTTGATTTGGGTGTTTAAATTGAAGTTTAACATTTGGAAAGAAGCTTTTTAGTTAGCTTCTCATCTTTTTAAAGGTGTGCAGGTTGACCTTATTCTAGAGCTGGGCGATATTGAAAATGATGTTATCACGATAAAATGTTTCATATCAGTCGATATAGATAATTATCACTATAAATATCAAATCATTATCTCATTTAAACTTAAAGTCAGATTTTTGCTCCTGAGTGAAAGTTGAAGAAACCAGACAGTTTGTTAGTTTGTATCTGGATTTAGCTTTCTGCTGAACTTCTTGAATCCATCATTTCTGATGGTACTAACAGGAAGCAGGTCTTTAGTGTAAGATGAGATTTTGGTGGAGTTTTAGTTTGTAGATAATTTTTCTCAGGTTGAGGTTATTTCCATAATTTGATTTAAATTTACAACAACATTTTTGTTTATTTTTATTTATTTAACCTTTATTTTGCCAGGTAAGTCAATTGAGCCAGGTAAGTCAATTGAGCCAATTCTCATTTATATAATGGGCGAATAATAAATATATATATATATATATATATATATATATATGTGTGTGTGTAAAATTGTATACTGTGCATCAGCTTATAGTGTTGTTTTGAGTAGTGCACGCCCCTTTAAGATCACTCAGGGTTACAGGCGGAGTGATAATTTCCCACTGTACGGTACGATTGTTCTTGAGTCTGTTGGGACAGTTGAGGTTTTTTTTTTAATCTTTTCTGACCATTGTGGATCTGTGGTGGAGGGAGGAGGGAGGCAGGCAGAGGATTCAAGAGGTTACAGGATACTGTGGACCAAGGCACCAAAAAAAATACATAAAGAAATAAAGAGGTAAATAAATGAAGAGAAAGTAAAAGAAAAGACAGCAAAAAGAAAGAATAAGGAAGATTAAATAAACTAAAGTAGTGAATGCATCACGGTTATTCAGTGTTCAGTTGTCCTACGGTCACGGTGGACATTAAACGTGTTCACAGCAGAAGTTGTCTCTGTGCTCTTCCTTTACCCACATCCTGAAAGTAGATTTAATGAAGTGGATGAAGTTAATAGTTAACACAGAGTCGACTCAGTGTCAGACTAACGACTCTGCATTGAGCTGCTAGGTTTTCAGTTTTCTTCAGTGTCGCTGTCGCTCGTTTCAGCTGTGTTTATGCTCCGCTCCAAACGTCTTTAAATCCCGCTTACCTCTCACCCTGCAACATGATTGGCTGTTCAATGCAGTCTTCCTCTTCTGTCTAATGTTGGGTGGCAACTAGTGTTTAAGGCTCATCAGTGCCCCTCCTTTTTAAGTGGCTGGGGGTGTAATTACAGGTTTATTTATATCCAATTTTTATTGAACATTTTTTATATTTATATCGAGAAAGATTATATCATGATAATTATCATTATCGAATTATCGCCCAGCACTACCTTATTCTACCCTGAGAGTCCCACATCTCTGACCCAGCTGTAATATTTTGTTCAGATTTGAATGAGGAAAGGGAATGTGTTGAACAAAAATAAATCCTTCTGTTTATTCTGATTTATTTTGCACTCACCCCGTCAGATGTTTTCGTCTTCTTCCAGATAGCTGAGCTGAAGAGAGGAGCTGAGATCATCGTGTGCACACCCGGCAGAATGATCGACATGTTGGGGGCCAACAGCGGTGAGTTCACACACCATGACCAGCTCACCTTATTCTGCTCATGAGCATTTTTCATGCCTTGAAAGCGTTGATTACCATGCATGGGATTAATGTAACAATGTGATAAAAGCACAATGAACCAAGTCAGTACCACTTACTAAACTGTCCACATTATTTGACCACCTTTGGGATCAGTCATTTCTACAAGGCAGCGATGTGTTTCCTGAAGATCAGGGGGAGTGCAGGTAGGTGGACCTGGTGCTGCCTCTGTGGTTCCTCAAACTCCAAGCAAGAGATGATTTCATTGTTGTATCACAGGCGCATCGTGTATTCAGTGCAGTCAATGATTATATCCTGCATGCTCAGGTGTTGTTTCAGTACGTCTGCCATAATAAATAAAAGTAACCTGCTTAAAGATGTAAAATACTCAGATGCATCCTGTATTTAAAGCACAAAGAGTTATTTTCCTGTTATTCAAACTGGTAACAAATCTATCATTTATGTCAGTCAACCTTTGTATTTCTTATTTGTGGCTTGTATGACTTCCAGGAATAAATATCTTTTAAGAGTCGAGTAAACTTCTGAGCAAGGAAAACTGGAGCTATGTTTTGAATATGGTTGTTTAATTTGCTCCATTCAGTAAATATTTAATGAAAAGTTATTGTGATAGAAGGTTTTCTTGTGGTTCCACACATGCGAGGTAATCTGTAATATGTTTCCCTTGTAGGTGAAAAGGCGCTTGGTCAGATAATGCTTGATGGGGCTCCATCTCTTGTTTTGTATCTAGAGGCTGTTTTCTGACTTTTACAGGTCCCTCGTGCCCCTGAGATGGTACGCAAGACCAAAGACGACCAAAGAAATATATATTTTAAAGTGTAGATGAATTAAAAACTCTGGACACTTGAAAGTAGTGCTAATGTGCAAAAGTCAGAAAGCCTTTTCTTGTCAAGTAATGTCAAGTAGTCCTAAGAAAGGTTTTGTGTTTGGTAGATTGCTCTAATGTTTTCTAAGAAGGCAGGATGTGTTTGAGAACTAACTTTTCTTAACTCCACTTATCATGCTCCTCTCCCTCGGTGTTTAGGTCGAGTCACCAACCTGCGCAGAGTTACGTATGTGGTTCTGGATGAAGCAGACAGGATGTTTGACATGGGCTTTGAGCCACAGGTGGGTGTCACCCCCAGTTATACTTCATTTTCATTTATTTACTGACTTTATTCTTTATTCTGTTCTTAAGCCACAGCTGTTAATCAGGGAAGCTGAATGTGTTATCTTACTGGCATCAAGAACAATCTTCATGTCAACAGTTACTTATTCAAAAACTGAAGTCAGTGACATTTCTTTTTTTTTATCAATCTTTATTTGTATAGCGCCAAATCCCAACAAATGTTCTCCTCAGACTCTTTCCAAACAGAGCAGGTCTAGACTGTACTTTATGTTCTATTATTAACAAAGACCCAACATCAAGACAGAATAAGATCCAGTCCCATCTTACAGGCAGGACTCAGTCTGACCTCATCTTAATCCACCATGAGCAGAGCACTTTGCAGCTTTTAGCAAGTTACAGTGGCAAGGACAAACTTCCTTTAACAGGCAGAAACCTCCAGCAGGACCAGGCTCATGTTAGACACACATCTGCTGAGACCGTGTTGGAGAGAGGGATAGAGGGAGATGAGAGAGAGAGAGAGAGACGATAGTGGGGAGAAGGATAGTAGTAGCTGGAGTCTGGCACCTCCACAGCAGCAGAGATCCAGAGGAACCTACGAGACAAGGGAGCTCAGGGACTCCAGAAAGGTCTATGGTTAGTACCTTTTAATGGGACAGGAAGAGTTCAAGTAAGTGACAGGCAGTCAGAGGAGAGAGAGGGAAAGACAGGATCCCAGTATGTCAGTTCCCCTGGCAGTCTAAGCCTATAGCAGCATAACTAAGAGCTGGTCCAAGCCTGATCCAGTTCTAACTATGAGCTTTACCAAAAAGGAAAGTTTGAAGCCTACTCTTAAAAGTAGAGAGGGTGTACGCCTCCCGGATCCTGACTGGTAGATGATTCCAAAGGAGAGTGGCCTGATAACTGAAGGTTCTACCTCCCATACTACTTTTAGAGACTTTAGGTACGACCAGCAGGCCTGCATGTTGGGAGCGTAGTGTTCTAGAGGGTTAATAGGGCACAGAGCTTTCTGGTGCCCAGTAAAACAGAGAAACACAACAATAAACCCGTAAGTCGCACTTTCACTAACCCCCAAGCCACATATGGTTCCTCCCACCAGGTGATGCGTATTGTGGACAATGTGCGTCCAGATCGTCAGACAGTCATGTTTTCAGCCACCTTCCCCAGAGCGATGGAGGCCCTGGCTCGGAGGATTCTGGCCAAGCCCATTGAGGTCCAAGTAGGAGGCCGCAGTGTGGTCTGCTCAGATGTAGAACAGCACGTGGTAAATCATCTACATTTAAACTCTGTCTCATTGAAGTACTTAGATGAGGTTTCACTCTGCTTTTTCTTTGTAAATTGATTCCAGTACAAACTTTTACTTAGCCTCTCTTCTATTGTTTCATTTAATGTTGTACTTGAAACCCTGTCCAGATCTGACATCGCTCACTGTCTCAACCTCCTATCGTTCCCTGGTCTTTTGCTTTCTTTCGTTAGCTGGTGATCGATGAGGACAAGAAGTTCCTGAAGCTGCTGGAGATTCTGGGTCACTACCAGGAGAAGGGCTCAGTCATCATCTTTGTGGACAAACAGGAGCATGCAGACGCACTGCTGAAAGACCTGATGAAAGCCTCGTATCCCTGCATGTCCCTGCATGGAGGTAAGGGGCCACATTGATTGCACAGATTTGATCTGAGTGACACTTAAATACATCTAAAAGTTTCCTTTGGTAATGCAGAGTCCAAAAATCCCTAAAGAACTGAGGATAATCTGTTTAAAGAAGCAACACGTCTACTCAGCAGCCTGAATCAGAGACGATTCATTTTGAGCGTTTGATCCTGGTTGACCCAATTAAGAAAAATCTTATCGCTGCTGTGTCAAGCCAGGAAAACTGGCTTGACACATTTATTTTCAGTAGTGGTGTCTTGTTACTTGTTCAGACTTTTGGAGAGCATTCTTCAAAATCTGAAAGCTCATTAATTTATTTGATTTATCTAAAAAGGGGCCATGTACAATATTTTTCACCACTTGATGCATTGTACCAGAGTTAGCTTAAAGCTAATTTACATCTGCAGTCCCTTGGCAGGTCACAATTAAAACATCACATTGTTAAAGCACTAATGTATTTCAAGTTAAAAGTATTAAATGCAGTGTTGAGCGCCCTCTTGCTGACTTTTCAGTTTGGGTTTAAAGCTGTTGAGAGAATTACAGTTCTTAAAGGTGACATATCATGCAAAATCGACTTTTTAATGGTTCTCCACCTGAAATATGTGTCCCTGGCATGTCTACAAACCCCCCGAGAATGAAAAAAATCCATTCTGCCCCTGTTCTGATTTCTCCACCTTTCTGTAAATGTGTGCTGAAACGAGCCGTTTCAGTTTTCGGAAATAACGGAAGTCAGAGCTCGGAGCTTGTGCAGCCCATAGACTGTATAAAATACTACTCAAGTCAGTTTTTCATTCCCTGCACACGTGTGTGCTAACAAGGAGCTTAGGAGGGAGGCATGCTAGTTGTAGGCTGTCTTAATAAACACAAAGGTCGGTTTTACTCCCCACGTCTGCAGATTTGAAGATCTAGATAGATAGATAGATCTTTATTTGTCCTTAAAAAGGAGATTTGTTGCCACCGTCTGTACAGGAATACATGTATGAACACAATAACCATAAAATAGTGGGTTATTTTTATTTTTCATGGAATAGTGCTAGCGCTAGTTAGCATAGCCACATAGCTACATGTTCGTAACTGTGTACCAAGACACACGTCAACATACTGACAAATAAAACAACAAGAAACACTAAATCTGAGACCAATGGTTCAGAAAGGTCCTGCTGCAGGCGCCTCTCCGTCAGGACCAGATTCAGAGGGTTGAAGTAACGCAGGTCTGTAAGCAGCCGTGTATATTCAGCCAACATGTAAACATTAGATCAACGTGCTGGACAGCCGAGGCCACATCCACTTCCTGAGGGGGCGTGGTCAGAGAGCTCATTCTCATTTAAAGGCACAGACACAGAAAACAGCCTGTTCTGAGCAGGACTGAAAAAGAGGGGTTTACAGGCAGACCAAAATCTGATTTCAAAATGTTTTTTTGAGCATAAACTTTAAAGACATGTTTTGGGGACCTCTTATACCAATATATATTGATGAAAAGGAGCATAATATGTCACCTTTGATATCCTCAGGTAAGGTGTTCCACTGAGTTGTGGCTTTCACAGGAAAAGCTGAGCAGTACTTGGGCAGTATGGCGAAAGGGTAAATAGCAATTTCTAAAAGAAGATATCCTGGTGGATTTAATGGAGTCGACTGAGCGGAAGTTGATAAACTGATGCAATGGAGGCGGGGCCAAACCATTTAAAATCTTATACACGAGACACAAATTTGAAAACAATCTAAAATTCTCTAAGCCCAATTGCTGTTTCTCCAGGATCCTACTGTGGCTCACTAACTATTTCAATCTTCTCAGCCTTAATAACAATGTCAGCGTCTATGGGCTGCATACTGGTTTAAGAGAAAAAGATGCTCATGTTTAATATTTTGTAACAAACATTGAGGTATTATAACGACAAACGCTATATAGATTTAAAGTTCACATTTTTACGCAGACAAATAGTCAGTTGATTCCTGATTGAAGTCAAAAGTATGAATGTTTCAGTCCCGTCAAACTGCAAAGATAAGATAAGATAAGATACTCCTTTATTTGTCCCACAACGGGGAAATTCATGGAGTTACAGCAGCAAACAAGAAGGTGTACAGAACAAGAATTTCAACAAGAATATATATAGAAAAGAAATGTCCATCAGAGACGACAGCTTGGCCATAATCCTCCTGTCAGTAACCACCTCCACAGGGTCCAAGACTGAGCTGGCCTTCTTTACCAGTTAGTTTAATCTTGCTCTCCTGTATCCTGTCCACCCACAGCAGGTGAAATCCTTCCACTGTGGCGTTTGTGTCCGGTGTTAGCTCTGTTAGCATGATGCTACTCTGCCAGTATTCCCTCTGGTGCTGGGTTAGCTAGTCCACCTTATCGTAGATAGATATTACAGAATATATATATCTATATATGGTATTAAAAAACAGAGTTTCTGTGGATCCTTAGAAAGTCTTAAATCAGGTTTTCAAAATTAAAGTCCTTTACACGTCTTTAAAAGTCTTATATTCAGTTTCAGATGGTACCTTTGATGCCTGAATACTTAATCAGATCTACATCGTCTAGTATGATAAAAGGTTGTTTTGTGGATTTTCTTGTCCACGTGACTAAATGTATTGAATTCAATTAAATTGAGCTCAAAGTTTTTAATATCAAAAACAATGAAGTAGGACTAGTTAAACCCAAATGCATAAAAAAAAATGCTATTTCATAGTGTAATAAATGTCCTGAAGTGAGCCAACCTGCATATTATTTATTTTTGGAGTCTACTGTAGCTGGTTAATCTGTAGAGTCCTGATGTGGACTTCACTGTAAGCTGTGTTTTCAGCCACCCATCAGTCAAAGCTTTACAGTGCTGTTGTTTCAGTTGATCTAGATCTTGAACTTCCAAAATTGAAAATAGATCAATAAATAATTCTAGGATCGTAAAATACCAAATTTAAAGCATATCTGGGGACCCTGCTGAGACTGCTGCCCCTGCGACCCAGATAAGCGATGGAAGATAGACAGATGGATTGTTGAAAATGTTCAGTGTAAATATATATTTTTTCTGACTAATCCCTGGGGGTGGGGCCAAACAAAGATCATGATGTGACTTACAAAGTATTTCAAATCGCTTTTGAACTTTGGATTTAGAGTTAAATATACCACCCCTGTGTTCTTTGGTCGTGCAAAAACACTGACTTTTTCTTCTGTTCGGTCTTAAAGCCTTAAAAATGATCCTGCCATAGCACTGACCCAATATGAATGTTTCCACCGAGGATGTGTGGAGCATTTTGTCTGTAATGAACCCTTTTCTTTTGTCTTCTTAGGAATCGACCAGTACGACAGAGACAGCATCATCAATGACTTTAAGAATGGAGCTTGTCGCCTGATGGTGGCCACCTCTGTGGCAGCCAGAGGCCTGGATGTCAAGCAGCTGATTCTTGTCATCAATTACAACTGTCCTAACCACTACGAAGACTACGTGCACAGGGCGGGGCGCACAGGCCGAGCAGGCAACAAGGTGGGTTACTGAAACTAGATTTTTGTTGTGCAGAGTGAGACTGCTCTACTTTGTTTGAGCTTTCTATTGTCTGATGTGTCCTGCTGTGTTTTCCAGGGCTACGCCTACACCTTTATTACAGAGGATCAGGTTCGTTATGCTGGGGATATCCTCAAAGCCTTGGAGCTGTCTGGCGCTTCTGTCCCACCTGAACTGGAGCAGCTTTGGGCTTCTTTCAAAGACCAGCAGAAAGCGGTCTGTATTAAAGCTTCTGGTTTAAGAGCTTAGTTGCATTAAGGGTTAATTTCTTTAATTCCTGAAATTTCCCAAAATGTTGTTCTCCAGAATTTGTGCTTTGTGGTGCCAGGAAGTGAGGCTGTTCTTTGACTTGATAGTTACTTATTTATGATGTATATGTACACTTTTATCAGTTTCACTTTTCTTGTGTTATGAATAATTATTTAAAAAAAAAAAGTCTATATCTCAAATAAATCACAGAGATTTGAGCAGTGTGTAAATAAATAGCTTAATGATCGATAAAACCATGGGGACATACGAACACCCTCGCACTGCTTTGAGAATGATCCATTCTTCTCTTTTCTCTTCTCACCATCGTCCTGCAGGAAGGAAAGGTCATAAAGAGCAGCAGCGGCTTCTCAGGAAAAGGCTTCAAGTTTGATGAGACTGAGCATGCCTTGGCCAACGAGAGGAAGAAGTTGCAGAAAGCTGCTCTTGGACTTCAGGACTCTGATGATGAGGACGGAGCTCTGGATGTGAGGAACAATTTTATTAAATATCTCATTACAGAAATAAAAAAGTCTCAAACTGGAGAAATGTTTGTTGGACTTTGTGATCACAACTGTTCCTCTGCATTATTTTAAAGATGTATTTTTTGTTGTCTTACCTTCAGAACAACTAAAAACCTTCCTCATCAGTTCAGAGGTATTATTAAAAACTCATCATGTGTCCCTCTTCAGATTGAGGAGCAGATCGAGAGCATGTTCAACTCCAAGAAGAGGGTGAAGGATCTGTCTGCACCGGGGGCAACCCCAGGCGCTACAGGAGTAGTTGCAGCGGCAACATCAGTTCCTGGAGGGCTGCCAGGCCTCGGACCAACATCTGCCGGAAACATCCAGAAACTGGAGATGGCTAAGAGGCTGGCGCTCAAGATCAACGCTCAGAAGAACCTGGGTGCTGAGGCTCAGGTTGGTCAGACGGGTGAAATGTGTTGTGCAGAAGAGGAAAGACCATGGGGGGAGTCAATCACTCTTAGACATGAACCAAAATAGAAGCAGTTGTATAATTGAGTCATTCATTTATTTATTTGTAGCATTTTTCATACAAGTCTCTCAAAAGTTACAGTTTTAAAGATGCAAGTTAAAACGTATTCTATTATTTTACACAGAGCAGTGTAGGAGCAGTACGGCAGGCATGTCAGCTCTACGTTACAAAGTGTTCAGTGTTCTTAATCTCAGAGGTTTGTACCTTCAAATGATCTACAGTCTCCTGCTCTCCAAAACAAAACAAAAATTAGTTAGGAAGTGCAAACACTACATGAAGACTATTTTTTAAATAAGTAAAACACACCAGAGGAATACAAGCTGATTCAATCCTCTCTCTAATAAGACCTGTGGCTTTCAGATACCTTTCATTTGGGCTATAGGGACAAGAGATGAGCTAACACTAACTTGGCCTCAACTTTTTTGTCTGTTCACATCAGAAGCTTTAAGTCTGTTATTTGCATAACTTAAAAAAGGATGTGACGTGATCAGCTCCCAGTGTCGAGCTGACAACTTGTGCTAATGGAGAGCTACATATGATGTGCATGTAAAGCGTGAGTCGCGTGTGGGCCTGTGGTCTGGCACTGAGCTGAAAAAAAAACAGAGCAAACGTTCAGATCTTCTCACTGAGCAGCCACATTGTTCTGACTGACTAAATGTTGAGTTGGGTTCATCCTCAGAGACCATCAATTCCATTTAGAGTCTTTGAGTTAAGATCTCTCTCCCTTTTTCTGACTTGCACTTTAAAGTTTTTGTCTTATCTGCTTTCTTTGATCATCTTTTCATGCATTTCAAGTGTTCCATCCTTTTTTCTACACATCTTCAAATGAAGACTGACTGGTCATGTCACTTTGTTCAGGATGTGATGCAGCAGGCCACCAATGCCATCCTGCGAGGCGGGACCATCATGACACCCTCTGTATCAGCAAAAACCATTGCAGAGCAGCTGGCGGAGAAGATCAATGCCAAACTGAACTACACACCTGTGGAGAAGCTGGAAGAAGAGCGGCAGGCGGCTGAGCAGGCCGAGACCGTTAAGAGATACGAAGAGGAGCTGGAGATCAATGACTTCCCTCAGGTGAGCAGAGCACAGTGGACAGCTGTACAGTCCTGTTTGGCATTCTCTCTTCTCTGAGCTTCAGAAAGATTATCACGCTGCCCTGTTCTCTGTCAGGATGGATCTGCTCATGTGGGGGCTTGGGAGAACAGGAAGATTGTATTTGAATGTATTTGTGCTTTGCATTAAAGGAAGCATGAAATAACCGATCTGCTTCATCAGGACTGTGGAAGTGGTCAGATCACATGTATAAACAACACAAGTAAACAATCTCAGAAGTCATCAGACAAACTTTTCCTTATTTAGAAGAGAGGTCAAAAGAATGAGACGTGACCGTGTTCTGGCTGAGCCCCTCTTCATACTAAAAACATGCAAACAGCAGTTTCAGCTCCAGGTCTTGTTTGTTTCATTTGGAGTGATAAGGTGCATTTCGACCAAGATTTCCGGGGTCTTTTTGCCCCCAGAACTACTTTCCCTTGAACTAAAAGGTTCCTTTACCCACATTGTTGTCTGCATTTCGACCGTGGGCTGAAGTCCCGGGTAGATTGTGTAAATCAGGCCAGTGACATATGGAGAAAAAAAAATGCACTACATCACCAGACCAGTAGAGGGCAGTAAAAACAAAGAGGAATGCTATTAACCACAGATGACACCATAGAAGCAGATGGACAGGCAGGTATTATTATTGTGTTCAGAGAGACCTTTAAAATGATTGTCAATCCTCAGACTGCCAGGTGGAAGGTGACATCTAAAGAAGCTCTGCAGAGGATCGGTGAATACTCGGAGGCTGCCATCACCATCAGAGGAACATATTTCCCTCCAGGCAAAGAGCCCAAAGAGGGAGAGCGCAAGATCTACCTCGCTATCGAGAGTATGTTTCAGGAGAGCTCCTACTTTCCTTTTTATTTCTGTATTTTTCTTCTTCTTAGCTGTGAATTCACTTTGATAAAGTTCTGTTTCCTTGTGTCTGATGGTACCGCTTCACTTTGTATTAATGCTGTTTATTTCATAGGTGCAAATGAACTGGCTGTGCAGAAAGCCAAAACAGAAATTACGCGCCTGATCAAGGAGGAGCTCATCAGATTAGTAAGTATCATCTGCAATTCGATTCATGAACCAGAACTAGAAACCTGATCAAATCCAGCTCAAATAGGGGCCTCTCCCAGGTTTCTCTGGCACTAGATTTTTCCACTGGTTACATAAATACTTTGCAGATTTGTTACTAAGAAAATGTCAATCATTTAAAATGTTGCTCATTGCTTTCCTCCCTTCTTTGTTCCTTTCCAGCAAAATTCCTACCAGCCAACGAGCAAAGGTCGATACAAGGTGTTGTAAAGGAAGCAGAAGAAGAAGAAGCAAGGCTCGCTGGAAGAGTATCCATTGCTCAACAGTCTCCTCCCCAGTTTCAACAAATTGGCTTAATATTTTAATCCATATTTTTATAGTGTTTCCTTCAATGACACAAGTGAAGTCAGTCTATTTTTCATAGTGTCCCCTATTCTTTTTTTTTGTTTTTACAGATTATAAGAATGAAAATGTGGATTTAGACTCCCAGTATCTTTATAACCACCACAGTTCCACACTGAGCAATCGGCTTTATGTTTTTACATCTGTTTTCTTTCATGGTGTTTTTGTGTGGTCAGATTTCATCCTGTAAATCTAAGAGTAACGACAGAAGAGAAGAGATCTTCAATTTAAAGATGTTTTCACTTTTCCTCACAATAAAATGGAAATGGACTTAATTGTTTATCTGTTTCTTTTAACAAATGAACAGATACTGTGTTCCCTCAATGACTGCTTTAATAATTGAACAGCTTTCGATTGTATATTATTCATCAGTGCGGGTAAGTGCTGTGTGCTGAACATTCAGACAGGATGAAGTCTAATTTAAGAGATGAATTCAGAACAAAGCAGCTCTCTGCTCTTTGCATTAAAATACATAGTTGCTCTAGCTTAAAGTGAAGAGGCATTGCTGAATGTGAAATAGGCTGAGCAGTGAAAGAAGAACAACCTCTTCTCATCCCCTGTGTGGTGCACTGCGCATGCTCAGACTGGGCTCCTGTCTTATTAATTTTTAATGGAAAATGGCTGCGTTTCTAATCCAAACCTCTGGAGCTGAGGGATAAAACCTGGTCCAGCCGAGCAGTCACCGTCTACCTGCCGGTCCCATCGGAGCCGCCGGGTGCGCGGGGAGACCTTCGCGAGCCGAGCATCTGGATCTCTTTGGAAGAAATGGATCGACTCACGCTTTGAGGGATGAAAGATCATTTTTCTCCTTAACCCTTTCCACTCTGAGATCTGCGAACAATCGAGGTACAGTAACCTTAGTGCTTGTGTTGGCGGCAGTAGGGTGGATTTGGATGTGTAATACGCTTCTTTTTGTGCGCTCTGTCATCTTTTATCTGCGTACTTTTCCGCTCTTTGGTCTTTCTGCAGATCCATTATTCACGCAGAAACCTGATCCATTCAGCAGTTTGTGTTACAAATGTACAAAGGAGAAAAGTGACACGGTGATTGTTGTCTAATGTCTTCACGCTGAGATGCGGGATCCATGTGCATGTCATTTTGTGAATGAGTGTTTCTGCAGACTGTGTAGTGGAATAGTAAGTAACACACCTCACATCCAGCCTCATGTTGGGTATGAGCACTGTACAGATGAATGTAACAGCAGTGATCATGTTACACTTACAGATGGGGATGTACTGTGTATATAAAACTATGACAGAGAAGCCATCCTTTCACTGCCTCAGGTCAGAGGTCAGTGTGAGCTGCACACCATCAGCTGATTCAGGATCTCGTTCAAAGGCACATGGTATGGAAGTCCTCAACATAAGTGCATCCATACATGTTACTTTCTCTGTATTCCCTCGATAAGGAGTTGGTTTCTGCTGTCTTGATGTCAGACAATCATAGCACCTATCCTCTAAGCCGGGGTTCCCAAAGTGTGGGTCGGGACCCCCTGGGGAGTCGCGAGACACAAATGGGGGATCGTGAAATGTCTTCCATAATTTTTTTTTAAAGTTATCTAAAAATAGTACATTTTACCCATTACAGTAAATAATAATAATAATAATAATAATAATAATAATATTAATAATATTAATATTAATGTATTATTATTAATAATAATAATAATAATAATAATAATACAGACAAAAATAGTAGCTAAACTTGAAATAAAACCTTGAAAATATAAAGTGTAATGAGTTTTCTGCCTCTCTTTGTTTCCAGATGACTCCTAAGTTTAGAGTTAGTGAACAGTTCATTATCAAAAGCATCAGTAGCAGCAGGTTTACTCATAACATCACAGGAAACACAGACACATGCTCATATAGGTAGGGTCATTTTCTGCAGACCAGCTAAATGAAGCCACATTAAATCACTTTTAGGGGCAGTGGGGGTCACAAGTCTTTGGCACCAATATTTTGGGGGTCACAGGCTGAAAAGTTTGGGAACCCCTGCTCTAAGTTACAGAAGCACAAAACAAACACAGAGGGTTTTAAATCTCTTCTTTGGTGTGAGCAATGGCAGCGTGGCATGTTGTAGTCTAGTCAGAAAATAGTCCAACATGGATGCATGTCTGTTATGTGCTTCCATATTCCTTCAATGATTTTATGTCACTGATTGTTTTTATTCAACCTTTATTTTACAAAATCTGTTTTAAAAAGAAGTCCTGGAGGAGACTCACACATAAAACCACAACACATTGTAACAAGCAGGAGCTGCATCGATCAACAACACAGCATTAAAAGGTGCAGACACCGGTCAGATGAGCCTTTTCTTTTACAATCTTTCAAGTTAAGATTATAATCTAGGTTATGGTTTCACTGTAGCTCAGACCAAGATGAAGGAGCAAAACACACACAGGAGTGCAGTCCGTGAAGTATGGACCTGCAGTCTCAGACCTCATACAAGACACAATGATATGTGCAGAGACCCAAAGCAGAGACAAACCATAAGGCAGCAGGTACGGGGCGGCTGTGGCTCAGTGGGTAGAGATGGTCTTCTCTCAATCAGGTTGGTGGTTCGACCCCTGCTGAAGTGTCCTTGAGCAAGACACTGAAGCTCCTCTTGGAGCTTTGCAGTTGATGCAACTTTCAAGAATATAAATGAATAAATAAAAAAATGAATAGATAAATAAATAAATAAATAAATACATAAATAAATAAATAAATGAATGAATAAACAAATAGATGAATACATAAATACACAAATAGATAAATAAATAAATAAATAAATACATAGATGGATAGATTAATAAATAAATTAATAATAATAGTAATAATAATTTGAATAATGATAAATAATTGAGTCAAGTGTAATAGCTTTTAACATTGTTTTATCACTACCCCTCATAGTACTTGGCAGCTTAGAGATGCACTCAGCAGCTCTGCTCCTGTCGCCCTGATTGGAGGACAGGATGTCGTTCTTCTTCTCCCTCCCAGTGATAGTTTTGGCGCAGTAGCTTCTCAGGCTGCTCTCAAATGTGTGCACTGTAACGGTCATTGTTTACCGACTCTCAAGCCAGCCTGAGACGGGAACTGATGTTTTTGCCACACTGTCAACAGGCAGAGGGGGAATGTGCTTGGTTGAAATCGATTGATTCTATATGTGTGATCAGGTTGTCTCTAGCATTGCTTTGGCTACTGAAAATGAACGACCGATATCGGGAGGTGTTTACAGATCAGAATCTAGTATTTAACACAGCTGGATGATAACAGAAAACACATGAATACATGACAGAAGGTCAAATCATCTCATTGTGAGAGAAGACTTGAACTTTCTCATGGAGATCATGAACACAATACAGGAGAATATTTCCTGATATAGAACCTTAAAGGGAAAGGTTGGATGTTTTAATAGACTTCTAAACTTCTTTTTGCAACCATTGGATTGAAGGCACTTTTACATTGGCTTCACTGCAGGTGTTGTCACTTCTTCTCTCACAGTTTATCTGTGAAACTCAAAAATACTGCACTTCAAAATATCTAAGATCTAAACTCCTGTGTCACTAACTGAAATATAGCGGAACCATCTGGGACTGTCTCCACACAATGGATGAGACCACCTGTGAAGTGCCAGACCTGGGCTTTCTCTAAACTGGGTTTCTGGTTAGCCTGAAGCTTGTAAAATGAAGACATCCTCTAACTTCTCCTGTGGATTCAGTAATGAGGTCTTTACTTGCATTTAATGAGACCTGGCAGAGCTCTAGTCAGAGGCATCAGAGGCGTGTGTGTGTGTGTGTGTGTGTGTGTGTGTGTGTGTGTGTGTGTGTGTGTGTGTGTGTGTGTGTGTGTGTGTGTGTGTGTGTGTGTGTGTGTAATAATAACACAGTTGTGACTTGTTTCTGTTTTCCAGCAGAAGATGATGCGCCAGGTGACGAGCAGTGACTTCTGCATGAGCAGCAGGCCGTCGTGCCTTGCAGAGGACGGCCACCATCCCGCCGCCCACTATGAGCTGTGCACCTCCCAGCCCAACAAGTTCTACTCCCCCCCTCCATCTGCCCTCCAGATGACGCTGGCTCCCATGGCCTTGCCAACACAGAGCCACAAGCCAATGGTGTGCCAGAGACAGGAAGTGCTCGGGGGTGGTGTCCGCTCATCTGGAAAAATACCCGGAATTAAAGGCACAGATCAAGCACTAGAAGAAAGCAAGAAGAAGAGCAAGGCTGTCGGGAAGACTGGCAGACGTGGGAGACCTTTGGGAACCACCAAGCTGGCCGGGTACAGAACCAGCACAGGGAGGCCACTTGGCACCACCAGAGCTGCCGGGTTCAAGACGAGCCCTGGAAGGCCTCTGGGTACAACCAGAGCGGCTGGGTACAAAGTGAGCCCCGGGCGGCCTCCTGGCAGCATCAAGGGTCTCTCTCGCCTCAACAAACTGACATGTGGAAGTATCTGCAGTGGAGCGGCTTTCCCCTACCCGATAGCACACAAGGAAATCCTCTGTGAACCCTCCTGTAAAGAGAAGACAGCTAATGAGTGAAAGCTGCACTCATCCTCCAATCAGAGACTCCAGTGGACAGGTTTTCTGACATACTCTGGGCTGATTGTGTGATTTGTGCCAGTCAGCTGCGAGACCATGAGGAGGAGGTTTTCTATTATTCATCTCTGTGTCTTCTGAGCGCCTGCCACCTGATATGATACTGTTAGTTTTCAGTGCTGAAGATCTAAAGTGATATTCATTTCACTTTTCTGTGTCTGTATACCAAGAACCAAGAAACAGAGGTTCACTGAGTTTATATCTCACCATGAGCGTGTTTGTTCATGACACATGTGTTTCAGTGTGCTTTATGTAGCATTTTAACGCTGTTGAATGATTGGGAAGATGTTTTATTTCACCATAAACGAAGGAGACCATCATCAGACGATTTTTAGCCGAGATTTGTGAAATCCACAGGGTTGCTTTGCAGCGTTAAAAACCAACACACTACTTGAATTTCATACAATCTGACATTGCTGACCATATTTTGCTCTTCAATCAAACATATCCAAAGCGATAGAAGAGGACGAGGGGGAACAATAAACAGTCCCTCCAGGATTTCGCGGGATTTCTTTGTGATTGTCGCGGCCCAAAAAGCCTGAATTTGCGACAGCTTTTTGAAAAAATTGCGGTGAAAGTTGCGATTATTTTTTTTTGCTTTTTTCCCCCAATAACATCTCAGGGGCAAGTAAATATGCTAAATTACAGTTGTTTTTAGAAAGCATTCTTGATGTGGCCACTGACTGTATTTTGATTCTCTTGATTCACAGAAAAATGCCATGAAAGGACTGTGTGCACATTTACGACGGTCCCTGAATCGCAGCGACTGATGCACAGTCAGTTCACGCACTCTGAAATTAATCTACATCTTTGATGACAAGGAGTTGATCCAAACTTACTGAATGTGTCTGATGTTTCACCAAACTGGATTAAATCAAGCTGTAGATGCCGAGCTTTCTACGGTAACCACGGCAACAACGTCAAACATCAAATAGTAAACAGACGTCCCCCGGTTGTGTCTTTGTCACTAACGCACACCCGGGGTAAAAATCATCAATGAAGATGAGACAGATGCATGTAGGTGAGGAGAGCTGGTTCATAAAGCACACCTGCTGCAGGTAGAGACCAAGCTAACACTGAGCCCCTCAATCTATAAATAATAACGTTGTCATGGTCACTTGTCCTGCCTGCTGTCCTCTCTCTTCACCCGTTCTCTGTGCGTGTTTTGTTGTTGAAAAGTGCCGATCAAGTGAGGACTTACGTTTATGTTCCAAGGATGTCAAGTTGATGACAAAACCGATGACGTGCAGGGGCTGAGATTGAGGTAATTGGTCAAATTTGCGGGAAAGTTGCGGTGATTGTAAAAAATTGCAGGGCCGCGAAAAAATCGCGCTGATTGGTTGAATTTGGGTCCCTGGAGGGACTGAATAACAATTGATGGAAACAGAATGCTATATGTAGCACCTTTTACGTGTCACATTTGTAAAATAAGAGACATCTCATGTCGGGTTGAAACTTTTCATTTAAGGATCCTGCTTTGGGGCAGGGTTGGGGTGGGGGCGGGTCTAGTGCCTTGCTTAGTGGCACTTGGAAGATGGATGTACAGATAATCCTGCAGGCGTACGTCAGCTACAAAACTGAAATTCAATGAATCCAACTTTTTCCACTCAGTTCAAGATTCAACACGAAACTCTGAATGTCACCTTGCATAATCATGTCTTCATGTTATTTGCATGCAAATGTCATCAAAGCGACTAAGTCAACTTGCAGATTGTTGTGACTAATGACACTGTTATACAAGTCTGAAGCATTTTATTTGTCTTTTTACTAAAGATAAAAAACGTACAAAAATGCATAAACATCACCAGCAACTCAGTCCAGCTCTCGCTTCCTTCAAACTTCAAAAGTCTGACCGCTGTGGGCCGTGGTGGCCCGGTTTACTCTGAACACTGCTTGTGCTCTGCTGCTCTGCTGCGTCCTGAAGCTCTCTGCTGCAGACCAATCATTCACATCTCAAAACTGTACTTCTCGCTGATGGTGTCCCCATGGACACATGAAATTCGTCGCCTTTCTTTTCTTTGATTTGTGCGCTTTTGAAGGCCTTCATCAGTCAGCAGCTGAAAAACTTTGCTAAACCAAATGTGTTCTTCGATCTGATCTGAGGTCACGTTTAAACGAGGGAGATTAAAGTGAAAACAAATGTAAAAACAAACATTGAAATTATGACCAAGCAGCATTTATTCCAGCTTTTGACATGTGACTGTTGTTGATCCTTGGTGCTCCACATGTTGTTCAGCTCACTCAGAGATTGAATCCCGAGACCCAGCCGTACTTTAACGTGTTCTTTAAACAGGCAGATTTCACGACAGTTAATAAACAAATCAAAATGTGACATTTCAAAAACGAAACCCTGCCTGATGAGTTCAGTCTTCTACTTTGTGAATGTGTTAATGAACATATAATACAGAGAGAGGCAATAATATTGCCCTTCTTGTAGATTTGTCCCATTGTGGGGAAAGTCTGCTCCTTAAAGTAAAACAGTGAATTTAATGTGCAGTTCATCAAAACCCGCTGTTGGAGGGTTTGCTGATAGCAGGGCCCAAACGTTTTTCTATAATGTCACATCTTCCTCATGAAAACGAGCAGATTGGTATTAATGTGATCTTATTTGTAACATGAATGTGTTGCTGAATGCTCTTACAGGAACTGATGAGACCGTTTGTTTTGCACTGATACTGTAAGTCTTTAAGGAAGCGTTGATTTGTCTAATACGACAGAAGCTCAAAAACATGTTTGGATTTTCACTTTGAGGCTGAAAATGGGACCAAAGGGGACCAAATGGGACCATCACCATCAGGACTGTCGCTCACTGAAGGCCCCTGTTTTATCTTGCAGGTCATGTGTGGTGGAAAACCTTCAGACAGGGGGCGCTGTTTCTCCAACAAAAGCTGTAAGAGTCCCATGCTGAGCCGAGGGAATCAGTGGGACATACTGCGATGTAAGAGCTGATGCTTAGATTTGTTTTGTTCCTACATTTAAGATGAATGACTTCAGACTCTCAAGGGTTCTTCACTCAACACAGAGTCTCATTAGGTCTGTCTTTATGTTGCTGTTTATTATTGATACACTACCACAGATCAGAACTCTTCTGTTTGAGGAGCATGTTTGTGAAATGTTACATGATGTTGTTAAAGACGGTTGCAGAGAGATGAAAGACAGCACAGAGACAGAGGTCAGTTCTCAACACGCTCCAGCACCTCACAAACTGTGGATCGGTGAATGTCAGATCTCCTGTACATCCTTCACTGAGAGTCTCTGAGACGCTGTGTCACTGTATCGTTTTTATTATTCAAAGTTTGGATCTGAAACTAGCTCCTGATAAACTCTGAGTGTTTGACTCATCACACACAGACACTTCAAACTCTGTGAGGACAGACAGAGTGAAGCTTCACTGAGTTGCTCTCTCATGACTCAATCTGAATCTAGTTTAATTTGGTGCAATAATCTGTGGTTTGTGTCGTACTGTGAACACTTTGATACCTTCACTTTTTATCATGGTTGTATTTTTATACTTGTGTACGAGGCCCTCTGCCTCTTGTTGTGTTGATGTGTGTGTGGTGTTAACAGAGCTTACTCATCATCTGTCACAGAGAAACATGGCCGTCACCCTCCTTTACCAAAGAACATCACATTATCTAACTGTACCAGCTACTATGCTGTTTGATTTCTGAGATTCACAAAAACAACTCAAACATGGAGGTGATTGAAGATGTGGGTGAAGAAGCACCTGGAGACCACGACCCTCTGAAAGATGGTATGATTGTTTGCATATGAAGAAAGTAAACTGTCTCCTCAAAGGGATTCAAATGTCAGTGTCTTGAATGAATTTTAAACATTGATGATGTAAACATGGTTGATTATATTTCATCATATTTATGTCTGTCTGTTTCTCTACTTTGAAAGTAGATCTCTTCTTTGTATGAGACTCTCCTGTCACCGTCTTTGATATTTTGCTGTTTTCATTAATGAGGGTTAGCTCACGTGAAGTCTGGCTGTGACTCACTCTGAAGCCTGATGGGTAAACCCTCCCTCATTGATGTCTCTGTTATTCTTTTGCTGCGATATCTGAAGTCAGCGCTGACATAAGGCACAGGACGTGTTCGATTATTATGGGTTTGCTTCTTTATCTCCATGGAGTCTTTTCTTTCCTCTGCCATCTTCAGCTTTGAGTCAACACATGGTCTGTTGTCTGTAGGTAATGATTTCAAATATTACCTCACATTTGGAGTGTTTTTAAGAAGCCCAGTTATTGGCCAAGCCTGTAAAGCTTTGTATTATCACGTTTTATTCCTGCATGATTGTTGTGGAATGTTGAAAAGTTGTGTAATAAAACTCAAAGTAATGCGTTCTGCTGACTCATGGTCCTGAGAGGTTTTTCTTTGAGAGAACAGCAGGTAAAGGATGACATGGTGTTATTATTCAGGGAAAGAGAGATGAGGAGCACATTTTCAAAGATAATGTGTTAGACTGTTAAAAGATGACAAGTCAGCTGCATTCAGTTATCATTGAGGTATTATTTTACACAGACTTTTTCAAGAGCTTGTTTAAAATGACTCTATGTAAAGATGGAATCTAAAGAAAGATGAGACCTAGAATAGTTTCCATGAGGTAGTGTATTACCTCTCTCATAGCAGTTCATTTTACATTTCTTCATGGAGTTTGTTCAAACGTAAAAGGTTTGTGTGATTTAGTAATAATACATACAGTACAACACAAAGAGGTGCAGTAAAGACAGCAGCATGTACTAAAGAGTAAATTAAAGCTATACACAAAGCCAGCCCTAACCAACTTGATGCCCTAGGCAAGATTTCAACTAGTGCCCCTTATATTGTAGCCAACTCCACCAACAATCACATCACATATACAGTGGATATCAAAGTCTACACCCCCCTGTTAGAATGTCAGGTTTTGTGATGTAAAAAACTGAGACCAAGATAAATCATGTCAGAACTTTTTCCACCTTTAATGTGACCTATAACATGAACAATTCAACTGAAAACAAAAAATCATTTAGGGGGAAA
Organism: Notolabrus celidotus; assembly: GCF_009762535.1. NCBI lineage: Eukaryota > Metazoa > Chordata > Actinopteri > Labriformes > Labridae > Notolabrus > Notolabrus celidotus. The sequence goes on along the minus strand of NC_048276.1, from coordinate 39,544,534 downwards.
AATAAAAGTAAAAATCTAAAATAATGTGGTTGCATAAGTGTACACACCCTTTAACTAATAATTGTTTGAAGCACCTTTTGATTTTATTACAGCACTGTTTCTTTTGTAGGAGTCTATTAGCATGGCACATCTTGACGTGGTGATATTTGCCCATTCTTCTGTATAAAAATGCTCCAAATCCATCAGATAGTGAGGGCATCTCCTGTGCACAGCCCTCTTCAGACCACCCCACAGATATTCAACTGGATTCAGGTCTGGACTCAGGTCTGGACTCTGGCTGGGCCATTCTAAAACTTGAATCTTCTTCTGGTGAAGCCATGCTTTTGTTGATTTGGATGTATGCTTTGGTTTGTTGTCGTGTTGAAAGGTGAAATTCCTCTTCATCTTCATCTTTCTAACGGAGGCCTGGAGGTTTTGTGTTAAACTGACTAGTGTTTGGAACTGTTCATACTTCCCTCCACCTTGACTAAGGCCCTGGTTCCAGCTGAAGAAAAACAGGCCCAAAGCATGATGCTGCCCCCACTATGCTTCTCTGTGGGTCTGGTGTTCTTTATGTGATGTGCAGTGTTGTTTTTATGACAAACATACCTTTTGGTGGGCTTGGATGTTTTTCTTCATAAAGGCTTCCGTCTTGCCACCCTGCCCATAGCAGAAACATATGAAGAATAGGAGAGATGTTATCACATGTAGCCAGTATTAGTCAGAAATCCCTGCAGCTCCTTTAATGTTGCTGTAGACCTCTTGGAAGCCCCCCGGAACAGTTTTCTTCTGGTCTTTTCATCAGTTTTGGGGGGAGGTCCAGTTCTTGGTAATGTCACTGTTGTTCCATATTTTCTCCACTTGATGGTGACGGTCTTCACTGTGGTCCATGGTATATCTAATGCCTTGGAACATGTTTGTACCCTTCTCCTGACTGATACCTTTCAACAATGAGATCCCTCTGCTGCTTTGGAAGCTCTCTGTGGACCATGGCTTTTGCTGTAAGATGAACTGAGGACATGTCATGAAACTCCTCCTAGAACAGCTGATCTTTATTGGGATTAATCAAAGTCACTTTAAATTATGACAGGTGTATACTGACTACTATTTGTCATGAGTTTGAATGTGATTGTTTATTCTGAACACAGCCACATCCCCAGTTATAAGACAGTGTGTATACTTATGCAACCACATTATTTGAGTTATTTATTTTTTATTCTTCCCCCTAAAATATTATAATTTTTTGTTCAGTTGAATTGTTCATGTTATAGGTCACATAAAAGGTGGAAAAAGTTCTGACATGATTTATCTTGGTCTCATTTTTACATCATAAAACCTGGAATTTTGACAGGGGTGTGTAGACTTTTGATATCCATTGTATATAATCATATGCAAGTCACAATGGACATCTTTTTGGTGCAGTTTATACATCTAGTACTTTTCCTTATGTTTCTGTACTTTCACATGAGCTGAATGAAGGACTAACTTTCAGCTGAGAATTTTACACTATTAAATGAACTGTATATACTTCATAACAGCTGATCTGACTACAAATAAGTGAAAAGAAAAATGCATAGTGGGTCAGTTTTAGAGCCTGTTATTCATTGAAAACATTTATTACATTTTTATGATGCAAACAACAGCAAGTCCCACTCTTGTTGGAACAGCTCATCACATAGTCATGAGGGAACGAAATAGACACAGAGGGACAGGGACAGAAAAAACGTGTATTAAGCGCAATTCCGTTGTTTCTGTTAAAAAAGAAAAGAAATACATGACAATCAGCTTTTATTGTAAATTTTGGCATCTTTCCCACTCCTGTGGTTCTCTCTGGAGTATCAGTCATCAAAAATCAAAAGAACAAGGCATGCATAATAGTTTCTCATAATGCACATAGATCAAAGGATACCACTTATTAAAACAAAATCCATGTTTAGGTTCCATTTTAGCTTTTTAGTTTCTATTCTTCCCCCTAAAATATTTTAATTTTTTGTTCAGTTGAATTGTTCATGTTATAGGTCACATTAAAGGTGGAAAAAGTTCTGACATAATTCATCTTGGTCACATTTTTTTACATCACAAAACCTGACATTTTAACAGGGGTGTGTAGACTTTTGAGATCCACTGTACATTTAAAAGCAGAAGCAAAATTCTTATTGACACTTTCTATCTAATTAAGCTAACAGCTTTCAAAGTGTAAAGAAAACAACAAAAACAAAACGAAAACAAATAAATCATAAACACTTATAACCTTCAAAAACTGCTTTGGAAATCTATTTTTTTTTTAAACCAAAATTGAATCACAAGCTTTTAAATGTATACTGTTATCACTCCTCAATTTAACCCCAAATTGTCTTTTTCCTTTAGCTTCAAATTTTCTTCTTCTGTCATTCAGGCTGCATACGGCGCCCTCAATGGATGGCATTTGCCTATACTGCCTATGCCACAAGCCGGCCCTGGCTATACAAATAGTCATTATGTAGATATGGTTTTATTAAAAGTCACCATTTTTTTTACTTCAGTTGACACACATCTCTGTTCTAAACAAACCTACACATAAACAGACGTTTAATCAAACATGCTGCGTGTGATAACTCTAAATCAAACCTCACCAAATAGATGGATGAGCTCTCAATACACAGAATATGTCATTATGTCAATGACTTCCTGCGATACGAACAGAACAAAATTAAACTCTAAAATAAACGAAAGCCACCGTGTTTCATTTCTGCAGTGTAGAAACACTCCAACATGTGCTGCAGAGCACTCAGGAGTCACTCTGAACCCTCCTATCTGCTGGGCCTGAGATAGAAGCATCAAAAACATTATGTCTGAATATGTGTCCACGACTGACCAAGATTTCTCATTGTACCCATATCCACATTAGTCCATGGTCCCTGTTCTGCTTATATCCTTGAATGCAACTGCTATAATAACACATCCATCCACTTCAGCTCTGATACCACCGTCCAGTCAGACTCTCTTTACTGAGAGCCTGTCAACAATGTTTAAATCTGTCTGATAGATCTGCATGTACCTGCTCCACTGCCATAAGTGTTGCTCTTTTGTTCCTGTTTTATGTGTTGTATTCTGATCCAGTCTGACTTGACGACAGTCTCAGATATTCAGCTCTGGTTGTGGACTCTGCTTGAGGAGATCTTCACCAGCTCCTTACCCAGAACAGCCTGATGTTTATCCTTCACCTCTGACACAGCTGCTGCCACCTCCTTAAAAGAGCTCAGAGGACAAACATTATCTTTGGAAGTGGCTGTAGATTCAGACATGACAAGGAGGGGTAGTTGTTGAGGAAATGGAGATGATCTTCTGAGTGTGACAGCTTCTCCAGCTCAGTCTCTTTCCTCCGCCGATCAGTGGTCTCCTGCTGCAGCTTCTCCTCCAGCTCTGAGGCTTGATTCACTTGAGCTCTGGAGGTGTTGCTCACAGTAAGAGGCCATACACACCAGACTGGACTTTAGGGCTTTCAGCATCTTTCTGAAACAGTAATCACAGGCCACGTGGTGGTCCTTCAGAAGAACCAGATGGATTGAACCACTCCATCTTTCTTGGTCCAGATGAATCATTTGCTGTGCCGTTTGTCCTCTGAAATAGATGGTGAATATCAAAAAGTTTCACTTTCTGCTCCACATAAAAGAAGAAAGAAAGAAAGAAAGAAAGAAAGAAAGAAAGAAAGAAAGAAAGAAAGAAAGAAAGAAAGAAAGAAAGAAAAACAACAATCCTTGTAATAGGGCCTTACCGTCACTGCGTGTTGGTGCAGGCCCTAATAACACATACCAGTTTAATTGCAGCCTAAAAGTCAACATAATGAACTTAATATTATTTAGTGAGAACTGTAAAGTAATCAAACGTATCTACAAATACAGAAGAAAAGGGATTTTTAACATCTCTGATGGAACATGATAATCCATAAATATTCATCCAAAAAAAAAATGATGAAGAGATTTACTATCCATCCCCCTTTCTTCTGTCTTAAGATTAAATTCTCTTTATATCCTGTAGCCAGTTAGCATTTAAGAAATTTTAAAATCATCAACATAACATTATGTTTTTCCATTGATCAATAATACCTATACTAACAAGATAATAATAATAATAATAATAATAATAATAATAATAATAATAATAATAATAATAATAATAATAATAATGCATTGTATTTATAGGCGCCTTTCTTGACACTCAAGGTCACCTTACATCATTAAAACAAACAAAGTTTAAGTAACAAACAGTAAATAAAATACAATTTAAAAAGTTTTAAGTGAATGGACAGTGGAGTTGTGGTCAGATGCAGTAAGCCAGTTTAAAGAAATGAGTTTTGAGTTTGGATTTGAAATGTTGGAGTGAGTCAGTGTTATGGAGGTCAGGTGGGAGAGAGTTCATGGTAACAAGGCGAGCAGGGGGGACAGTGAGGTGGATGGAGGAGGAAGATCTGAGGGTGCGGACGGGTGTGGCAGTCTGGAGAAGGTCAGAGAGATATGGAGGGGTGAGGTTGTGTATGGCTTTAAAGGTGAGGAGATAGCATTGACAGCTAAAAAGAAGTACAGATGCAAGGCTGCAGGCGAAGGAACATTTAAAAATCAGGCATTTTTAATATTATTAAAAATAAATAAAAAGAGAGCCAGGGCCTTTCTTGTAAATGTATTATTTTATTCCTCCTCCTAGACGCTCTTTTCTGGTCATATTTTACATGACGTCACGGCGCCTCTGTGTAACTAAACGTACATTTTATTTCTCTGGATAATTCCATTACATAAAAAATAACTCAGCACAAAATGATTTCAATAAAAAGCCAATAAAATTAACTCAATAGATCCAACCGGAAGCATAATTGTGATGTGTTACATTTATATTCCTCCGCCACTCTGTAGGTCGGAACGTTGTTTCCTGTGAGCCGGAACGAAGCTCACATCTCAACATGTCGTGAAAAGTGTTATTGAATGTTCCCAGCTTTACTTAAAAATATGACGGAGATTCTGATTAGACTCTATATTCCGTATTCTTTATTATTTTTGTCGTATCACTCTGAGCTGGTGAGGTTTTCATCCGCACAAGGTAAGGGGCTGACTTAGCTGAGCAGCGCTAACTGACAGGTAGCCATCAGGCTTATCAAGAGCTAGCAGGTTAGCATAGTGACTGATTCTATTTCATGTTAATATATAATCATTCTTATGTTGTGTTAACGTTTCCAGGTGAACCTTGTTTATTGCTCAAAGTATTACCGGTTGTTGTACAGCAATAGAGATGTGGTGACAACACCTCCGTAGTGAGTTTATGATGCATTGGAACCTGAAGCAGGCTCTAAAGTGGGCTGCTAATGATGCACTGAACATAAAGCAGCATCAGAACGACCTTTAAAACGCAGTGAGGACGACCAACGTGTGATTTAAAACACGTTAAGACATCTCAGTGCTACCTCCTTGAGACTCAACCAGCTGTTTTCATGATGGGCGACTGTAAGCTCTTTTAAATGAGATTACAACAGCCTCAACATGTCTGTAGTGCACTGCAGCTGTCACTATCACAATGAAAGGTTCAGGTAGCTGTGGGGGAAATGTCTTGTGTCCTGAGCTTTTGACTTTTCCTTCAGATTACGATGAGTCCCTGGAGCTCACCCTGTCACACAGTGCTGTGTCTGACTTGGAGAACAGTCCCAAGTTTGTGGAGTCAGAGGACCTGGACTCTCTGCCAAAGAGGCAGTTCAAAACAGCTGAGATTGCAGATGCTGTGATGGGGACTGAAGCTCCCATTGATCCATCTGACATTGAGTCCCTCTTTCCCAAGAATGTGAAAGACTTCGAGTCAGGGTTCTCCCCACCTTGTGATGAGAGCAGTGCACAGTGTGGTTCCCCTGCTCTGGCTGCTGGAGCATCACAGGAGGAGAGGAGCGCTGAGTCAACACAGCAGGTCAGTCACTGTAACATAGATACCAGTAATTATCCCTCCTAGGCGGATAAACATTTATTTACTATGTGGAGTTTTTGTTAAATGCCCCGTTAACCATTGAAAAGCTAAAAACAAACAGGACAGTCTGATGTGTGAAAAAGTTTTACAGTTAGAAGTAGCGAGTGACCGTATGACCATCACAGAGACCACCACTCGTTTTGGAAATCTGACATTAGTTTTTAGCTCCAAACTCCAAACAGACCCTAAAGATGGACACTCTTGTTTCTGTTTTCACTGAGCAATCAATCAATCAATCAATCAATCAATCAATCAATCAATCAATCAATCAATTAATCAATCAATCAATCAATCAATCTTTATTTGTATAGCGCCGAATCACAACAAACGTTATCTCAAGACTCTTTTACAAACAGAGCAGGTCTAGACCACTCTATGTCAAATTATGAACAGAGACCCAACACCAAGACAGGATAAGACTCAGTCTGACCCCACCTTAATCCACCATGAGCATTGCACCTCACAGTATTTAGCTAGTTACAGTGGAGAGGACAAACTTCCTTTAACAGGCAGAAACCTCGAGCTGAACCAGACTCATGTTAGACAGCCATCTGCCTCGACCAAGTTGGGTCTGGAAAGAGGGATAGAGGAGAATAAGAGAGAGAGGGAGCGTTGATAGTAATGAGACAAGTAGTAGTAGCTGTTGCCTCTGGAGTCCAGCACGTCCGTATCAGCTGGAGTCTGGTACGTCCACAGCAGGAGGACGTCTACGGCAGCTCAGAGGAATCTACGAGACAATGGAGCTCAGGGACTCCAGAAAGGTCTATGGTTAGTAACTTTAATGGGACAGGGAGAGTTAAAGTAAGTGATGAGGGGGTTGGGGGAAGGGGTTGAGATAGGATCCCAGTGTGTCAGTTGCCAGGGGGGCAGTCTAAAGGCTGATTTATACTTCTGCGTTGAATCAACGGCGTAGCTTACGCCGTAGGTCCGCGTAGCTCCCGTACCTACGCAGAGGCCTACGCACATAGCCGACATGCACCTCCTCCAAAATGTAACTACGCGTAGAGCCGACACGGACCGCAAGCTCTGTGATTGGTCCGCTCGACGGCTTTGTCTTTCCCGCATTCACAGCACTTCCGGGATCGGCCACACATCGGCCGTGTATTTCATCTCCTCCTCTCTATTCTTCATGTAATCATGTCTGTATGATAAACAGCAACATGTATCAGCTGTAGATTAACAGAACACGCTCTGAATCTCTGTGGAAAAGTAAACAGAGATCGTAGCAGGACCGGAAGAAGGCGACCGGCTATCAGAGAGACCGCACTGCCCTCAGGCGTTTCGGCGGAGAATTGCTGCGCGACACGAACACACCGACGCACAAGTATGTGGGGCTCATGTCCGCGTCAGCCCCTGCTGCGTAGGGGCTACGCAGAAGTATAAATCAGCCTTAAGCCTATAGCAGCATAACTAAGAGCTGGTCCAAGCCTGATCCAGCTCTAACTATGAGCTTTATCAAAAAGGAAAGTTTGAAGCCTACTCTTAAAAGTAGAGAGGGTGTCTGCCTCCCGGACCCTGACTGGTAGATGATTCCAAAGGAGAGGGGCCTGATAACTGAAGGTTCTACCTCCCATACTACTTTTAGAGACTTTAGGTAGGACCAGCAGGCCTGCATGTTGGGAGCGTAGTGTTCTAGATGGTAATAGGGCACAATGAGCTCTTTAAGATATGAAGGTGTCTGATCATTAAGAGCTTTGTAGGTCAGAAGAAGGATTTTAAATTCTAGTCTAGATTTTATGGGGAGTCAGTGTAGAGAAGCTAAAACTGGAGAGATGTGCTCTCTCTCTTCTAGTCAGTACTCGAGCTGCAGCATTTTGAACCAGCTGAAGAGTCTTTAGAGACTTCTTAGGGGAGCCTGATGAAAGGGCATTACAGCGTTACTGTTTCTGTTTTTATTTAATCAGTTTTGTCAAAGAGACATTTCAGGGTAGGAAGAAAATAAATAAATGAAGAATAGTTTTGTGCTTCTTTGTTCTTTTTCAGAAAATAGTGTTATAGAGTGTTTTGTCATGGTCTGAAAATATATTTTCTTTTTCTACCGTCAAAATAAAGTCAAAGGCTAAAATCATTGAAAATGTCCAAACACAACCTTAAGTCTGCATTTAGATCACACTAAATGTCTCAGTCATTCTCTGGTCACAGCTGTTCTCATATAATACCTCATTTAGTATGTGTTAAGGTTTTGTCTAAATGTTTGGCAAACCAAGACGTTTTAAGAAGTCGCCATGTTAGAATAATGATCATGATGATGTGCTGCTGAGATATCAGAAACCAAATCACTGATAGAGTCATTGAAGCAGGTTTGATGTTTCCATGCTTGGTTGTATACGTCCCAGCTCTTCCTGTAAAACAAACAAAGAGCTGAGTGCAGGATTAGCAACAGCAGTGCAGAAGCTGACTTCTTCTTCAATGTTCACTTTCAGCTCACTCTTGAGATGGTTCATGCAGAAGTCACACAAACAGAGGAGCAGAACACGACAGAGGCCGCCAAGACGTACAAGGTGAACTGTGACAAGAGGAACACCACAGGAATGGACATGTTCACTGTGCAGGTCCTCAATGCTTCACAGGTAATCATGCTGCCTTCTGAGACTTTCTCAGATGTATTCAAACCTTTGGAATGATGTGTTGTAGATTTGTTACAATAACCTGAGACAGAAACAGAAAAAGGCAAATCCATAAAATCACAAATAAGGCTGGACAAACAGAAGATGTGCACATGTTCTTATTCTGTGTTTCTTCTTTAGATCTTAAGTTGTTGTGTTTTGAATGAATTTGGAGTTTATGGTTCCAGTATTTGTTGAATTTGAGCCTTAGTGTAATCCTTAATACCTTCTCTATAAATGCAACAGAGTTTTAAGGCATCTTTCTTTTTAAACGTTGGATCTGATAACTCCTGTTTGTTTTTTCTGTATTATTTTGGGAAAGCTGACTCCGTCCCTCAGTTTGTATTTTCTCTTCTCTCTCTCAGGATCTGATGGAGTTCCTGAATGCTAACAGCACAGAGTGCTCTGTGGTGCTGTTCTTCACTACCTGGTGCCAGTTTTCAGCCAGCCTGGCACCTCACTTCAACGCCCTGCCCAGAGTCTTTCCCAGCATGCACTTCCTGGCGCTGGATGCTTCACAGCACAGCAGGTGAATGGTCATTTTGACTTGCACTATGATGTGTGTGTTACTCCACTAAAAGGACATTAAGTTTCCTGTTTTTTAAACCTTTTGGAGTCTTTTGTTTTGTTATCATTAGCATGTGTCTGGTGGAATTGAACCTGCATATAAATACAGTCTATAAAGATATATAATTAACTGTAAAAATTAATCATCAAGTTTTTGTTTCCTGCCCTTCTCAATCTATCCACCTTCCACCAGCCTGTCCACGCGGTTCGGGACTGTGGCAGTACCCAACATCCTGCTTTTCCAGGGGGCCAAACCCATGGCTCGCTTCAACCACACTGACAGAACACTGGACACACTCACCTCCTTCATCGCCAACCAAACAGGTAGAAACAGAGGAAACAGGACTTTTTCAAAGACATCATAAATGTGTTCAATCATTTATTGATGGTCCGAGACCAAGGGCTCACACTGCTGCTGGCCAACTTTAGATTTATCTATCCCGTTAAAGCTAGGGTTGGTAGTCACAGAAAACTAGCATGAATTTGAATGTAGCATTTCCTCAGGACTCCGTCTAACCCCTCCCCCCCTCCCCTCGGAGCTCCTCGGAGCTCCTCCTCCGCTCACATGCACTAGTGCCACTGATTGGCGACCATATGATGGTGACTGATTCAAAACCGGTCCTCAGCACATGGTTTGTGTTTTGCACTACGTCAACTCATGTCTCACTCAGTGGTAAGAAAACACCAAAACATTCTCATAGTGAAAGTTAAAAACACAAACAAACATGAAATGTACACTCTGCAGGAGGCGGGCAGAACGGCAGGACAGGATTTGATTGGTTTCATCATTTGGCTCCTGATGGCAGGGATTGGTTAGTGTTTTCCCAGGTTTACTCCGGCTGTAGATAGCAGCTTTTTTTACCTCTTTTTTAAGAACACATTATGTATTGATTACCATCGGGACAGAGAGATCATTTTAACCAGTATAACAAAAAGTGGATCTAAATCTGACTACCAACCCCAGCTTTAATATCTGCAGGTGTTGACTTAATCGTGATCATTCTGACAAGAGTAGAAATGTACCTTATTTCAGAGATAACTCCTGTTTACTGGTTTTGCGTCCTTTACCTCCAAACTCAGTAGTTCTTGGTCCATACCTCCCATGTGGTTCTAGATAGCTCTTGAGGTCTAAAGACATATTTCTGGTCTGGGTAAAAACAGATCCTTGGCCTGTTTATCTGAGTTACTGTCATGTTTTTCTTGTAGCATGTAAAGTTGTGTGTAGCCTCCTGGCTTTCATATGGAAACACTCTAAATTGAAACAGAATACCAGTTTAGAAGTTAAAGTCTATTGCTCTAAACCACACTTCAACACTGCTCATCACATTGCTTGTTTGCTTTACGTGGTCCAGGATTTGAAGCCGGCCCTGAAGGAAGCGTGCTGGATGCAGACCTTCTCGGCCCCCTCCCCAGCGTCCCAGTGACCAGCATTGACTGGCTGCTGGTCTTCTCTATCCTCTTCATCACTGGCTTCACCCTGTATGCCATCCTGCGGACGGACAGCATCCGCTGGCTCATACCGGGACAGGAGCACGAGCATCAGGACTGAAAGCACACATGGACTGCTAACAGCTGGACGTATTGATTTTATTTGTCATTAAAATTAACAGTTGCTTATTTGCTTTTGTTTCTAATGTTTGATTAAAAAATGATAACTTATGTGGGCTTGTGTGATTTACAATAAATAATATAATTATTTGTAACCATTAACATTGGAGGGACCTTTTCCATGTGTGTAGTTTGACTCCTCTCTGTACACACACTCCCCTCAGCCATAATCCTCAAAGACAAGCAGAGCCGGAGGAGAGGTTATCACTCATTCAAAGAGTATTCCTAGTCTTCAGCTGACAGAAAATACTACACGCAAAAATAAACACAAATATAACTTTGTTATCAGGTCAACAAGGATACATTTATGAATCGTATTTATCAATTTAGTCACACAGCCAAAAGGGCTTTACATAGGAACAAACTGATTTAAAATACAAACAAAAATTGAAACCAATACTTAAAAAAATAAACTTGTATGTGTGTGAAATCAAACCTTTTTTTATTTGGTCTTTGTGGATGGACCTGGTTTGCAAGGCTTCCGTTAAAGTGAATGAAACTCAAGAGTATGATGGACATCAATCAATCGTTATTTGTATTGTACCAAATCACAACAATTATGAACAGAGACCCAACACCAAGACCGGATAAGACTCAGTCTTACCCATAGACTGTAGGTCTTACCCCACCCCAGAAAAAAACTTCCTATAACAGGCAGAAACCTCGAGCAGAACCAGACTCATGTTAGACAGCCATCTGCCTCGACATGGATAGGCTCCCGTCGAAAACAGCATTTTAATCAGGCACTGAGCTAAACAGCTACAGTACACTCTGAGAGAACAGAGGTAGTTCACGGGTCACAGAGCAGAGGTGGTGGCGGTTGTAGGGCAGGCGACAGAGGGCTGGTTATGTCGGGGTTAATGTTTAGCCTGAGGACGGGCAGGTCGTGGCCCTGCAGCCGTCTCTCAGGGCTCAGGAGTCTGCTGCTGCTGCCTCCTCTCTCCGGGAACAACTCGTCCAACATGGTGAGTGCTGGCTGACAATGCATTATAGCATTAGCATTGATTTACTCAAACGTATTAGCATTAGCACCTTATCTGTTTCTTTCTGGGGTTCGGTCTATATGATCATACTCTCATGCCAGAAACAACTGTGCTACCAGTGTGTCCTCAAACAGCGCAGACGCGCTGCGCTCATGTCGGGAATAACGTGCACCAAACTCCCTCTGAGGGACGCTGAATTAAAAGCTTAACTTTATAATGCTCTAAAGATACACCCTTTAGTCACAACTTGTTCAATGTCCCTGAACGTTTCTGAGCTGGTCTTTAATTCGGCGTTCGTAGTTTGACAGATAAACTCTACTAAACAACTCCTCGGCCTTTGGGACTTTTTTTCTCTAAGCTGCATAAAGTGATAAAAAGTAGGCTTAACATGAATGACGTGCAGCTAGAGATGTCCTGTTGAAAACACATGAGTTTTCACATTTCAGACAATTGTTTATAATAATTACATCACATATGAGTTATAGTAAATAGCAACAAGTATTGAAATGAATGCATGTAAGTGTTGTTTGTTGTTTGAACGTGCTGCTGGTGGATTGATCATTACACCGTTTTAAAGATTATTGAAGCCATATAACTTAAACTTGTGAGGACTCATTGCCAGCTGGTAACTTATTATGTGTGTCAGTGGTCAGTGTATGGCTGGTGCCAGGCTGCCACCATGCGGACTCAGCAATAACGGCACCTTTTGCTGCTGCTGAAGGTACCATACGAATATACGAAGCACATCTGAAGCTTCATTGTGCTTTCATTTATAAGCAGAACCAGCACATTTAAATCAAATTCATATTAAAAAAAAGAATAAAATCAGGAAATGAACATGCTGAAGTAATGATAATACAAAGAAAGAGGTTGAAATGTGTTTGATGGATCACAGCAGGAGAACAAGTTCTGATTCATCCAGTGTAATGATGGGGATAAGAAAATACAGACACGGGTAGTAAAAAGGGGAAAACAAGGTTCAAGTCGAAATGATTTTTTTTGTGTGTCTTCAGTCTTCAGATGCACACTGGCTCGCTCCTGCAGACCGGGATCAGATGGTGATGGAGCTCAGGGCCACAGGCTGGGTGGAGGTGGAGGATCGTGATGCCATCTTCAAAGAGCTGCACTTTAAAACCTTTAATCAGGTATGTGTGTGTGTATTTATATAAAAAAATATTCATTCATAAGAATTGCATTTGCTCACTTCAGTGTTTGACAACACAACATATACGATACACTTATTCATAAAATAGAGTACACTCTTTCCATGAACAAACAGGAGCAGGAAGAAGAAGAACGTATAATACCTGCCCCTCCCCTTTATCATAACATGATCTACCACTAAACCAGAAGGCTGACCCTTCAGTAATCACCTTCTCTTTTCACTAAACATCAAACGTAACAATGAACACTGAAACAATCAAATACAGATTTACTGGATGAGTTTGTAGTTTCTCATTATTTCACCTTTTAACATTCTTTTAACTGTAAAATATTAGAGCAGCATTTTATATCATCATCCAGACATTTCCAAAGTTTAACTCTTCAAACTGAAACACACATTTGCTTTAAAGCTGGGGTTGGTAGTCTCGGAAAACTAGCATGAATTTGAAAGTAGCATTTCCTCAGGACTCCGTCTAACCCAAGCGGCAAACTCCGGTCTCAAACGATGAAGCCAATGCGGAAGTGCTATAAACTGCAGTACATCGAGAATCCGCTTGAGGCTGGCTGCAGAAACACCGGAAACTACATAGATATGAATGGGAAAAAGACGATCTTTGCAGCATTAATAAACATGTTTACAGCCTGGTTCAAAAAACGGCTTGGCCCTATGAAGCTAATCTGTGAATTTTTTTCTAACGTGACGGTTCAGAAGATATTAGGATTACGAGTTTTGCCCAAATAAGGACATGACTGACGTGACTCCCGGTCGGGAACACACAGCCATTGGCTAAGAGGCTCACACTACGTCACACTCTGCCTGGTTGAGTTCCGCATTACCAATATGGCTGCTGCCGTCGATTTGCTTCAAAACAGCTCTCAGGAGCAGATGGGTGACGTCACGGATACTACGTCCATATTTTATACAGTCTATGGTCTAACCCCTCCCCTCCTCCCCTCTGAGCTCCTCCAAAACGACGCCCCCCCGCTCACATGCACGAGTGCCGCTGATTTGCGACCATATGATGGTGACTGATTCAAAACCGGTCTTCACCAAAACATTCTCATAGTGAAAGTTAAAAACACAAACAAACATGGCTGCTGTTAGCCCTCACAACTGTCATGCTAACATTATCCAGTTGTCCTGGTGACACGATATCAGGAGAAAGTTATAAGACATATAAAACTGTAACAGCTCTACTGTTTGTTACACATGTTCAGTGTAGAGGTTCTTAATTCCTACAGTGTTGACAGTCAGTGAAGGCATCAGGAGAGGTGTAGAGTGTGCAAGCTGGAGAGAGGAGAGACAAGAGGAGAAGTTCTTCATTCATTCAAACATTGATTGTTGTTTTGTTGGTTGGCATGGTTACGGCCGACAGTGACCGGTTATTAAAGATCAACGTGTTCACGAATCGGCTCGTCATCCCTACAGCGTCCACACGGACGCTACAACATTTTCTGTAGGACTTACTGAATGTCATTAATTCTTTTGCTTGTCAGAGCCCCCGTGGTGAGAGCTTTTTAGACTCTGATCCGAACTACAGTACTGAGCAAAGCACCTCATCGGGTCAGAGGGGACAGGCCCGAGGTCGAGCGAGAGGGGCGGTCAGTAGAGTCAGGGGAAGCAGAGGCAGGGGACGGGGATGGGGAGTGAGCGCCGGGGAAATGTACGCGCAGGAGGCTGGCAGAACGGCAGGACAGGATTTGAATGGTTTAAAATTTGGGGACCCAAAAAACGGTGATTGGTTGGTGTTTTCCCAGGTTTACTCCGGCTGTAGATAGCAGTTTTTTTTACCTCTTTTTTAAGAACACATTATGTATTGATTGCCATCAGGACATGAAGATCATTTTAACCAGTATAACAAAAAGTGGATCCAAATCTGACCACCAACCCCAGCTTTAATGTCGTGCGTGTGTATGAACTTTTAAATTTGCGTCTATGATCGTCCTCATGAGATGTAAACACTAAGAGCTTCTGTAAGTTTTCAGGTACTAATTTGTTTCTGGCTTTAAACATAAATAATAATGTTTTAAAGGGAACAAAATCTTTACATTTCAACTCATGTGAGCTGATATCAAACTGTTCTCTGACATTCACCTTATTTATAAGTCTGATAGCTCTTTTCTGTAACACACACAAAGGGTTAATATTACTCATAAAAGTGTTGCCCCACACCTCCGAGCAATAACTGAAATATGGAAGAACAAGTGAACAGTACAAAATATGAAGATAAGCAGAATCCAAACTGTCCTTGGCCCTGCCTAAAACACCAACACATTTACACACTTTCCTCTACATATAATCTATATGTGGTTTCCAAGTCAGTTTATTATCTATTATCACTCCCAGAAATTTAGCTTCTGACACTATTATGCTATCAAAGTTACACCCTAACACACAAGTAGGTGGGGATGTGGTATCAGGTCCTTGGTTTGGTGTAGGGGTTCAGACCGGGGTTATAGGCATAGATTTGATGGGGGCAAGGCTTACAGTTAGGATAATCAGTTAAGAGTGGAAATACTCAATCTTTCTTCTTTGTGAGCATATGTACTATGTATGCATAGTCTTGGTATTAGAACATTGTGCAAATTTAAACATTCTCTCAGTGATCTGGCTGCCAGTTAAACACCGGAGAACAGGGGAGATTAAGACGCAGAGATCAAAGCACAGTCGGAAGGATTTTTAAGTGTTGAATAATATTTGATGTTTTAAAAGCTTAATATAATAAGCAAAAAGGGTAAATAATGTAACTTTATTATTATGTTTTAATTGTATCTTTATTTGGAATGGACAGGTAGATACAAAAGTATAACAACATTAGTATAAGTAAAAATAAATGTCTTTCCAGTTTTGTTTGTTTTGTGTCCATAAAAAACTCAACATCAGCCATCCTTGAATAAGAGTCCAAGGAAGGTAAGGTCATAGACCATGGATCAGATTTTGTTCATCCATTATGGTGTCCACACTTCACTGATAACTTTATATCTTAAATTCTTGAATCAAACAATAAGTGATCACTGGAATCCCAATAAGGACCAGTTCAGCCTCATGCAGCTCGTCAGAGTGTGTGTTACAGTGTGTTTTACAGAGTGTGTCCAGCTGCTTCAGATGGCTGGATCGAGTCTTAAAAAAACAAACCTGTAGACTCTTTCTGTTCTGTAGAAATCTGAATGTGGGGTGTGTGCTGACTGGAGGTATATTTGATTGGGTTCAGGATACAGACCAGCAGGCTGACAGCCTCTTCTCTAACCATAGGAAACACATTCATCTGTGTTTATGAGCTGAGTGGTTGCAGGTGTAGCACGAAGCAGGTTTCCTTCCAGTTGTTTTATTATGATTGTGGAATTAACTCATGCCTTCATAGAATGAGACTGATGACTATTGAAAGGTATTATTCACTCTCTATATGTGGCCACCTGTTAAAGCCGTGTCATGTGATTGAAAACTTAAAATAAGTATATGTATTTCATCCCTGCTGCCCCTACAGACATGTTTATTTGTGGCAGAGGTCGATGGAGCTGATGTTTTGATTTACAGATGATGGAAAAAATCAATTAATTATATAGTGCGCTCCTTTGGTTCTGCTGCAGGTGTCTTCCCTCTGGGTCTGTCCCTCTCTAAGGTCCTGCCTACAGCATGTTCTCATTGGCAAGCTTCTTTTTTATTGGCTGAGTTGCCCTTGTGTATGAAATGTGCTATACAAATAAAGTTGCCTTGCCTTGCCTTGCCTAGACGTCTCAGGACTGTGTGATGTAACTGTGATGAAAGTATAACTGGTTAATATGGGCGCCGTTTGTAAAGTTGTTTCTCCACATTTAGCTCCAAATCATCATAAAAATGTAGAGATATTTTAAAAGTCACTTTTTTAAAAAAAAATCACATTTAGAGGAATATTTGTGATCTTCTTCACATTTAACTTTGTTGTGAAAAATATATTAAGCTAAAATCATTGTTAAATCTTAATATTAAATCTAAATCTAAATGTTAGATATAAATGTTAAATCTAAATCTTAAATATAAATATAAATATGAAAATTAAATGTTGCTCTGTGATCCTAAATATTTAGCTAATATGCAAATTCAAACTGCCGCCTAGCAGATCTATCAAAATAAAAGCTTCATAAAGCGATACAGACTTAGCAATAGCAACTTAGCTTGTCCGTACCATAGACTGGGTCAGTCCTGTCTCTGAGCATTGTGAATTCTCTTTATAGCCTACAAAACTGCCTATCCAGCTTATATACGACAGGCAGTCCGGCTATAACCTGTAGGAGTCAGTACTAACAGACTGTGGTTAAGATATCTGTATCACTTTATGATGCTTTTATTTTGGTACCCATAGCGCCCAATACAAATTCACACTGCCGCCGAGCGAAAATACCAAAATAAAAGCATCATGAAGTGATACAGATATCCCAACCATAGCCGGTCAGTACTGATTCCTACGGGTTATAGCCGGTCTGCCCGCTGTAATAATGCTGGATAGGCAGTTTTGTTTCACAACAAAATTAAATATTTAGAATGCCAAACATAGACTGTATAGATAATGGACGTAGTCTCCGTGACGTCACCCATCTGTTCCTGAGCGCTGTTTTGAAACCATTCGTCGCCGGCCGCCATATTGGAAATGTTGAACTCATCCAGACTTAGTGTGAGGTAAAGAGTTTGAGCCTCCTAGCCAACAGCTATGTGGTCCCGCCTGTTGATCAAGTCAGTCATGTCCTTATTTGGGCAAAAACTGGCAATCTTAATATCTTCTGAACCGTTGCTTTAGAAAAAAAATCCTGTTACAGTGTGTGCTGACAGAGATGTTTATTTCTGCTGTAAAGATCATCTTCTTTGAATGGGTGTGTATGTGGTTTTGGTGTTTCTGCAGCCAGCCTCATGTGGACGCTTGATGAACTGCAGTTTATAACACTTACGCATGGGCTTCATATTTAATATATTTTCACAACAAAATTAAATGTGAAGAAGATCAAAAATATTCCTCTAAATTTGATAAAAAAGTGACTTTAAAAAATGCACTCTGTTTTGATGAAGTTTTGGAGCTAAATGTGGAGAAATGTTGCTGTTATTTTCAGTGTGCACAACTTTACAAACGGTGACCCCTAGGTTAAGTGTTAACCTCTGGTTTGATTAAACATTTGTTGAAGCTATTTAAACAAAGTCTTGTTTTAGAGTTTGAAATATTCCAAATTATAAATTTAGACAGAACATTTTTCACTTTTTTTTACTGTTGATACGTATCACTTCCACATATCAGTTATTGATCTCATGATTTCCTGATAATCACTGTCAGTTTTTTCCCAAAAAACAATATCAGCCAACTCGTACTTTGTAGAGTTGTTTTGGTGGTAAAGACTACATAAGTGTTTATTTCCATTTCTACATGAGTGTAACACAAGCTCATCAGGATTGTTGTTTCCACTAACACGGAGGATGGATCACTGAGGTGCAGATTTGATGATAGAATAAGGCATGTTCAGTGACCTTCCTAACAGTATCACACTGAGACTTATTTGACACTTCACATTACGTCTGCGTCTTCTAAGGGAAACAGAAACACTCACATGCAGGCACGCAGCTCTCCATTTTTCTCAGCACTGTCTCTGTGAAGTAAACTGCAGCATCTCAAGGCCACTTAGCGGACTTCTTCTAATCCCGTCGTTAGTTGTTTTAGCCCGTAAAATAGTCTGTTTTTACACATCCCCGCATTTGAAGTCAGGGGGCGGGTGCTGACCTCCCCCATCTGCTCCTTCTGGCTCTAAAGCCTCTCCTCTTACTCTGACACGTCAGGCTGCATTACCCTGAGACACACCAGGCCTCCAGTTGGCATTAATTGGGGTTTCGATCAGAATGATTTCTTTCACAAACAATCAAATTGGTTAAAATGTTTCATCTGGTTCACAAACCACTAACAACCCCATCTTTCCTTCTGGTGGATGTTTTTTTTTTTTTTTGAGCTCTTTGCCACCCTCTTTTCCCCATCGCTCTCTCTCTCTCTTCTCTCTCTCTCTTCTCTCTCTCTCTCTCTCTCTCTCTCTCTCTCTCTGTCTGTCTCTCTGTCTCTCTGTCTCTCTCTGTCTCTCTCTGTCTCTCTCTGTCTCTGTCTGTCTCTCATTCCCACTCTGTGCCCCATGTTATTGGGGAATGAGCTCATGTTGTTCCAATTTGACATGCTGGCAATCCTCTCTGCTGTCTTTTCACCATCTTTGACTCTTTGTCCTCTTTGGTGCATGAAAAACAAACTCCAGCTTGTTTTTCATCGCTCTTCTTAAAGAGCTTTTACTGGGAAGGGTCGGGGGAGAAGGGGAGACATGCTGGCTGATCTCCATTCGCCACTTATCTCTCCATGATGGGCTCCAGGAAATCAGATCCCTGAGAGTTTTATAATGACATTTTGAAAATCATTTCTATGCGAGTTAAAACACTTCCTCACTGTGGCCTCTAGGGGGCGGTAGAGTCGTGTCTATTACTGTGAATGCACAGTGGCAGTCTGTTGAAGTGGAGCTGAATACAAGAGGCACTGAGCCTCTGCTAGCTTTAGATTAACGTAAAAGAAAAGGACAGCTGGATTTGCTTTTTTGGTTTGATTACAGCAAGTGGAAAGTGTTGTGATGCTGCTGTGACCCGCTCTGTAATTTATCTGCGGCATGTGGGTAAACCATCGTCAGCTGGAGTTATTTTCCTCATCTAAGCCAGTAATATTTGATCGAATTTGAGAGGTTAAATCCTCTCCTTGGACTCTCTTCGGCCAGTGCGAATCACTGCAATCATGTGGAAACGTGTGTGTGTGTGTGTGTGTGTGTGTGTGTGTGTGTGTGTGTGTGTGTGTGTGTGTGTGTGTGTGTGTGTGTGTGTGTGTGTGTGTGTGTGTGTGTGTGTGTGTGTCTGTGTGTCTGTGTGTGTCTGTGTGTCTGTGTGTCTTTAATACTGTAAATTTGGTTCTGAGTTGTACTTGTTTTGTAGGTTGCAGTCACTGATACTGTTGACCAGCTTCATGCTCTGTATGTTTACAGATGACCATCTGCTTTACATTTCAGCGGATGCAGTGGAATCATACATGCAACATATTTGAAATGGGTGGCTTGAAGATGCAGTTTGTGAAGGGGAAGTGAGCTGTGCATGCTCAACTGTTGTGTCTAGTTAGCTGAAAGTGACAAGAATGGCATTCCCTCTTTCCCCACAAATATTCTCTCATGCAGCGATTGGGAGAAAATCCCTCAGAGGCTGCTCGAGGGATGGAGACATTGCGGGTTGCTGTACAGTGAATAAGCCACTCCTTTACTAATTGAGGTAAATGTCTGTGTATTCAGTGCAATATTTTTTTTTATTGATAGTTAAAGGGAAGTCCACCAGAGTAGCTTTCATCAGGTTTTGCAGATGTGGATAGGTGATGTTGTTTTTTGTGAAGTGTTGGAATGATGAGTGTGTTGACTGAAAGTGGAGCGACAGAAACACTGACGTTCATTGAAATGCCAAACATGAAGATCTGCTGCTTTTCTCTGCTTCATGTGACAACATGTTACATTTTTAGGACCAGAAAAAGACATCATAAAGAATCATGGGGAATTGTCATGGATACCAACTTGCTCCTTTTAAAACTTAAAATATTAGATTATTTTACTAATTGTTCAACAGATCAGCAGGTATAATACTAACAAGTAAAATAACTATAATCACCTTTTTAGGATTACTGATCTACTGAGTGAACCTGGTTTACTTTCCAAAATTTCAAGTACAGGAAATATTTGTGCTGTGCAGAAACTTTGTCTCTAGTGGTTTAGCTAATATATTACTATGGCAACAAAATGTCATCAGAGTTAATTTGACACAGTGTTTACAAAGAAAATGATTAGGTAATTAAAACCAAGTGTTCAACATCAATCCCCCCACTGTCTGCTAAACGTGTAATGCATTAAACTCAGTCATGTTAAGTGAATTAAGACCCAGGTGGTGTTCTCTTGGTAAAGACTTTATTGCTGTGTCAACATTTTGTGCTTATAAAAAAGTGAGTAGATGTCAATTCACAATGACTTGAAATGAAAGGCACTCTTGTTAATATTAAAAGGACAGGGAGGTGTTTTAGTCGGCATCGCCAAACTCAACAGGAGCGCACAAATACCACAGACAGATGGTGATGGGAGGTAGCTAACCCCACACACTCGCTTCAGGAACTGTTTTTAGTGACCCTACAAACCTGACAGTAATTAGTGTCAAATACACCTGTCCAAAAAATAAATAACAAACAAGGCTGTTTGAAGAAAAAAAAAAAGCACATTTAAAGTCATAACTGAGCATGAAAGTAAAGACAAAAACGAATTTGACACAAACAATGAGCTTCAGCTGGAGTTCCCCACAGACAACAAAACACATTACAAAAAAAAGCTGCAGCGTCCACTCAGCTCCTGGACTTAAGTTCCAATTTAGAGCCTGAGGACAGTGCTGCTGTGTTTCCGCAGCCCCCTCTGCTCCCGGCGCTTCGCTCTCTGAGTTTGATCCCCCTTTTTATATTCAGTGAGGGGCTCCCTCTCCTCCAAAGCTCCCTCAAGCCTCGGCCTCTCGTTACGGGCCTCGCTCTGCTTGTGTTCAATAAGTTGTCCTACAACTAAACCTGAGCCCTTGGGTAAACCCAAGTCTCAGAGCCGTCCCCCTCCTGCTTTACACACACACACACACACACACACACACACACACACACACACACACACACACACACACACACACACACACACACACACACACACACACACACACACATACCTACCTATAAGCCCTTGTCTTGTCAAAACTCTAACAAAAAACTGTGACTGCTGATACCTGGATTTTTTGGGTGTAATACTATCATTAAATAAAAAGAATAATATGGAAAATTCTACTTTAAAGAATTAATAAACACATTTGTACTGACATAAATACAAAGCATCAGCCTAAATATTTGTGAGGTTGTAGAAGGTCAAGTGGTTTTTAAAGAACTGCCAAAGAATGTCATCAGCTGACAGTGTTGGTGTTGTAAAAAATGCTGCTTCAGTGTCAGTTTGATATCAAGTTTTGGCAGGAACACAGAAAACGGGTTATTTTCCAGCATGAAGATGTTGAAACTTGTTGAAGATAATTCATGTCACTTGTATTTACACACACACACACGTATACGTAACAACCCTACACAAACACTCACACTGTATCTCTTACTCTCAGCGAGAGGTTAATCGGCTCAGCGGTGTTCAGTTCCCACCTCCATCTCCAAACTGGAACTTTCCCTGGGAACTGGAGGCGTCCTGCATTGATCTGGTCATGTGAAAAATGGCTGGAGGGAAGCGGCGAGGTGTGGCGCCTGAACGGAGGTGGTTGGATAATCTGGCTATCAGTCGGTGGGTAAGCTAAGACGGCTCTGACGTCTGCTGCCTTTTGACGAGCTCGCTGTCTTTTTAAGCCCTGCCTGGTTACGCTGCAGTTAATGACAGGGTCTGCATAAGTCGGCCTTAACACCATGCTCGAGCATTACATGACACGCTTTACATAAATAGAAGCTGACTTGCATGAACATTGCTAACACAGGATATTAGTCACTTAATGAGTGCTCACAACGTGCATGGCCTTAGTCAGAGTATCAAATGGAAGCTCCTCCGTGTTAACTTGAGAAGATTATGATCTTACACACACACAGCAGAGCTCTCGACATGGAATCACTTGGCTGCTTCTCTTCATCATTTTCAATATTTTGCTTTAAGTTACACGTCAACTTAGCGGGCAGCCTTGTCCGACCAACTGGAAGCCTGTGGAGAGCAGTTTTGGAAAGAAGAGTATTGAGACATAAGAGGTGTGGTCATCATCATCATCATCTTCACAACCACCACCACTGCTGTGCAATTCACAGCGTTCTCGAGGAGTGAAGGTTTCATCGCGGGGTAATCATCGGGTAGTCCTGGTGGTGTGTAATGGAGGAGAGTCTTCATGTGTGTGTCGGCACATAGCTGAATATATCCCAAGTGTGCGATATGTGCACTCATACATGGATGAGCGTACATGTGTGAGTCTGTCGGAGGCTAGTTAAGAGTAGGCACAATCTGCATGCACTTAGTGCTGGCAGAGCAGAGCAGGCGTTTCTAAGCCCCTGGACCAGGCGGTGGTGGAAAACCGATCTGTAAATAACAGACACATGTGTTTGAAACCGAGTCCTGTACTCCAGCCCATGGCCGCAAAGAGAGAGAGAAACACTACTCTGGTCGGACGTCAAATTGTCTCATCCAGTGTTGTATGACAATCACGCTGTAATAGCACCAAACCGGCCCCTCAGAAGCGGGTATGTGGAGAAAGGGGCATAGTGGGAGTCTGCCGACGGGTGTTTCTGATTATTTAAGATTGAGGCCTGGGTAATGTCATGTCAAATTAGCAGAGTCTGACAGCTACAGCTTGTTGGTCCAGTTGGCGAGAATGCTCAGCTGGATGGAAGGATGGATGGATGGATGGATGAATGGATGGATGGATGGATGGATGGATGGATGGGTGGATGACTGACTGACCTTGTGGCTGGAGAACTGTGGCCCGTTCATTACAAATGGTGTATACAAAGCCCTCTGAGAGGCAGAGTCCTTGACCTCTGTTGACATAAGACCTCAGCGTGGGGTTTCCTTGTTTGGCCCAAGTGGAGGCTGTTGAGTTGACCTACGAGTGACTGACAGGCGTAGCACCTCCACTTCGCTAGCATTGTCTCCCACTGCTCTCTTTACTGCCCCCCAGGGACCTCCACCTGTGGGAGTGGGCCAATGTAGGGCATCAATATTCAGGCTTTTAAAGGATTTCAAGCCTTTTGGACATCCAACTCCAATTCATTGGCAGAGGGAGATTACTGCTTCTCTCATGTTGTCGCTCCCCACAAAGATTCTTTTCTAAGGGTTCATGTTGCATCAGGCTAAACTTCACATCTTCTGTTTCACATTCTGCTTTCCTACAAATCATATTTTACTCTCTGGTCCATTTGCACATCAGTTTGAGTCTGCTTTATTGTCTTACTTTGTTCCCTGTAATAAAAGTTCCATTGTTAAAAGTATAATTCTGCAAACATTTGGAATTTTTTGAAACAAATGTTACTGCAGCGGTGTGGATTACAGACCCTTCAAAACATGACAGGTAGCAGGATCCCCTGTGTGTTAAGAGGGAAATAAGTCCACAAGTCCCACATGCTGGTCAAGGTAAGGAGCCTGAAAACAGTTTCCTTCTCCAGTGGGAATAAATATATTTTTTTACAGCAATATGCAACCTTATTTTCTGGCAGACATATGGCCCAGCCATAATTTGGGCAACATTGGGTCTGCTGACATATCCTTACTCTGCCAATAACTTCATGAAGAACCTGACAGATCTGTATTTTCCTTATACAGAGCTTCACTTGGTGTTCAGTAGTCGACATAAACACATAACATAACCAGACACAACTCAAACAGAACTGTTTCATAAATGATTCCTCTTATTTAGGTATTTTGATAATTATAATGGAATATTTTACGTCCATGCAGATATATCTTCCGTGAGTCAAAGCTGATCCTTTCATATTGGTCTGGCTCAAGAGTCAAATATTCTATCCTCTGCAGAGTGCCCTCTAATGGAGAAACAAGGTTCAGTTTTCCAACATACATGATAACATATCAAGGATGAAAACGTATAAAAGTAAACAGCAGCAACATATGACAACAATACCAATCAAAGTCACCACAAAAAGCAGCTCTGGAATTACATCATCATTTTATGGGGACCATTTTATGGTGCTGGCATTGGCTAGAACTGAATACCTCATGGTTTAGCAGATATCTTTAACATCACTATGTGAACAGAAACACACTGCCTGTCATCATCATCATGGTCCAACTCTGTGACCTGAGTGGACTGTGTTCCCCTGCAAAGTCTCTTAACAATAAGAATACAAATACTAATGTTAGCTCCAGGTCCACTGCACCACAGTATTAGCCCCTGTTTCCAGCATGCTAACTAACATCATGTGTTCTGAGGGTATCTCTGCCTGTCCTCTGTATTTTGTTGTACAACAGTAGAGAGGTCCGTAATGAGCCAATTAGCTTTAATATACTTAAGCCATTGACGGTATACTAATTTGGATAACATGCCTCCATCTTCTCCCGCTTTAAGATGTGAAGCTGAAACACGACCTTGATCAGAATCAGAGTTCCCGGGGAGGAAAATTCAGTCATTACAGAGCTCTTATAAACAGTATGTAAGAGAGTCAAAATATGAATAGAAGAAGGAATAAAACAAGATATAAATACAAATAAAATAAGATCAAATAAAAATAGAATACAGATCAAATAAAATAGAATACAAAAAAATTAAGTATATATAGAAGCGCAGAATAGTTAGAGTAACCTATGTACAAGAGTGCTGGGAATGAATGAGGTATATACAAGGATGTTAAGGTGGCAGGGATATTGCACAGTGTATTGCAGGGTTATTGTACAGTTATTGCACAGAGTACAGGTTATTGTAAGGTTATGGTAAGGTTATTGTACAGTTATTGCACAGAGTACAGGTTATTGTAAGGTTATTGTAAGGTTATTGTACAGTTATTGCACAGTTATTGCAAAGGGTACAGGTTATTGTAAGGTTATTGTACAGTAATTGCAAAGGGTTCAGGTTATTGTAAGGTTATTGTACAGTTTTTGCACAGAGTATAGGTTATGGTAAGGTTATTGTAAGGTTATTGTACAGTTATTGCACAGAGTACAGGTTATTGTAAGGTTATTGTACAGTTATTGCACAGAGTACAGGTTATGGTAAGGTTATTGTAAGGTTATTGTACAGTTATTGCACAGAGTACAGGTTATTGTAAGGTTATTGTACAGTTATTGCACAGAGTATAGGTTATGGTAAGGTTATTGTAAAGTTATTGTACAGTTATTGCACAGAGTACAGGTTATTGTAAGGTTATTGTACAGTTAATGTACAGTTATTGCACAGAGTATAGGTTATTGTTCAGTGATCAGAGGGTGGAGTTGTCTGATGGCCACAGTCAGGAATGACCTTCTGTGGCGTTCTGTGGTGCATTTAGGAAAAATGGTGATGGGCGCTGACACATTAAACTGGTGGAGCCAAGGCGCGTACAGAAGCGATCTGGCTGGTGGACTAATGAAACTGAAGTCCCACCCCTTCTGCTAACCAGAGCACACGTTAACCTCACTGGTCAAAGGTTGAAAACCCTTCATGTCCGTGCAGAGAGGAGCAGAATAGATTTCTGCAATGATTTGAGGCAGACACTCATGGCTATGTAAAGTTTGATGTTTGATGTTTATTACGGGCTCTCGCTGGTATCTTGAAAGAAAGCTGCGGTTTTCTGTATTCGTCAACAGAGCTGTCAATCAGTCAACTTTTTAACATCAAATGACAGATTAAAACTAAACTCAGAAAAAAGATTGTTTTCCCCCTAAATACTATTTTCCACAGCAACAAAATGCATAGAACTGACGGGATTGAATACGGGTATATGTTTGACACGCAGATTATCAACGATCAGGCTCATAAAAATATTATCCGCGGACATAATCTTATAAAGTGAAGGTTGAGACTACTAATAGAAAATTACTTCAGACTCGCAGTGTCCAGTTTTCTGTCTACTCGTTCTTATTGAGAAAAATAAACGTGTGTATTTGATCAGGTGTCAACTGGGAGCGCAACTGGGTCATAATCAGTCCCGCTGCAGAAAAGCCCAGACGGCTCTGAAGTTGCTGATCTGTAAACGTAGTGTACCTGAATTTCCCACCTGTCTGTTGCCTTCGTATCCAAAGGTGGGAAATGTCCTGTTTATAGTAGTGAACCTTCGTGTCTGTGTCGTTGTTGGCGGCAGTTTTGTATTGATCCTCTTTTTAAAAAGCGCACGGGGAGACCTGACGCGCAGCCGCAGCCCCCAGCAGAGCATCTCCGCTGTGCACAACACCTTTAACAGCTGATTCACATCCAAACATGCTTTAAACTTAAAACACCTCCCTGATAGCTGAGTGTAATATGAGACCACGTGATGTTTGTTCCACGTGACGGAAAATTGATAACAAAAATGTGTGTTTCGAGTAATTTCTTAACAATCAATGAATCGATAATCGATTAATTGTGGTCATCCCTAGAACCAACCAATCAAATTAAAGCACAAGTATTAAAGGGAGGTCACTATGTAAAACCTGCAGGTTCCATGTCTTTGTATGCATAAAATACACTTTTCTTCAGCATATCTGAAATATAGGACGGTGAGCTTAGGTTCTGTTTCAGAGGCCAGGCTGAAAAGAGACATTTGGAGGGAATATTGTATGTTTGTAACCTAGAGATCTGCAGGAATCCTCCTGAATCCCTCTACCTGTCACCCAGTGTACCTCAGCTGAGGATTATCCAGAGCTAAGAGAGAAAAGGAGAGGTAGAGACAAAACAGAGAACGCAGAGAGAACGAGGGTGGGGGGCATGTTCAAACAACACCTGACATGACAGGCTGCTTAGCCATCTCCATTAGAGCCAATGAGAAGTGAGAAAAAGCAGACCGCCTCAGACTCCAAATTGGTGCCAGTGGGGTCAAGTTGCAGGAATATGCCAATTACTTAAATTGATCAGGCGACTGTTTCCTTGATAACCAATTTGATCAAGCTGCTGCTCGTGTTACAGCCGCCACGCTGCACGGCCACTGAACAGGACAAACGCTAAAAAGGCTTAACGCAATTTCTCCAGCAGAGTAATTCTGTTTCGTCATGTCGGGTGATGGACGTGTCCAAAGCCCCGGCCTGTAAACAATGGCTGTTCAGTTGATTTAATTAGACAGGGAGGAAGTATTTAGGGGCTTAATTGAGATTGCTGAGGGAAATTGCTCTAAAATAGCTCTCCCTGATTATTTTCCCCTCTTCACTGTGGGCATGACGAGGGATTTCACTCTCGTCTTTGTAGATAATTAGAATAACTATAATCACTCCCTGGATGGCCTGTGATTGGAGAGAGACACATGTCAAAGTCCAAATATGAAGAGTGTGTGTGTGTCTGCATGCTGTGGGCTGAGGGGGTGTGGAAATATGAACATACATGCCTTCATGAGTGGGTCTGTGTGCACATAAAGGCCGTCTCGTAGTCCCTGTGCTGCACACTGTGTGTCTGTGGCTCAGAAACTGCTGTTCAGTCGTTCGTAAGGCTGCAGAAATAAGTCCAGTAATCCAGAACTCAAGTAACAGATAATTGGCAAATATTTAGCATATCATTTAATCTTCTTGATTCATTTTGTAATTATAATTTATGATGATATTGAGATTCATTTTCAGACGAAACAAAGACACGTGATCATTACATTTTTGATGAGCACTTTCCTCTTATCTTTCATGTTGTAGAACCAATAAGTCATTGATTTGTGTTTTATAAACTCTGACCTCATCAGTAAAAGTTGACATAATGGGAACAGTATAACTTTGTTTCCGTTTTCTACATCAACATATTGCTCCTGGAGATGCCATGTGTCAGCTGGGCTTGTTTATATCCAGGTAGTAGAGCATTGTAGCATTACAGCAGCAGACATTAACGGACCTACAGCTGCAGCTGCTGGCAGGTGGCAGCCCTACAGCTCAGGCACAATATATTACCAGCGTTTCAGGCCTATTGTAATAAAAACATGACTCAGTTATTTGACTGACTAGTAATTCTGGTAAAGACTAGCAAGAGTGACGACGTTAAATAAGAATAATAAGAATAATAAGAAGAAGAATAATAAGAATAATAAGAATAATGATGATAATAATAATGTTAAGTGGGACACTCAAAGGCACTTTATAGATCATAAAAGCAGATATTAAAGGACCCAATAGAAACAAACAAGAAACAGTGAATAAAGCAACATTAAAGCTGTAAAGGTGAGTTTTGAGCCAGGATTTGAAGGTGGGTAGGTAGACCTGGGTAGGTCAGTACAGTCACAGATCTGTTTGGGGAGGGAGTTCCAGAGGGAGGGGGCAGCTATAGAGTACACTCTGTCACCCCCGGTTTGGTGCTTGGTCCGGAGGTTTTCATGGGAGGAGCAGAGACCACGGGGGGAGGGTGTGAGGGTGAAGCAGGGCAGTGAGAGAGTAGAGGGCCAGGTGATGGAGGGCTTTGTAAGTCAGGAAGAGTAGTTTGGGGGGCAGGGAGTCAGTGGAGGTTTCGGAGGACAGGGGTGATGTGATGTTTAATCAGTTAGTCACCTATCATTGGTTAAACTCTCTGTGGCAACATTTCACCTCATATCTAATATTCATAGAGACTATATGCTATTATACAGTGGTGATCATTATCTTTATTAAGTGTGTGTGTGTGTGTGTGTGTGTGTGTGTGTGTGTGTGTGTGTGTGTGTGTGTGTTTATGTGTATGTGTCTGACTATTTCCCTATACTGTAAAAGTTTCTTTTGTCATTGCAGACAAAGCTTAAGGAGCCTTTAGATGACCTTACTGTTTTTGCAAATAGCACTTTACATGTACACAGAAATGATGTCCAATGAAACTGTTACTGTCAAATGTAAAATGAAGATATAATGCACATCATGAGAGGATCTTATCTTGTAAAGCGTACTTTACTGTCCCACACAGGTCATAAAAATGACCCTAAAATGGGAGGTGGTTTGCTGTCTTTTTTAAAACGTTTTTGCACTATGATGAAACTTCTCTTTTTCCCCATCCATGTGTTATAAATGAGGTCAGAATAGACTCGAGAGTCACTCAAACAAATCCATAATGAAGCTTTGGTCATAGACGTGCTGGTTTTTAGCTGAAACCAGAATCTTCCTGATTTGTTTTGACGTTTGCTGGTTTGTGTCTCTGCAGGCATTTGGCTTCATGTCCCGTGTGGCTCTGCAGGCAGAGAAGATGAACCACCACCCAGAATGGTTCAATGTTTATAATAAGGTAATAACTTGCTCCAAATTGTGGTGATAAAAAAAGACATGTTTGTTGCTGCATTATTTTAGTATCTGTTACAGAAATCACAACTTGAAGAATGGAGCGGTGTAATTATGGCTATGTGATTGAGTTCCTGTTATATATCTGCAATGCCACACTGGATTTATGACAAATTATAGACACACCTAAATCCATCGACCGTGGATGAAGTCCGATTTTTTCATGTCAAACTATCATTGCTGGTTCTGGAGAGCTTTGTTACACACTCAGTTTGTCACATACAGAAAAATGTAGCTTCATGCTATAATCCCGCCGTTTCTCTTGTGGAAAGCTCTGCAAATATCTCTACCTCCACAAAGCCCCCCACAACCCCAACACTCGAGCACTCTCTCACTTTCTCTGACTCAGAACTAAAGTAGCGGTTGATATGACAAACTGAGTCCCTGAAAATCTCTCCGCATTAGGCTGCAGCCACTGAGTTAGTGTGTGGTGGACCGGGCCGCTCTAACAGGAATGCTGCTCCTAATCCACTCTTTATTAAAGTGGCTGCAGCACTGTGCTACAGGTCTCTGGGCCCCCGCAGCACTTTCCACCAGACACTTTCTCACAAATCCCACTCTGAGTGGGCTTCAGCCTCACTAAATACATGATCTATGCTGAGCTTCTGCTAATATTCTATTAATTTGTCTGCATGCTCGGATCTGTTGTCTTGGCTCTCAGTTTTTAGATGTGAGTTTACAAACATTCAGCTGGACTCCAGAGTGGCTCTGCAGGGAGTTAGCTCATTGGCTGAATCAAACGTCAGTGGATGGAGCCAGACAACATCCACTCATTATTTCAATTACCTCTGAACGCAGCCTGTGGGAGAGAGATTCTGAGTCTGAGAGTTTATCAAGAATTATCTTT
This sequence comes from Notolabrus celidotus, assembly GCF_009762535.1. Taxonomy (NCBI): domain Eukaryota; kingdom Metazoa; phylum Chordata; class Actinopteri; order Labriformes; family Labridae; genus Notolabrus; species Notolabrus celidotus. The sequence continues at coordinate 39,513,857 of NC_048276.1, read as the reverse complement.
TTTTAAATTGATCTTTTAGAAATTAGCATTTTTATTTTTTTAGGCAAAAAAATTAAAAAGCTGGTGACAGCGGAAAATGTGGGGGAGATGGAGAGGGGAAAACCTGCTGAAATTGAGATAAAAATATTGATTGAAATCTTATTGTATACATGAAGTACAGACAGGAAGTCAGAATAAGCCTAGTTTACCATAAAACTGGACTACATAGGGAACTGCGAGCTTGTGCTTCCTGAAGAAAATCAAACAGAAAATAAACAAACAAAAGAAAAACTGTCAGAACTTTTGTGCCTTCATGCATCGTGTTCACTGGCTGAGTCTGACTTGAAGTGTGTCACAGAAACAGCCACAACAAGAACAACTCAACATGTAAAGCTTTATTTTTTTTGTAAAATATGTTGTCCTAAGGCGTTTCCTAACATGAATAGCCCCAAATCTGCTCAAATATAAAGATGAAATGAAGCTGAAAATCACTCCAACAAACAGATTTTACAAAGTCAGATTTACAAAACATACAAAACATGGCAACCTTACGACTCCTGAGAAACAGACCTGACAGTGGTTTGAAAGAAGAGGGAAAAAGGAGAAGTAACTCACAAGTCTTTCTGTTCCTTTAGAGTCTCTCTGTGAAAGTGTTCTTCGGAGCATCTTTCACAGACTAAAGTGATGCTGCTTGCCTATTTATCTCAGTCAGCTTGCTCCAAGGTACGGGCCCCAAAGAAAAAACTCCACCCTCTAACTCCACGTACATTTATATTTGATGTTCATTACAGAAAAATGTGTTCTTTTTAACCTCTTTTAATATAAAGGGATGTTAGCTACTGCTCCCACAGGCACATGTATTTGCTTCTACTGAAAACAACAGATGTGATACTCCAGAGAATATTATCTTGGATGACTTGATCTTCATGATGGAAAGCTGAAGTTGTATTTTGGAGAACAGCAGCTGTAGTCAGATTTAGAAGGTATCCCAGCAATAGTCTGCAGTCACGGCACAACAGAAACCTGAAACAGAGATTTGTGTATGAAACAATGTTGACAGAAATGTCTCCTTCAGTGATATCTGCTTCTGATACTGATGAACACACTCTTCACTTAGAGGAACATATACGATACGATGTACTTTATTGTCCCTGTAGGGAAATTTGTCTTTGACATCAGTGCTGCACATGTTACCTGCTCCTTCAAAAATCACCACAATGACACAAGAACACATAAATAAATCAGAAACAATACAATGAATAGTCCACATTAATACAACACACAGCATACTCTTAAAGAGAGAACACCATAACACTGTCCCAACCCTAACAGTGTTATGGTGTTGTACATTTATGAGAGTCTGACTGACTGCACCAACATTCAGTTTTAGATCTCCCTGAACTTTTGAACTCTGTTGTATTTTTTGAGTCAAAGATGTGTGAAGCACTGATAATCATCATCAAGCTGTTTTGTTTCTTATTGTAATAATGTGTGCGTGTTCTCACAGGTCCAGATTACACTGACGACCCACGACTGTGGAGGGCTTTCTAAACGGGACATCAAACTGGCCAAGTTTATCGACAAAATTTCACTGTCCATGTAATGTTCCTGTCATTATTCAGAGAGTTTCTTCTGTTAAATGAACAACCTTTGACTGTCATAATTATTCCTTTACAGAATCTGTTTATTACTGATCCATCAAACTCTTGTCTAGAACACAATCTGTTAAAAGTAATCATATTTTTCTGTAATGTATGAATGTTGTTTGTGCTTTATTTTGTACAAACGTTCAGTAAGAATAAAACTGATTTTGTCAAACAGAGTTGGATCTGTAATTGATTTATAATGACGTAGAACTCTGCTCGTCCTCCTCATGTCCAGGTTTGTAGTAATCCCTGCTGTGTTTTCCCTTCAGGGCTCCATCACTGAGAGACTCTCAGAGGTCTATTTAAGTGTTTATTTTCACACCGGGAATTAAGATGGTCTGTCTTTAGTGATCCAGAGGACACGTTCAGTCCTGGATCACACCACATTTCCTCCTCTCAGACACGGAGAGTGGAGTGAAATGAAGAAGAGTTTACGGTCAGAAAGAAGGGATTCATTTGATGTAGGTTGGATGAGGCTGACAGGCTGCCGTGTTTTCCTGACATCAGGAGATGTTCAGCAAAGAGAACAGAGTGATAAAAGCTGGTCCAGAGGGAACGCTCTGCTAGTCTGTGTTACTACACGTCTCTCTCTTCATCTTCTCTTGTTCTTTTTGCTTTGAACCTGGAGATGAAAACTAAAGTTTGTCTCTTCTTCAGTGGCGGCTCTGGGGAGGGGCCAACAGGGGCCAGTGCCCCTGTAAAACTAAACCTGGACCCCCCTGTGGCCCCCCCTTCACACCAAAATAATATTATACAATAAAAAAAGCTTCGGTATTGCGCCGATGTTACAGGCGGAACACATGCGTGTGGCACCTGGTTCCAGTCTCTTAGAGCACTAAGGGACTCATGTTCAGTGTAAACAGCCAAACAGCTGCTGTCAGTCTGCATTTTGATATAGTACACAGTATTAGGGCTGAACTATTTTGGACTTCTGTTAAGATAAAGGCAAGGTCTCTTTTTTTCTCTGCTGCCGGACTGATTATGACCCGCGTGCGTTCCTCGCTGACACCTGACCACGTAAACATGCTTTTTTTTCTCGATAAAAACAAGCAGACAGAAAACTGGACACTGTGAGTCTTAAATATGATTCTGTTCAGTTGTCCTGTTGCAGTAAATCCACATGTTGTCTGGGTCTTCACTAACTCTGCCTCTGCAGAGATTATTTATAAGCCAGCTCCACATGTTGTCTGGGTCTTCACTGACTGAGATTATTTATAAGCCTGCTCCACATGTTGATATTCAGCGTGTTGATTATTTTGTACGCCTCAATATGATGGGTTCTTCTGCTGAGGCCATTTTTAAAGATGTCAACAACAAAACAACAAATCAAAACTCAGCGTGGCTGAAGTTGTTTTCTTCATCCCCCGCTCGCATGTGTCTCGTTCTTCAGAGATTTTTGGCCGTCGGCAAACCAGCTGAAAGGTGCATTACGGCCACCTTACTGCATGGTTGTGTCTGTGTACATGAAACTTTTTTTTTTTCTTCAATCACAGCCTTTGCGATTTTTAAAATTGCATTCTATTACATTGCGATGTCGGTTTGAATTCGATTAATTGTTCAGCCCTAGTACACAGTAGTATATTTGTCTAGTATATAGGGATGCACTGATGTTTTGCCAGTTTGTTCTCAGCCAGTCCTCGCCCTTCTCAGTCTCTTTTGTCTGGGTTGAATGTGTCCCTCTGACGACACCCTTGGCCCAGTAAAATTGGTCTAGAACCGCCACTGCTCTTCTTTCCCTTATTGATTAATTAATTTAGATTTTTAAGGTTAAAATAAATCATAAGATCCACCTGTGGAGATATCCAAATGATTCATCTGGAAACAGTTTGGAGAAATAAATGTGGCCAGAAAGTTTGGAAACATCATGTAAATGTCTTTTATACTGGTATCATGGATTATATAATAATGATAATAATAATTATACCTGGAATTTATATAGCGCCTTTCAAGAAACCCAAGGTGGCTTCACAGGGTCAGGTAGGGGGTCTGGGGGGTAGGTGGGGATATCTATTGGGGAAAGGCCTTGAGGAAAAGGTGCATTTTGCCTGCCTTCTTAAAAGTGTCCAGGGTTGGGGCGCTGCGGATGTCGGGAGGAAGAGAGAGTTCCACAGAGTAGGGGCTGCCACACTGAAGGCTCTGTCCCCAAAAGTCCTCAGCTCAGTCCGGGGGATAGAGACCATAGGTTCTGGGATGGAGTGTGTTGGTGGAGGAGGTCAGCCAGGTATTGGGGGGGAAAGGGCATGCAGGGATTTGTAAGTGTGGAAGAAGAGCTTATAGGTGATGCAGTACTTAACAGGGAGCCAGTGGAGGTGCATGAGAGTGGGGGTGATGTGCTGCTAGGCCTTAGTGTGCATGAAAACCCTGGCAGCTGAGTTCTGCACATATTGGAGCCTGTCCAGGGCATTGCTGGGAACCCGAACAGGACTTCATTGCAGCAATCCAACCGGGAGGTTATGAATGCATGGACGAGGGTCTCGGCAGCTGAATCGGAGAGAGATGGACACAGACGGGAGATGTTCTTCAGGTGGTAGAAGGCAGACTTGGTGACTGATTTGATGTGTGACTGGAAGGAGAGGGTGGAGTCAAGAATGACACCCAGACTTCAGGAGATGGGGAGATGGAACAGCCATCCACGTGGAGGAGGAGATCTCCAACCTTCCTGAGCAGTGGCTCCAGGTTTTTATGGCGTGGAGGCAGTTGACCAGAGACTGAGGGGGAAGCTGGGTGGATGGTGAGATGCTGAGATAGAGCAGAGTATTATCTCTTTCAATATATTTATTCTTAAATAAAGATTTCACAATACACAAAAACCCCACAAAGAAAATAAACCCATAATGCTCCCACAGAAAACATTATCAAAGCTGGGTGGATGGTGAGGTGCTGAGATAGAGCAGAGTATCATCAGCGCAACAGTGGAAATTAAGATCGAAGTGCTGAATGATCTGATTAAGTGGGAGCATGGAGATGGTGAAGAGTAGGGGACCGAGCACAGAGCCTTGGGGGACACCTTGGTTGACAGGGGCCGGGGGGGAGGATGAGCCGCTGATGCTGACAACCCCCCCCCCACACACACACATGAAAAGATCCATACCATCCCTGCTCTGTCACACCCCATCATCTCATCCCGAACTCTCTCTCTTGACTGCTGCTGGCATTATAATGCATAATATACTGTATTATAATAATAATATAATGTAATAAATAATAATTATCTTGCTATATTATATTATGTTATATTACATTATTATTCTAACTACAACTCATGGTCATATTACATACCCATAATATTTTTATTTATTGCTTAATTTGTCATTAACAACCATAATCACACCATGTCAACCTGTCACTACTGAAATGTTTTAACACTGCCTGTAAGTACTTCTGTTTAATTTAAATTCCACTGTAACATTGTATATATCTAAATTGTATTCTAGCTTTATTTATCTATTTTTATTTTACTTATTTTATTTCATTTTATTTTTATTTTTACTTATTTTTACTTATTGAAACTTCTTCTTGATTGTACTTATGTCTGGGTTGCTGTAACAACTGAATTTCCCCCCCGGGGGATCAATAAAGTAATATCTTATCTTATCTTAAATACTGCAAAGTGCTCTGCTCATGGTGGATTAAGATGAGATCAGACTGAGTTCTGTCTGTAAGATGGGACTGGATCTGATCCTGTCTTGATGTTGGGTCTTTGTTAATGATAGAACATAGAGTACATACAGTCTAGACCTGCTCTGATTGGAAAGAGTCTGAGGAGAACATTGTTTGGTCTTCAAGGTTTTATCAGTAAGTTTAATTTGTGTTTTGGTTAATGTCTCAGGTGTGATGTCAGTGTGCGAATGACTTGGCTACAAAGGCACATTGTTGCTCTCTAAATTTGTTGGTTGTGATTTTTAGATAACTTCCAGTGATGGGCAGAGAAATCCTTCTTTAATTTGCTTTATCCTATTAAAAACTCAAGATGCATGATCACCAGACTAGATACAGTTTCTTTAAGATCAGGGGGGTTGACGTAATGGATGTGTGCATGCAGGCCCATCTCTGTTTCTGATACTTTCCTCTGAAATCAACATGACAACCATTACAGTGATCCCTCATATCCTAGAGAAAATGTGTTTTCCTTTTCACAAAAAAAACCCTCGACTGACAACTTGTCTCTGTAATAGAAGAAGACAGCGTGAAACAGCCATTTATCTGCAAAACAGACAACAATGTGTTTCTGCTCACCCAGATGAGAAGAGGCTGGCTTCGTCCAGCAGTTAGCGGGTGTATTTGATCAAATAACTAAAGTCATACAAACGTCTCTGCTAATGTTAAGCTCCTCGCTGCTTTCTGGCATTGACCGCACACTGTGATTACTATCAGCGGTGTGTCTGTAGAGAATCCCACAACAGACGAGCCCACATGCTAAACGCTGGCCTGTGCACTCCCCCCTCCAAAAACTCCAAAAGCAGACTTAAGTTAAGATTGACTTTCTAAGACCTTGTTATCTTTATTTGGCAGTATCACATTACAACTACTGGTCTGCACATCAACCCATCCCCACACGGCCAGGGAGTGTGTTTAACGCTCTAGATGGAAATATGGGCTGCTATCACGAACTGAGGCTACTTGGAAAAAGTCCACAGAGCGTCTCTGCTGCTCAAGGGTTCTTCATGAAACCTTCTCTGTGCCTTTTTCTTCCCCCTCTGTTGCTCAATGTCGGTCAGAAGACATTTATTTGAGATAATTATTTTTTCCATCTCAAGGTCTGCACAAAAAAGGAAAGGATCCCTCACTCTGTTCCTTTCCACTCCTCTCTTAGTTTGTCTGTTCCCTCTGTAATCTCTCACCCCCTCCCTGCTCTCTCTCTCTTCTTTCTTCTCCATTCCCTCCCCTGACTGCCTGTCTCCCTCTGGTTCTCCAGCTTTTGTGTGTGTGTGTGTGTGTGTGTGTGTGTGTGTGTGTGTGTGTGTGTGTGTGTGTGTGTGTGTGTGTGTGTGTGTGTGTGTGTGTGTGTGTGTGTGTGTGTGTGTGTGCTGGACTGCTGGCAGTGCAGAATTAGTAGGTGAAGCTGAGAGCGGATTAAGGAGTCAGGATCCAGGGAGCTCACTAATGGGAGGTGCTGGCCTGGTTGCCTGCTGCTTCTGTCCATCAGCTGAGGCCAATTACCTGAAGGGGGCCACATCTGGCCTGGTTTGGCCTGACTCTGCCTTTGCAGGAACGGCTGTCTGGTCACTTGAAAGTCCCCCCCTCTTCTTCTCTTCATAATAAAGATGAGAGTGGGCTTGCAGTTTGAGAGGCCTGCAGGCCTGGAAACAACCATTTAATCTAGGACATGATTGTATGAAAGTAATCAACAGTGAGCGCATCATTTCATACCATTTCATCTTTCTGCAGCAGCTTGCAGATCCTCTTCCTATCCTTTAAGGCTTTTACATGAAAGCTCTCGTGATGAGTTTTTAGCTGGCTACAAAACAGACTGAATTAACACTAGTGCCTCTATATGACCTACAGAAGCCAACCAGACCATGAACAAGAACAGGGATTATTTGTATTAGGTTCAATGTAACGCCTGTAAACGCTGCAAAAGCCAGTTTGATTTCCAGACTTCCTGGAATGCATCAGAAATGAGAATCTGATCTCCATTCAGCAAACAAACATTACAAAAGTTGTTTCTTCTCCTCTTGAGGACAGACCTGACAAAGCTCCACTTTTTACTTTTCACAAATCTTCATAATGATGATATTTCAGCAAACTTAAGACCGGTACATTTTAAATGAATCCACTCCCAACGACGTTTCTTTTACAGGTTCAAACGGCTTAAGTAAGCAGGATAAAAGCATCTTTGTGTCCTCTGTTGAACTGAGACCTACTGCTTACAGATGAAGAGGCGCTCCTCCATGGGATGTAATGGACTAAGAGATTAGAGCATTTATGTTGCAGATGTTAACGCAGCACAAAAAAGGAAGTCTTGGCTGGAAGTTGCTGGCTACACCAGAATGATTGAAAGGTTAGCATCCATTGCCCCATACATTCATCGCCTTCTGTCGATGATAGACTACGGTTGCCAACAAGTTCAGAGATTTCAGAAACAGCAAAATATGGTAATGCAATGATTGGACAAACATTCATATTAATACCTAGAATGACAATGGCATTTATTGAATGGACAGCGTCACTTAATTTCTGTCCATTGTGAGCTCTGTAGCCACAGTCTGCCTCCATGGGCGCTGACATAGTGCACTGGTGCAGCCAAGGCATGAGCTGAAGCAACCTGGCTGGTAGCGTTATGGGACTGATGTCACACCCATGATGCTAACTAATGCATGCACTAAACTTACTGATAAAACCTCAAAGATCCCTCAGGTGGGTACAGTCCATGGCAGCACAGATTCATGTGATGATGTGAAGCAGACACAGGAAAATGATCTTGTGGTAGAGTTCTCATTTATGATCATAGCTGTGAATTATGACTCCGATCCATTCTTTGTGTCAGGGCATGACTGACTTGATCGACAGGCAGGCAAACTGTAGCTGTTAGCGAGGAGGCTCAAGGCCCACCTCTTTACCTCACACTCGCTCAGCAGAAGTTAGGTTGAGGTCAGCATTTCCAATATGGCACCCACTGACGATTGGCTTCAAAACAGCGCTTTGGGAACAGATGGGTGACATCACGGAGACTACGTCCATTATTTACACAGTCTATGGTTTAGACACATTAAATACAAGAAAAGGGAAAACAAAAAACAAAAATCACAATTATTATTATTTCACATTTATCAGAGAAGCAGTTCTGCCTTTATCCAAGTTCCCTCATTTGATCATTCTCTGTTTTCTCCTTCAATAACTCAGGTGTGTTCTCATCATGTTTGATTAGAGACACGGAGATAATGTCTTAACAAAATTGTTTGAACTGATCTTTTCTAACTTCTTGAGTAATATGCACCTGCAAAGAGTTCCACCCAACCATGGCTCTGCACTGTTCTCTGTATCATACCTGGATGAACCTTTGGTAGCATGAACCTTGTTTCTGTTGCACATCTGGTTTGATACTTATGTTGAGCAAACTGAGAGAATAATGTTTCATACAATAACTTTGGTGTCTGTGTCTCAACTAGCCACCACGGACCGCTTTATTTTGCGCTATTTGTTATTTTTTAAAATCTTACATTGAGACATTTAACCAAATTATAAACCAGTAATCAAGCTGCGACAGTTGTCTGATGGCATCTGGAGGCAAAGGTTTTAAAGCCCTTCTCACAGCTGACACACTTCTGCCCATTTGACTTAAAGCATGATCAATTTGTTTCAACCATGCCAGGTAGTTGTCTCCTGTACTTGTGCAATGGGAGTGTAGTATACATTTAATTTCAGTGTTGGTTCAGATCCTTCACACAGAAAGCATTATTCTTCACTGTGCCACCCAGGCACAGACACACACAGACAAACTTGGCCGCCAAGTCACTTTAGTTCAGCGCAGCACAGCCACTAATCCCAAAATGACTGTCATGTGTCATCTTTGTCAGAATTACAGCGGTACTGAAACACAGTGTTGGCAGTAAATAGATCATTTTCTTAGGACTCGTATAATTATGATAATTGATGCTGTTGTACTTTGGCTTGCAACAGCATGCAGTTATTGGCCTTTAAGATATGTGATCTACTATTTGGTAATAAATCTTCTGCTCCATAAATCAAAGCACATCTCTCTGTAGCACTGAGTGGAGTATGCTTGTCACAGTGGTTTAAATGAAAACAGTCACTTGTCCTTGACCTAATTTCATATAAAATGTATTCATAAAAGAGGATCATTAGTGACAGCGGGTATGCACAGCTCATGTGATTTGAATTACTTTGTTCAATAATGTCATAAGATACTTGGAGATGTTATTATGTTTTCTAATAGTCAACAGTTTCCATCAAAAAAGATCAAAACAAACAATGTTTGTTCATTTTCATCTCTTTCTCACTTCAGTGCTGAGACTATGGTTCAAGATGTAAGTCATGATCACAAGGACATACTTTCCCTCCCTGCATTAAGGCCAATTTACTTCCTTAAAATGTTGGGAACTGTAGCTTTAGCAACATTTACTGAAACTGGGATCAACAGCCTCTTTGTTGGGAACTGTTTTAAGCCTTTGATATACATTTTACAACTGAACACTGCAGCATCATTTAATACTAGTGTCTACCCTTGTATTAGTAAATATGTCTGCTGCTTCTTCACCTGCAGATTACAGATTTTATATACCTGCTTAACAAAGCACACAATAAAACCCCACAAATGTTCATTTCACTGAACACTAAATCAGTTCTTTAAATAGTGGAGGCCCTCCAACACCCCACACAACCACACCCTCCTTTCCCACCACACTTCTAATTGGGCCGTACAACATCAATAGTGGAGGACCCAACAACAAACACATATATAAAGAGACAACACAGCTATCATTCTGTTGACATTTTTTCACAGTTATGTTCACTAATCACCAAAAAGTTACAATGCGCTTCTTTTATAAACATAGAAAGACCTTTCACTAAAAACAAACATATCCCTCCCCCACACTTAGAGATGGTACAACCAGGAAGTATAAAAAGGAATGAGAACTAGGTCAGGAGCTATTGCCAAAACACCAGAGAGGAGATTAGCAACAGTGCTAAATTGTGTGTGTCAGCACCTATGGTCAGAACTAGCTACCTAGCTTTCTTTCCACACAGCACACACAGGTTATGGTGCTGGCTCACCTATTGGTTAGTGAGTCAGAACCATCATTAAAATACATGTAACACATTTTAGAGGAAATCTCCCTCTGCTCTGAAGAAGTGTTCATAGCAGCCTTTTCTGAAGTAGTCATTGATTAGTATAACTTCAGCTAGCTATTAGCATAGCACTGAACAGTGGGCATACAATGCTGGTAACGGCTCACAGACAGTTCCTTCTGTCTTTCCTCTTATATACTCACCTCAGCTTATTTGAACCGGCATAACCTGCTCACCATGTGACATTGTTTTAGTGACACGTGATTGTGTTGCTAAAATATTCAGTGAATGAGAAGGTTATGGAAAATCATCATTAGTCAACACAGTGACCGCCTCTATTAAACTGAAGGGGGAAACTGTTGTGCCCTCAGATGGCTTGAAGGCTGTGACTCTCACCGCTCACTCTTTCTCCCTGACTCTGTCAGTGGGCATGAAAACATGCTCTGATGAGGGACGCTATGCTACAATGGCTACATTTCCATGAGACTTTTAATTCCTCCTTAATTCAGAATTAAAATTAAATCCTCTTTAAAAAGATTAAAAATGGGGTTGCTGGTGGCTTAGCGGTCTAAGCACCCCATGTACAGAGGCTGCAGTCCTAGTCGCAGGGGTCGCCGGTTCGATTCCCAGCCAGTCGACCATTTCCTGCATGTCTTCCCCCACTCTCTACTCCCCACATTTCCTGTCTCTCTTCAGCTGTACTATCTAATAAAGGCAAAAAGGCCAAAAACATAACTTTAAAAAAAAAAAAAAAAAAAAAAAAAAGATTAAAAATGACTTTGTAAACACCTAATTCAGAATGAAAATGACCATTCTGAATTAAACTTAAATCTGAAGTAAGTGTCTGGTTTATTCTGATTTTAAATCTGAATTGAATAATTCCTCGATCATGTATACGTTCATTCCACTTTAAATTGATTCCGGTCGTTCTGAGCGTGCTTGTTCCCTTGTCCTGTCGCGATGACGCACATATTCTGCGCTGGCGGGCTCATATTTCAGGCTGAGGTAGCGCAGCCGTTGCACTAACCAGCTTTGATTTGCCAAAGTACAGTCTTCCGCCTCCCTTCTCCGGTCCTCTATCTCTCTTCTCCTCCTCAGCTGACGAAAGTGAAGCAGTATGTTTGTGTCCAGCTGCTTATTTAAAACTCTAATCAAAATCAAAGTGAAAATTGTACTTATGGTGTGGTCTTCCATGTTGTAACCGAAAATGAAAGAAGCAGGAACTGGAGTCTGTTTTCTTCCGGTAGACGTAAATACGTCACGCCCGCCCCTGTCGGTTCAACACGTTTTTCATGTAAACCTCAATTCGGAATTACTATTTGCATGTAAACACGAAGGAGAATAATTGAATTCCGAATTACTTAATTCTGAATAATTAACTCTGAATTAAAAAACATCATGTAACCATGGCCACTGTTATTATGTTTGTTGACATACTGTAGCTGTAAAAAATACTGAAGTTTGGCTCAGTGAACTATATCCTAAAGATTTACGTGTGTATCTTTATGTATTCAGTGTAATACTTGCATGACTTTTGTTTTGCACCACAAACAAATGATAATAAGGAAGATGTTTCATTTCAATGATCAAGTTCACTTCATGACTTCACGTAACAGTAAAGACTCCAACTGGAAAGGACGTCTATTTACTGCTGAAAAGTCTTCTTTTATGAAAGCTTGAAGGCTTGTGTCTGCCAGTAAAACACTGTACAGTTCTAAGATTTGAAATGGAGTTTGCTGGAGATGTCGTTTTGTCACATTTACCTAGTTTTAACTCATGAAAGTTGAGTATAAATGTATAAGTCTAAGGGCTAAGACTTGAATGAATTAATCTGTGTTCACAGGAGAGGTTAAAAACTGCAGAAATAGTCTCAGGTGTGAGACTGAAGTTTCCAGTAGTATCCAGTAAAAAAGGATTGGGCCTCGAGGTCGATGGGAGACATGAGCCAGCCCAGTTTCACTCGTCAGTGAGGATTGGAAATGGAGTGTTCTGCTGCTGGACAGGTAACACTGATGACCCTGTTGCAGAATTGTATCATTTGTCCATGTGAACATGCCACAGACACCACTGCCAGCTGTTTAAATCCTCAGATATGAGGCTCCCAAAAAGGTGCCTGAAGGTTGAGACAGTGTTATCTGAAATGTAAAAGAGCAGCAATATATGAAAATATCACAAAGACTGTAAAACAAAGCTGAAATGACTCCTCCGCTATGTGTCTATCTGTTGTGTATCTGTTCTTTGTACAACTCGTTTATATCCATAATTTTTTACAGACACATTTCTTTATTGCTTTGTATTTTTGTAATGTATTTGAATTTAAATGATATTTAGATTTTCCTTTTTTGTCTCACCACGTCCTTGACAAATAAACTTAACAAGTTAAGGCTGATTTATACTTCTGCATCGAATTGATGGCGTAGCCTACGCTGGAGGTCCGCGTAGCTCCCTTACCTACGCACATAGCTGACGTGCACCTCCTCCAAAATGTAACTACCTGTATAATCAACACGGACCGCCAGCCCTGTGATTGGTCCACTTGGCGGCATTGTATTTCCCACATTTACAGCACTTCTGGGATCCCCGGTCATCGGCTGTGTATTTCATCTCCTCCTCTCTATTCTTCATGTCATCATGTCTGTATGATAAACAGCAACATGTATCAGCTGTAGATTAACATAACACGCTCTGAATCTCTGTGGAAAAGTAAACAGAGATCAGATTCAGGGGCTGAAGCTCTGATTAATGGCTTCTGCTATAACGCTCTATTCGACCGGGACGTAAACCAGCACAGATGACACACGGAATCTTGCAGCGTTGTGCGGTTTGTCAGGATTTTGGTTTAGAAAATGGAGATGAAGTTGTGTGTATCTGGTTAAACTGGTATATAACCTCAGCCTGAGTGATGTGTTACAAGCAAAGGCATGTGGCTGTTAACCTGCAAGGAGGACTGAAGGCTAGTTCTGCTAATGTTAGCCCCTCTTGGAAAACCATTGTTTACCTTCTGACTCTGAGATCCCGTGTTTAGCCGTGTTAAGAACATTCTGCTCAATTTTGACTGTTGCCTGAGTTTTTTTCAATCTTTCAACCCGTTAGTCAGAATTAAACATCCGTTTAAACTTTAAATTACTAGGAGTCAGAACTAGTTTACACACAAATAACAAAAGTAAAATGTGATGTTTAATATCACATTACAAAACCAGCATCACTAACATACTACTGAAGTCACCTATGCTTCTCCTGGAAGACTCTCCCCTACATACCTGGAGAATAATTAGACTTTTTGTCCTCTTGAAAGAGGAGAAGGTCTGATCAGTTTCTTGATTTCCATGTTTGGAATCAGTAGCCTAGCCTGAAATATGTATATGGACATACTTTAGTAAAATAGTCAGTGACTCTAAAAAGTTGCTATTGAAGCTTCTTAGATTCCTGCCTCCCAATATTGAAAGTGCTAATCGGTGTCTTTATTCATTGTAAGAATACAAGGTGACCCTCTCAGATATAAATAAAAGCATATATGTTCTGTAATCAGAAGTCTTTTGGTGCTTGGATCAGTGTTGTATCATTCACCTGTTGCCATTGTCAAACATTTGTAACCCATAATAGTCTGTCTGAACCACCGTGGCTCTTGACGCATGACCCAAAAACATGAGCAGTGTCTTCATGGTGTGAGCTGTTTGGTCACCTCTGTTCAGTTACAAACTGGAGAGGGTGGATGCAATAACCCAAAGAGTGTTTTCAATGACAAAAAGCCAAACATGCAACATCTTGAGTCACTGTTTGTGATGTTGAGTGTCATGGCAACAGTAATCCAAAAGCAATCAAATATGAGCAGGAGTTCAGGATTCAGCTTGTTGGTCCACTTCAGTGTGAAGGTGGTTTTGTTCTCTGCAGGTTTGAGAATTTAAAAACCTCCAAACTAAAAGAGCTCATTTTCCCACCCAGGACTTCATCTTGCAGCTGCTGGGGACCAACATTTAATACAAATAGAACATTTTTATAGCATGCTGAATTATTTGGGACTTTTTTTCCCTCTGCTCTTAGCAACCATTACAGTAATTGATTGAGGGCTGCATTAAAGTTGGCCTGCTGAGACTTGAAACACACATGAAGTAGATATACTTGTATGTAAAAGTCATCTATCAGAGTGAGTCTGCTCTTATTCATTCAAAGGTCTGCACTCAGTTAGAATTAAAGCAGACAAGATGTTCAAGAGCAATGGTTTCCTGGAAGACTAAAAATTCATCCATGATGCTGCAAACTTGTAGCAAAGTACTGTTGAGTACCTGATGTCTTTATATAGTGATGTGAGTTTGGAAGCTGCCTTAACACAGAGATGCAATCATAGAGACTGATGCTGCTCTAATAGACCCCAGAAGCTACTGTTTGATTGCAGACTCAGTCTTTTTATATTACAGAGTCTAGGTAGTGCTTCTGAATAAACTACAGGTTAAGATCTAAAAATAGGGCCTTGCTGTGTTTACAGGATGGAGCAGGTGCAAGGCGGGCTTAAGGATCACCTGTTGAGACCTGGTGGTGGCAGCAGCAGCAGAAAACACAGAGAATGAGCAGCATTGTTTTCATGGTGGAGGAAAGGCCTCGGTTTAACAGTGCTTGTTTTCTCAATATGGTACACCAGAGGGGTGGGGTTGTCTAGTCAGCAGCCTGGACTGTTGACAATGCAGTTCCATCACCTCCCATTGTGAGATGTGAAGCCAAGATACCGCCGAGGCTTGCACAGAAGTGATGGTGGGCTGGTGGAGCCGGGGGATTCACTAACCAACACACACACATTTAACTTCCAGATCAAACATCCGAGATCCCTCAGGTCAGGACGGTCCACAGCCAAACAGATTCCTGTGTTTACTGGAAATAGACACTCACAGTCGTGGAGAGTTCAACAACTCGTAATGTTTTGTCTCGCTGTTCCTCCTCTGCTCTGTAAATGCTGCAGAAACTGCGTTTGTCTGAACAGCTGTCCATCTTTTTATTATTTGACACATTGTCCATCTGTTTCAGTGGAGGAGGCGGGACTTAAGAATTGTACTGCAGCCAGTCACCTGGGGGAGCTCTAGACGTTCTGGCCAAGCGGAAAACTCCGGTCTCAAACGATGAAGCCAATGCGGAAGTGATATAAACTGCAATACATCGAAAATCCGCTTGAGGCTGGCTGCAGAAACACCGGAAACCACATAGATATGAATGGGAAAAAGACGATCTTTGCAGCATTAATAAACATGTTTACAGCCTGGTTCAAAAAACAGCTTGGCCCTATGAAGCTAATCTCTCTAATGGCACACACTGTACGGGGAGTGAATTTTTTTCTAACGTGACGGTTCAGAAGATATTAGGATTACGAGTTTTGCCCAAATAAGGACATGACTGACGTGACTCCCGGTCGGGAACACACAGCCATTGGCTAAGAGGCTCACACTACGTCACACTCTGCCTGGTTGAGTTCCGCATTACCAATATGGCTGCTGCCGTCGATTTGCTTCAAAACAGCTCTCAGGAACAGATGGGTGACGTCACGGATACTACGTCCATATTTTATACAGTCTATGGTGACATATCATGCAAAATCAACTTTTTAATGGTTCTCTACCTGAAATATGTTTCCCTGGCATGTCTGCAAACCCCCTGAAAATGAAAAGAATCCATTCTGCCCCTGATTTGATTTCTCCACCTTTCTATAAATGTGTGCTGAAACCAGCCGTTTCAGTTTTCAGTGTTTTTGTTACGTCACAACAATATCTTTAACGGAAGTCAGAGCTCGGAGCTTGTTCAGCCCATAGACTGTATAAAATGAAACTCAATCCCTCCTCAGTTTTTCATTCCCTGCACACATGTGTGCTAACAAGGAGCTTAGGAGGGAGGCATGCTAGTTGTAGGCTGTCTTAATAAACACAAAGGTCGGTTTTACTCCCCACGTCTGCAGATTTGAAGATGTGTGGATGATTTTTATTTTCCATGGAAAAGTGCTAGCGCTAGTTAGCATAGCCACATAGCTACATGTTCGTTGCTGTGTACTAAGACACACGTCAACATACTGACAAATAAAACAACAAGAAACACTAAATCAGTGACCAATGGTTCAGAAAGGTCCTGCTGCAGGCGCCTCACCGTCAGGATCAGATTCTGGATCAGATTCAGAGGGTTGAAGTAACGCGGGTCTGTAAGCAGCTGTGTATATTCAGCCAACATGTAAACATTAGATCAACGTGCTGGACAGCCGAGGCCACATCCACTTCCTGAGGGGGCGTGGTCAGAGAGCTCATTCTCATTTAAAGGCACAGACACAGAAAACAGCGTGTTCTGAGCAGGGCTGAAAAAGAGGGGTTTACAGGCAGACCAAAATCTGATTTCAAAGTGTTTTTTGAGCAATAAACTTTAAAGACATGTTTTGGGGACCTCTATAAATTGCTGAATAAGAGCGTAATATGTCACCTTTAATATCTTCGCGTTAGAAAAAAAATCACCCAGTGTGTGCCGATCGAGAAATTAGCTATCCAGACTACACTCGTCTTTTGAACCAGGCTGTAAACATGTTCATTTCTGCTGTACAGATCGTCTTTTTTGAATTTGTGTATATGTGGTTTCTGGTACTTCCAGAGCCAGTCTCAAGTGGATCCTCGATGAACTGCAGATTTTAGCACTTCCGCATTGGACTCTGCCGCCTGGATCTCTCCCAACTTCCTGTCATGGCTCTTCTTTGCCAGAAGCTCGAACCTTGGCTGATGAATAGGGCCTGTCGCACGTTTACTGCCACCTTCTGCTCTGGAGAGGTACTGCAGATGGGATTCCTACCTAAACCCTTTAGGTTGTGTTAACATAAAGCAATCTTGTAGTTTTAAGGATTTTGCATGTCATGTTAAAACTACATGATTTAAAAATGATTAACCACTAAACATGAATTAATGTAATAGAAGCTACATGTTATACTTATGTTGATAAAACAGACACCCATTTTTTGACCTTCTGCAGCTTGATGTCCTTCTCTGAAACAGTTTTTTCCCTGTGAAGTTTGCCCCTCTCTCTCCTACTCTCTCTGCCCCCTTCTCTCTCTCTCTCTCTCTCTCTCTCTCTCTCTCTCTCTCTTTCTCTCACAACCACAAGCTCGCCTTTAATTGTTTTCAGTTAATAACTTTAAGAAGAGAAGTGTTTCTGACTTGTTGAACACACCAGCAGCAAAGCATACGTGTTACACAATGGTTCCCTTTTCCACTCTCATAATTCCGTGGAGGGGGAAGAGAAAAGCTGGTTCAAATATTTACCTTTAAAGCAACGTGTTGAACTTTGCCCCCCAGCAACAGGCGCGTGCACGTTGCTGCGCGCTCCTATTTAGAACTGGAGACTGGAATTATGGGAAACATTTACGACGCGCTTTATTTTTGTTCCCTATCACCACGCGCCTCCAGTGCGGTTTGGCCCCTCGTCAAACATTTCCAAATCAAAGCGCAGTTACAGTACAGACAGTGCGCATGCCCGCGTTGAGTAAACGTCTTCTATGAACGCGGGCGTGCCCAAGGAAAGAATTTGAGGCCGCGCGCGGTGTTGGTGTGACTGTTGTGACTTGTTATGAATGAAGAACCTCAGCGACAAGAGCTTCAGCAGACCAGTGACAGCCGGAGAGGGAACTGAGAAAATATGTCTAATATCTTTTTAATGATAGTTTGAACTGCAATATTTATATTTACATATAAATATGTAAATATTTACATATAAATAAATAAATAAACGTAGAGCCTATCATATGTAGCTGTTGGCCTACATAAAAACTCACCGTCACAGGCACACTAAAGTTAAATATTTGATCGATATCGTTTTGCCATTAAAAACATTCTCGGAGTTGCAGACAAACATGTAAACTAACATTTAAAAACTGAATTTCAACATTTAAAAAATGACAACGTGTGACTGACTCACTGTGAGCTTAAGTTATATTTGAGATATTTTATAGAAACATAAAACATATAACATATAAATACATTCATAGAACACCCGCAGCGCTTAGTTTGCGCTGAGTGTTACAGTGAAATAGGTTGTACTACAGTAAAGTTGAAGCCACTCATTTAGAGTCTGAATGATCTGTGTCAAAATAACTCACTGTTGCCTACCAATACACAACAATGATAATTCAATGAGAAGGTCTATAATGTTAAGGTACATTATTTCTGTTAGAGGGACTTTTGTAGATTCACTGTTAGAAACGAGAATAAAAACAGAATGTCCAATCAAAACCTGTAGAGACTGGAATTGAAAATTATTATATTATAAGAAATATTTCAAAGCCACTGAAGGACTTCTCCAGAAGGAACCTCAAATTGGACATGCTTCGTTTCCAGTGAAATATCTAGGAATATTTCAGAACCATTGTAAAAAAATAAATGCACCAAAAACACCCAAACAAGGGTGAACTCAGCATCAGAGTAGACCAACACTGGATCATAGAGTATAATATTATTAATCATCATCTTAGCATCTTAACTCCTAAGAATCCCAATCAACCTTTGATAGTCAGACATATGATGGAGCGGTAGAGGTGAATGTTTCAAACAGCCATTTTTAGGTTTCACATACACACTTCAGACTATTGAGGTAAAATAATAATAATAATAATAATAATAATAATAATAATAATAATAATAATAATAATAATAATATGACTTTAACAGGTATATTCTAAAAGATATATTGCACGGCTGTGCTAAGTATTTAATTCTGATTGGAGATTGAACAGTCTGTTATTGTTCGAGAGCAGATATTCATTTTACATTACCCCTGATAACTATTTGTTACAAACAAATCGCCATGCCATCAAAAGAAACTAACTGTTACCAGCCCTGCATATAGCAGTTATGTCATCGCGATGAATTTTGAAAATGAAGTAACCTGTGAACAGTTTCTAAATGAAAATCAAAAAGAACTAACGTTTCTATTAATCACAGGTTTGGAAATGTAAGAAATGCATTAACTGAGTCACTGTAAGGAACACAAAGCATTCTAACTTGAGGAAATGACGTTTTGAATTAATATCTTATGATACAAATAATAATTCTGCTGGAGTCATGAACTGATGCATTTTTCATAACGTATTTTTTATGTTGTGTTTCGTGTAAATGGTCCAAAGTGTGATCTTAACACCCAGCTGCTCCGTCAGAGAGCACTATCAGTCCAAACATCACCTCCGCTGCATTCTGCTGCGCGCTAATATCAGCGGAACGGTGGGTAATATAGATATGGGGATTTCTGCAGGTGTCAGGGAACAAGATATGGTATTGATTTAATTCCCGGTGTTTGCACTGACAACGAAGCACGAGATTTTTAGAAGCAGTTAAGTTTAAGGTGTTTTACCCATTTTGCGACAATAAATCCATAACTTCAAAGCATAAAAAAACCAACACAGCTGCCATAAATGTAGGTACAGCTCCCCTTTCCGCTGGATTCAGGAGATCCACGCTTACACCTGCACCTGCGCTTACAGCGTGTTCACGCGTGAATGTAGACCAATTAAGATGTCATGTTTGTAAATGAGAACATTTTTACCTGGTGAACCTTCAGACTGTGGGACTCCGCATGTAACTGCATACTGCAGTTTTTTGACAATAAAGAATACTTTGTATACTTTGAAGACTGTTAGTGTGCTGCTATGATTTTAGGTGAATGTTGATCAAATAAAATCTCCATAAACCTGCTTGAATATGCAACATAAAAACATACATAAAACACACCAGGGGTACACGTGGTGTGTTTTAGCGTTGAAACAGCGTTTACAATTATTCATAAACACAATTCTAAAATAAAATAAGGCAACAGACAAGGACTACGTGGAGTCTCATAAATTAAAGGTTGAGTTTTTGAAGTTTGATGAATATATCTGAACAGTCTGCAGATGAATGATCTATTTTGCCCCTCTTCTTGAGGAACATGAACACAGCGCCACTCCGTAACATATACCGAAAATAAAGGTCTCTTTTCCTGGAGTTTATTCAAACAAACATGTTACCATAAACACATGAGGACTTTGAATCACCTTTCTGTATACAGTTTAGTCTGACAAAGTCTTACATTATCGTACAAAACACGATGCACTCAAGTTAAACATGCGGGCTGTTCTAATTCAAACAAGAAACATTTCAAAATAAAAGTCTCTGAGTGGGAGGGGGCAGAGGGGGCAGAGGGGCCGCTGGCACCCCGCATAGACGGTAAATAGAAAGCACACAGAAGCAATATAACACATTTACAGAATGGACTAAATATTTTTTCCTCCTATGAGTCTGGATTCGTGATATGCTCGACAATTATATTTTTTAATCATTGATTTGGTCGAGGGATGCCCCGCCCCCTCCTTCCGGGCTGGTCTTCAAAAGTAAGCAAGCACATAAAGAGCAAAAAAACATCCCATTAAGCCTGTATATATTTACATTATATATTTACAATGCAGCAATGTAACACGTCTTCATCATTAGAAAATCCAAAAATCTGGACATTTGAATTGCTGTGCAAGTTCACTGGTAAACACATAAAACCCGCATAATCCATTTAAGATGTTTGCAACTGATCCAGTTCGTTGTCTCTGAATCTTTCCCCAATCCGCAGGTCGCCTTGAGCTCTGTCACGTGTCCGTGTCTCACATAGATTTATTCAGATCTGTTGAATTACAGCCGGCCCGTCAGCTGTTGTACTGACACGCGTTCAGGCTCGATCCCGGACTCTGCAGGCCGCTGTATCCAAAGGTCGGGTGCTGTTTGGATTTGAGTCTGAGCGTGGCCAGGCTCGAGTTGCATGTGTCCCGGTAAACGCTGTACGGGGAGCCGGGAGGCCCGTACGGACACGCGGAGGACGACATAGCAGAGTTGATCCCGGAAGTGCCGATCCCGTTCAGGTTGCTGATGTTGTTGAGGCCCGGGGTGGGCATACCAGGCACGGCTGAGTGTCCCATCCCGGACGCCATAGTCATGGAGGAGATGGAGTTCGGAGCGGAGAACATGGACTGCGAGGTGAGGGGGCTCATGGAGTTGAAGAAGGTGAAGTTCTTGGTGGAGAGGGGCGCGGGGGTGAGGCCTTTGTTGGTCCAGTTGTTGTAGGTGTAGGCCGGATACATGTCGTCGTAGGGCTGCATGAGGCCGCTGAACTGCGGCAGGTAGCTGTTCTTGCACAGGTCCATCTGCTGGTTCCGCTCGCGCTTCCTCCATTTGGCCCGCCGGTTTTTGAACCAGACCTGCAGGAGACAGGCACAGTTAGGGATCAGGACTGAGGAGGTACGGTGCACCAAAATACACCAAACGTGTCCCTAATTATTTGGTTGACTTGTGGTTATGAAATAAGAGACACTAAATGGTAACAGAGTGTCGCACTATGACTGTTATATCTATATTATAATGTAGTCATATACACAGTTTCATTTCGCGTAACGCAGGGACAGTCAACTGCATTAAATAGAACATTCTGGACCTTCTGGACCTTCTGGCCGAAAGCTGTGCAGAAATAAAGGTGGTGTTGGTGCCTGCAGGGTGTGCTGCTGTTATACCGCAGAACACTTCAGATATGACATCATGTACGCTTTTAAAAACGAACAAACATCTAAATAAGTGATCATTAGTTTTCAGTCCAAGTTCCGTTTACACTGTGTTAACACTTGAATTGAAATCACGTCGAGGCGCCTTTAAAACCCTGAACAGAACATTTAATATATAAAGGTGAAGTTTGCATTATTGATGGACAGCTCTTTGATACCACATCTGTTTAATGTTCTCAGATGTCTAAAGGTTTGTTTACAGCAGTCTGTAAAACACACATCACTGTTTATTTACCTCATGGTCAAATTGAAATATTTCTATTTATAAATGCTAAAAAAACAGTTTCTTTTGAAAAGAGAAAATAACACTTTCTCAGAGGGAGTCCTATCCCCTGTTTGACAGCTCCTAATCCTTCAGTGTTGTGCAGGAGATTCATCCTGCCTCTTCTCTTTCTTTAATGAACCCATGAAACTAGCTTGGTCTAAATTGTTTTTGCCTTCAGTAATCTGGATGCAGATTTGAAGTTCTGAAATAAAATGAAAATAACAACAGTCATCAAAAATCTAAACTTCTGCCACCCTCTTCTTTTCATTTCCTCAAGATCAGGAATAGATTGGAAAATGAACAATTCAGCTGAAGATGAAATTAAACTACTAGTCTCTTTCTTTCTTTCTTTCTTTCTTTCTTTCTTTCTTTCTTTCTTTCTTTCTTTCTTTCTTTCTTTCTTTCTTATTTCTGTCTGTCCGTCTGTCTGCTCTTTAGGCCCTTTATGGGGGAACATCTGGAGGATTCTTGTGGTCTGTATTTGAAGTACAGAGTGTTTCCCAGTGCTGGGTGTTTGTCGTTTATAGACTGTATAACTGTTAAATTAAGATGTGTGAAATTTGCTCTGTCAGAACAGAAACATGAATTATATTATTATATTAGAATATATTATAAGGACAAATATTTAGAGAAAAATAAAACATAAAGTTAAATTAAAATATATATATATATTTCATAAAATATTGATGTTTTTAATTTAATATTTCACAAGACATTCAAAACTGTTGAAGAAAAAACGTTGCAGTTTAATTACTGTAAGTTAGAGAGATAATAAACAGTGTGAAATGAATTCTCTTTGATTCAAACGGTTTAAAATGACTGAAATAATGAGAGAATATTTTCTTATATATTTGTTTCTAACTAACTTGTTAACGTCGATCATTTTTTCCTCATGTGGAATGAACAAATAATTGTGTGTGAAATATTTCACAGTTTCAGAACAGAAATCTTAAATTAAAAGGAACGGATTCAAAGCTTGATTCAGCCTCACAGAGAAGAACGAATCCTCGAGTTCCTCTCCTCTTATTTAAAAGCTCCACCAGTCTGCACTCTGCGGGTCATTTTTAATTCATAGTAAAAACAGTTTACAAGTGCTCTCATCCGCCGGTTCCCGCAGCCTATTTATAGCCGAGCAGAGAGCAGGGGGCTGCGGACGCACCGTCCACAGAGACATGAGTGATGTGAAGGAGCTGAAACACACGGGCTGCGTTTCAGGCAAAGCACCGCCTCTGCTCGTGTGATCTTTAGCTTCCTGTGGCGAGCATAAATACAACTGAATAGTCCGGACCAGTTGTCATATTAGTTTACAATAAAATAAAAACTAAATGAATAAACAAACACTATCCCGGCTGACTCATCAGAATCAGAATCAGAATCAGAATCAGCTTTATTCGCCAAGTATGCTTGAGCACACAAGGAATTTGACTTTAGTAAACTGTGCTCTCTTTGTACAAGGCATAAGAATAGGAATAAGAATAAGAACTACAATAAAAAATAAAATAAAAATATAATAACAATAACCTTAGCTATAAATACAAAGAAACAACAAATAGGCTTGAGGCAAATGGGCTCCATCTAAAGTCATATTCAAAATAAGTGGACACGTCTGATTACGGGCTCTCTGTCAGCTTGATTAAACACAGGGGACATCTGAGGGTCAACTCCAAACACTTCACAATGTCAAACATGTTACTGAAAACTCAGAAAAATGACATCAATCAAAAAGACTTCTCTGTGCCATGGAGCGCGCGTAAAAACGTTTCACACAACTACTCACAAAACTCTTTTTGGATGCTATACGGTTTAGTTCCAAAAACAGAATCCTCCTTATTCTCAGACTTTCCCCTTTTCTCTGTTCTCTAAATAACTTCCTGCATTTTTATATGATAGGATTTAACATGACAGGCCGCAGGGCGCCACTCGCCGTTGATGAAAACCTATGTGTGTGTTTGTGTGTGTGTGTGTGTGTGTGTGTGTGTGTGTGTGTGTGTGTGTGTGTGTGTGTGTGTGTGTGTGTGGTGATGTATCCATAATCTATACTCACTTGGTGTAAAAATCAGCTTAATGCGTCAGCTGCGTCTCAGCCCTCTTACAATCATAACGTCTCTTCTGACTACAAATTAAATCACATACTCTCATCTACGCTCCCTGAATAAATACAAAACTGTACTGTTGTTCCTTTTTCAATGATCCAGCTACATTTGTCTGCATGAACAGTCTCCTCCGCGGGGACAAATAAGGGTCCAGAATAGTGATGATGTCATCAACAGATGAATCCCCCATTGGCTCCATTAGCAGCGCGGATACACCCTTAACAAGGATGTCAGTTCCAACAAATACAGTTGCAGACAGCTCCCCTCTGCTAGGTTCTTATAAAATATTACCTGCTTCAAATGTGCAGTTTTGATAGACTCAGAGTTGTTCGCTGTGTTGAAGATTACACATATTTATAAATGGGGGGATTTGGGAAACACAGTAGCTGTCAGTCAGGGATGACTGCAACTTCATATCTGTTAACGACAGAGTGTTGTCCCTCTGCATCGTGTCTGAATTTGATCAAACTCTTTGCTGAATTGTTTCAGGTCACCGCAGACATTCACCTCCACCATGTTGGAGTGAAACGTTTGAGAAAAAGTGACACGTAGGAAAATATATTTAATCTGCTTCAAATATTAAAATGTAGCCTAGATGAAGGATAAAGTATTCAGACAGATTTGGTGTTTGAATCCTGGTTGTCTAATAAAGATACCCCTGTAGGTAAATCAGTGTCAGTTTTGCATTGAAATCAGTGGACGTTATGACATAAATCTAGTTCACGTATCATACTCAATGTGACCGTAACATTCAGCAGTTGATTCCAATTTGTGAGTTATAATATTAATTTTACATTTTCATGATATAGTTCAGAATTCACGAGTGCGATATTTTGTATTTTCATTTTTTCTACCACATTGTTTAAAATAACATTACTAATTAGGTTGATACCTCTTGTAATTACTTTATTCATTTGGGGAAATTGCTAATCAATTTTACCACACAGGATTGTTCTATTTTTTTGAAAACTCCTTCTTTACGCACGCATTGCGCACTCTTTCCGCTCACTTCACGCACGGCCTGTTGGCCTCTTACCCGGACTCTGGCCTCGGTCAGGTTCGTCCACACGGCTATTTCCTCCCTGGTGCTCATGTCCGGGTAGCGGTTCCTCTGGAAAGTTGCTTCAAGCTCCTGCAGCTGCTGGCTGGTAAAGTGAGTCCGCTGCCGCCTCTGCTTCTTCTTCTTGGGATCGTCCGCATTCCCGTCATCGCTCCTTTGTTCAGCGCTCCTCTCCTTCTCTGTGGATCATATGTCAGAAGGAAATGACTCTATGTTAGGGCAATAATATTATCCTGGTTTATAAACAAATAGTAGACTTTATTTTCATGGAAGAAGTTCGTTATTTTGCTGGCTTTTGCATTTTATTTTAAAGGTTAGCACTAATTAATTTGGTCCACAGCAGCAGAAAGGCCTACCTTCTTAAAATAAGCAAAGTCAGAGCCATAAATAACTCGGGTAAAAAACTTTTTTTCCCCATAAACAATAAGCACCAGAGGAGGAGTGACAGATTAAGCCAAATATTTACAAACATGTCCGGGACATTACATGGATTCTTTCAAACACACTTAGATCTGCCTCGCAGTGCGCTAACAGATCAATATGACTGTCTTTACGACGAGGCCTGCCGACTCTTATCTGCTAACTGCTATCTTGTATTCTTCTTGTCCTAACAAGATTGCCTCGTTAAACTGAAGGGTCAGCACGTGCAAAGGTTAATCACGAAATGGGGAAAAGTCTCCTGAGTGTTTGCCAAAATAAAACCTAACTTAAAGCCATAAAACAGCTTCTAATACTGGCCACATACACACACACACACACACACACACACACACACACACACACACACACACACACACACACACACACACACACACACACACACACACACACGGAGACAAAGTGACAGAGTGCCTCTTTTCTTTTTCGTGTGAGATGGTTCAGAGAAAGGTGTTCAATGAGAGCACTAATGTGGCAAAGTTAAAGAACAAACATCCTTCACAGGAATTGTAAATACCGACCTTGTGTCTCTAAGTTTAGATTAGTGCACGCGGGCCAAATATTTATGGTTTTGTTTTAATGCATCCACTGACAGCAGGCCGGGCTGCTCTGCACATTTTCTCCTGACAGACCTCAGTATCCTGCCAAGTGTTTGCTTCAGCAGCGTAATAAAATATTGGGTGTAACTGCAACAACGCGGGACTATTTTCCTCTACTTTTAATAAATGCGCTTTCAGCTTCAAGCTGATGTCGATCCACATTACAGCATTTCAGCAGGTTTGATGCGTTTCGTCCGTGCACAGCTGGCACCAAAATACACGCAATGAAATGACTTCTGGTATGAGAATAAGCGAGCACTGACTTTGAAATAACAAAAAGATGACTCCTTTTCCTGCCTCTGGTAACCCTCCCGTACACTCATAGAGACGTAAAATAAAGTGCACCCGAAAGAAAGTCGAGCTACTAAAAGCATTCTGACTGTGTACCTGCCAGCTCTGTGTCTGAAGACTCGCTGCTTGAGTTCTCTAAAGTTTCTCGGCTGCTGTTGGAAGTTCTCGGTAAATGAAACGCGGGGCCCACGTCTCGGGGCTGCGGTGCTCTCACGGCCTCTGCGACTCTGTCCAAATTCATCCCACCTTGAAGAGAAGGATGCGTACAATGAGGAATCGGGGTGAATCCTGGTGTGCACAAAACCTTTTTTCCTCAACAACAAAAAAAAATCACCCGTTGCCAGACACACACCGCGACATGGGAGCATGAGCCACGCAGGGAGAGTTTTCACCACAACTTGCTCGTCCACACTCAATGAAGATTTTGAAAAATGAGTAAAGAGCTCCTTGTTCCTCCTCAGTGACAAGCCTGTGCGCGCTCTCCTTCTCTGCGCTGCAGGGAACAGCCTCTGCCCGCTGTGACCGAGAGGGAGCTTCGGCTCACACAACAGACCCACCCATCTAACCTCCCCAAAATGAGCGAGTCCCACCCACTGAGCCTGCCCGCTGCAAGAAAAGATCCACCCAGACAAGATAGTTTGACGTCAAGCTCAAACAAGTGCAAAACCGTGCTGTTACTCATTGGTTCGCTGGCTTTGACTCAAGAAAATCATCAAAGTTCTTACATTTATTTGCAAAGATCGCGTAAAAAGCGACCGAGCTGAGAACAATGGCCTGTTCGTACAACAGAGCAAACGGTCGTAGAGTGGATTTCCATCGAAGGAAGACTTTTAAAGACTCGGGATCAGCCTGGAAAATTCAACACAGACATTTTTTTACAGTGTCCATTTATTTTTTCAGTCCTCGGGGGCGCGCAATGCAGCGCTGTGCTGCCTGGAAGTAAAATGGGCCATTTATTCCTGCAGGCATGTTTGAAATTCACTTGTACAGTGCCACTAGGTGCACTTACACACACAGCGTGCGTGCGCACACACACTCACACACAGACTACCCCACACAATGTATATCTCGGATATGTACTGAGCTGAATAAACATTTGCCATCTAACGCGGGCCTGCCCAGTTTCTGTGTTCTCTCGGTGAAAAGTGCCCGATGATGTGGAGATTATTGTGTGTATGAATGACCCGCACTGTAAACTGTCGCTCTATCAGCTCATTGTTTCACCACAAATAAACAGCCAGGGCTAATAAAAACAGGCAGGTCACAGCTTTCGTTACTTAACAAATACTGTACCTGAACTGTTTTCTGAAGCAGAGCAAACACTGTGAAGGTTTCCTCTCAATACATTAGTGAACATTAATCTGCAGTAAATCTGTCTGCCCTCACAGCCACCGGGTTAGAATCAAAGTAGATACAAGATTATCTAACCTTCCTCTACATGGCTCAGGGGTCAGACTGAACTGCAGCATCCAAACCTTTCAGCACAAATCCCTTTATTTTTGATCTGACCACAGATAACTTCAGTGCAGCTGCTGAAGGTTGGCGCTGACGGACGCACAAATGTCAGCCAGGGGTAGACAGAGCGGCCGTGCACCGAGTCAGACAGTATCAAGGCTATTTTCAGATCAACCAATTAAACTTTGTGGTGTCTTTCAGATGCAACTCAAATAAAAAAAAATCTGGGCAGATCAAAGTTTTCTGCGCAGATTATAATCTGTCATTTCTGATTGCCTGACGCACAGCGCAGATCAAGGAACGGGTTCTCCGTTTGTGTGGAGAGCTGCAGAGCTTCCTCCAGATGTTGATTTGTTAATCTGAGTGCATGCTGCACTGGGGTAATGGAATCTTGTAGTGATGCAGGAACTGCTACATCAATTATTTTCTTTTTTCTTTTTGTCTAAAAACGTGTAATAGTCTTTGAGTCGCACCAGGTGAGGCCGATTTGTTCATCATTATGCTTTAATCTAAAACCAGTTTTTATTCTTTGATTAAAAAGATACATCTTTCTTTGTCTTCAAGTTATCAACTCCATTTGGGCACATCTGCTCATTAGGTCTTACGGTTTGTCCAAAAGGATCTCTGTGTGGTCCAAGGTGTGTTTTCAGTGCGCATGTTTTTAGTCAACTTCATAAAACAAGTTTAAAGTCGTCTGTTGTACAAGTTAAAAGACTGAACTCGCTTGTATACTTAACACGCTGTTTCGTAAACGAGGCATATTTTCTTTGAATATATATTTTTTGTGGTTAAAATTGTATTGAATAGTGCTTAATAAATAAGAGCATAATTATTATAGAATGAGAGAAGTCCATTAACAACGACAAAATAAATCCGTCGAGATCGAGGAAAACCAGATCTGGGCGCCAGTTAGAAAATAAAAAGTGAAGTTTTTAACTTTAAAAGAAAGTCCAAAACATAGCTGAGGTCAAATTCAGAAAGAGTTGAAGTACAGCTAACTGGCTTCGAGTCTCTCCTGCAACCTGAGCCCAGCTGACCTGCCTGCTCGCGGTGCCTAGGCTACATGTGTGTCAGGTAAAACGCGCACCAGCTCAGACCTCTCCGTCTGGGCCCCGGCCTGTCAGCGGCGCCAGTCTCGAGCGTCTTGGGCCTTTGTGTGTCAGAGACTTCTGTCATGAGATCCCCGTCCGACCGGAAAACTCCCCTGAAGGCCTTTTCAACAGACATGTGTCCCAGAAACCGCGTTGACTGTTTCCATCTTTATCTTTGGGGCCTTTTTCTGCGTTCACGTGTTGGGGTTTACAGGAGGCTCTTTAATATTCGCTACACATAAGTGAGTCCGTGTTCACTCTGCATAATGAAGCGATCGGAGCAGCTAGAATTTGAATGCAGTTGTTTAATGCAAAGTCGTGTCCCTATTAGACTCTCCAGCTCCAGTGCGCATCATGGTGGCCTGTTGCAGACATGTGAGACCTGTAACAAGTTTGACCCTCTATTAAAGTTCTCTGAAGTGACACTACGCAGGACACCGCTCTCCAAAACCACCCCACGGCCTTCCTTCTGAGCGCGTAAAATGGCTTGAGGGAGAGGTTTTGCGCATAAAACGCACACATTCACCTGCAGCAGGAGACCTAGACACTCGTGATGTGCGGGAGTGACCTCGAGGACCTACTCATAACATCCTGTTAGCAGGTGGTATTTACTATGCAGATTGTGAAACTGGAAATCAGTCTCTTCTGCTTTGGGGTTAGTGGGTATCAGGAGTGCGCTGATCTGGGCTACTTATTAACGTCAAGTCAAGATTTGGAAGAGAGATGTTACCCCAAAAACATGGAGGCCGATGTTGAAAAAAGAGCCTTTCCAAACTTAATATGAACATGAAATCAGCATCAAATCAACATAAGACACCACTATCAGGAATCTGGCCCTTGACTAGCAGACAGGAATATTACAGGGTTTCCAGCACATGGAGACCTTCCTGTGTCAGTTCTCCGGCTGATATTCTGGGCTGATAGATGGTGGTAATCTAAATACCCAGCCTCCTCAGCCTGCATCCCGGCCCACGTCCCGCTCCTCCTCCGCTCTTGGAGGGCACTTGCGTGTGATGGATGACTTAAAAAGCCTTTCCATCCGGCAGGACAGGTTAAAGGCTAGCTGCAGTGCAAACATTCATATTTTTCCGCCAAGAAGTGAAAATAAACTCCGTGAACGCCGTCAATCACACACCAAACACGCAGAAATCCGGCCCCGCTGTGTGTTTTTCTCTCTCTCATACATGTAAAGCAACAGAGCAAAGTCAAGCTAGTCCACCCAGGGACCCAGAAACAAAGCATTCAGAAAATTAAAGGGTGGCAGAGCGGCAGCGGAGATGTAACAGGACACGGATGGTAACCGGAGTCGGACGGAGCTGATTGTTTCCATGGTGACGGATTCTCTGCTCGGTCCAAGGCCTGTTTGTCCTGCGCGTGACAACCAACGGACGACCCTCCAGAGGGGCCGGGTGTAAATAAAACAACAACAGCCTTTAAAACACAGGGAGACTGTTTTAGACTATTGCGTAACAAAACCAAAAACGGTCCCGTTTCCTTCAATGAGCCTCATCATACTGCAGATTCACAGGCCGGCGATGTGATGAGGACACACACATTTAGAAACAAATAAAGGACTTATATCTGAGGAGGAATGATCCTTAAAGGTACATTTGATAAACACTGGATTTATTCCTGAAGGATAAACGTCACACACATGCTGATTTAAATGCGTCCATATAAAGTAAACAACTTGATCACACGTGTGGGTAATAAATAAACTCTAACAGCTTGAATGTTCTCATACATTTTGTCTTTCTATCATTTGACCTTTCAAGTTTATCTGAACTGTTTGAATAATCTGACATTTGAACTGAAGCTGTTCTTTCATCAGCTGATTATAATTTTTCGTTCGTTTAAAATTCATTTTAACTTTTTTTCCACCTCTCGTGCATGGCAGCCATTCAGACGAATATTTCTCTAACTTTCTCCACTCCAGTTCACCATCTCTCTTCGGTCCCTGATTAGATCCAGGTTTTAAAAAGCCGTCGTTATTTTGTGTTATGCAAAAAAACCAAAGACATAAATTCGACTTGTTGGATATTTTTTAGGTCTTTTAAGCAGAGCATATCATCGCTCAGTTTGTTGTTTACCGCTCTTTGTTTTTAAAACTAGAAAACAACCCAGCAGCAGGAAATAATGACCAGAAAACAGACAGGACCAAGCAGAGTCCTCATGTGCAGCTGTAACTGCCACCGAGCTCTGCTTTCATTTGGTTTCCGCACGGTTATATTTGCTTTACATCTCCTGATATTTCCCCATGTCAGTATATACTAAATGTCACGCGCATTAATAAACACTAGTCCACACAAATGTGCGTAATAAAGCAGAATTTGAACACGCAGTCCTGACATTGCGCAAGATGGAGATCAATCGCTCTTTACATAGTTTCTAGTTTTGCAAATCAGACAATGAAAAACTGGATTTGACATTTTCTCAAAGGCAGTATGAATATAATAAGACTCACCTGGGTCCCCACATGAAATCCCGTTCTTCGACAGATTCAGTTCCATTCCAGTTTTCTGGAAAACAGAAGATACTTTCATAAAACATGAGAAAACAATTTAAATGTTATCTTTTTAACTAACTGTTGTGAGAATTAAATTCAACGATTCTGACTGATACATGACGAGATGCAAAGTTTATTCAAATACAATACTCCCGTTATAATTTGCACCCTAAAATGTCTTATACGTATCTGCAGTTATTTTTTCAATGTTTTCTAAATTGCTGATTTTTATTTGTATGAAGATTAAGAATAAGAGATGATTATGCTTGGTAATTCCAATAAAGCCCAAACTATGAATAACTGTCTCAGCGTGCTGAGCTTCCCCTGTATGAGTCTTCATTTTTGAGCCGTCATGTTGTTTTCATATGAAACGCTTTTACGCAGCTCTGCATGATTTAGGCCCTCTGTATCTTTAACACAACTTCAGAGGTTACCTTTGCCATGACAGTATGTGTAAACACACACACACACACACACACACACACACACACACACACACACACACACACACACACACACACACACAGTTTCTCTTATCTACAGGAATCTCTTTGCTGTTCTCTGTCCTCACTAAATTTCCTCTCTGCTCTCCGTGTTCTCACGCTTCATGCTGCAGTCCTGCACTTCAGGCTCATTTTGGTGCATTAAAGCTTCAGTCAGGGATTAATGCACGACTAACACTGAAATATTGTGGTAGGCTGCCTCTGTCCGACAAAGATGTTTTCCAGATTAGCTCTGACTCAGTTATTTTCCCTTCAAAAGCTGCTGCAGTTGTGCGTAAAACTGCATCCACTCTCCGGCCTCCACGGTCACTGCACCTCTGTTAGCTCACAACACGCACTGCTTAATACACTACGCGCTTGTCAACATTAATTTTCTCTATCATATAAAATACAGGCTTATGTGATTAGATTCTGCATCAGCTAACGCGTAAAAGGCTCAAAGCCCGATGCCAGCCAGCCTTCAGACGGTGTCCCTGACCTGAAAGCTAAAATCCAGCTACCTGACACGAGCTGCGTGTTTGACTCACCAGTTGCTTCCCAGCGGAGGAAGACGACAGGAGAAAAAAAGAATAAAGCCTCAGAGTTTCTCCATGCAGGTGTTCAGTAAATCCACTTTACACGTCGGCTGCGCGTAAACTCTGCGTCCGCGGTAATCAGCGCATTGGTCGCGTCTCTGCGGCTGCCTTGGTTTTCTTCGCAGACGCTCTGCAGCACGCCTCGCGGTGACGTCACTACACCGCCCCTCTCCCCCATCACCACCGTCGCTATCCATCTCCCACCGCCCCAGTTGTCATCCTCTTTATCCCCATGCATCTTCAGTCTCCTCTTCATCACTCTGCTCCAGAAAAATCAACCGTAATCATTTTTAATCCACATCATATTCTCCTACCATGACGTCATTTACATACATAATGTTTTTTCTTTCGGTTTTCCATCTAAAAAAATAAATGTAACTCACGCCGCGGCAGTGACGAGCAGAATAACTATCTAAAAACATAATAACGCATTCTGGAGCTCAGATTATAATTTAAAAACCTTTCTCATGGAAACCTATTCGTACTTCCTCCTCTATATAAAAACAAAAGAGGCTCCTTGTTACACGTTTGAGCTTCAAAGTAATTATAAGTCATCTTTTGTGTGTGCAATTTAAGAAAATAAAAGCCCTTTAGTAAAAGCTCCACAGGTCAGTAAACTGTACCGGGCTTAAGAATGGTTCAGTGTCAGTCCTGGTCTGACGTCTTACTCAGTCCGTTGTGTGAAACAGATTCGTCTGATACATACTAAAAAATGTTACTAATGTATGTAAACATTTTAAATGTTATTCATCACCCTTGTCACAGAGTTTAACGTCGGGTTCATTTTGTTTTTCGCCACAGGAAACATCCCCCTCTGATCCCCAGTCTGCTGTACATTTCTTTATTGCGCCTGTATTTCTCTCACAGAAAGCCTTTACGCATTATTCTATCAGATTCACCAGAAAATTAATGTATGACTTTTCTAAAATGAATTGATTCAGAATAAAATATTACATAGGCCGATATAATTTGATCCTGTAGTACTTGTTAATGTATGGTTAATACAATAATGAATTGTTCAACTTCTTATAATCATAGCAGTTCCAAGGAGCGCTTTTTTCTTGCTATTTGTGTAATATGAATTGAAATTATTTTACTGTAATTATTATATTTGTGCTGTGACTTAAATTCATATTGCTAAATCAGTTTGAACGTATTAACAATAATATAAAATATCATAAACCCTAGAAAAGAATGAATATATTCGTCAAAACACAAAACGGAGCAGAGATGAAAACCTCGAGGTTTGTGTGTGTATGTGTGTGTGTTTGAGCCGCTGTGGCGCAGAAGCGGATAAAGAAACAAATACACAAAATACACCGACACAAAACATTTCTTTAAACCTTTGAGCCAGAGCAAATAAACTGATGATCGGGGTCAGCTCTTCAGCCAGCAGTGCGCGGGGTGCTGTTCCACCTAAGGCCTAAAAAGGCGAAGTAGCAGAGCGGCAGGCCGCCCGAGCTGATTAAAGATTTAAACCTGAAGGCTGAGAGGATCACTGAAGAAGATAAATAACTGACACGGAGAAAACACAAATTATGCACCAAATATTCATATGGAATTAATATTGCTTCAAATACATTTCAAAGCATCTGGAGGTGTAGTGTTCATGTTATCAGCGTCAGTGCTGCAGACTGGATCTTTAAAAACAGAAACTACAGGCCTGATGTGAAAACTGCTCTGTGGCAGAGCTGACTCTTCCAGCCACACATACTTCAGACTACGAGCTCCTTCTTTTGGCCTGAGACTTTGGAGAAAGTGTGAAATGTGTCCCACCCTTACACTTTTCCTTTTGAGCTCGGCAAAGAGTCGCGCACGAGGCAAAGCCCGGCTCTGAGAGAGGGATCCTGGAGGGATTACAGCGGAGCTGCGGGCCTCCCTCCAGGACACGGACAGACCTCCTTCCCATGGTGCATCACGCAGACAGAGAGGGTTCTCTTCCCCAGGCTCAGGTCAGCTTTTACATTTTTTTTAGATCGCACCGGGTCACCTCTATACCAAAGTGAACATGTCGATGAATGTTTGCACATACAGGTGATCCGCCATAACCAGGCCTGACTGCACAAAACTCAGATCCTGACTCTGTTTGGATTTTTCTTCAAGTCGGCTGCTGGATTTGATTCCGAGCAGGTAACATTGAGATTCATTTGTCTAAAATATGCATCAATATTTAGCTAAAACCTCTTTACTCAAACTATATTCTGAACCACTCTTTATTGCACTCATTTAATTAAGTTGTGTGGCTCTTATGATAATTAGAAACAGTTCTGCTCTTGAAGTTTCTGTAGGAATAATTTAGTTTAATCTTTTCTTAAAATTGCACATTACTAATCAAACTGGACAATAAAGTTAGAATTTGTGATGTGAAGGCAACTAGTCTGCAGCATCGGCTCAATGAGAGCGAGGCCTCATCTTACAGCATGCAACTGTGTCCACACAAAGTTATAATAATAGTTAATACTGGCCTCTGTAATGGTCTACCTGGGAGGCCTGCATTGCTAAATCATGACACACACACACACACACACACACACACACACACACACACACACACACACACACACACACACACACACACACACACACACTGCCTGTCTGTGTAATTAGGCAGTAGGCAGGCAGGCGGGCAGGTAGGAGAATGCTGTGATTACTCAACGAGTGACTCGAGGAGTTAAGTAGTGCCCTCAAGGTGAGGCCTCATCTCTCCTGTGCAAATAGGTGGAGGGATTATTTAGCCCGTTTGGAGTGTGTGTGTCTGTGTGAAGGGCGAGGAGGTGTGTGTCTGTGGCCAGGGCCTGTCTGATGGTCACCCCGCAGCGTAAATAGTCATTCCAACATAACAGGAGGGCTGATGCTCTCCGGGAGGACAGAGGTGGAAAACAACATCACACCCTTTTGGTGGAGAGGGCTTCGGCTGGATGGGCAAGTGTGGGGACATATTTCACTCACAGTATGTGGAGTCATGTGCTGATTTAAAACAAGGTCTCAACAATCCTGTAACCTATTGGCTCTCATCACAGTTGTCGGTGCTGTTGTTGACATGCATTTCAGATGCCTGCCAGACTGAGACGATATTTGTAAAACCTGCTATGGATTATCTTCTATATTTGTCTTTGATGTGTTTTTATTATTTTTGCATGTCTGTGCTGTTCCAGAGTTTGCCTCTTTGAGGATGTCAACGTTTTTGAAGTCTTAGTCTTTCACAGTGGTATAGACTACAGACTCTGGGAGCTACAGACAAAGTTTGGGTGGCTTCCAATGTAACTAACGGTCAGCAGCAAAGGACTTCCTGCAATGACTTCCTTTTCCGTGTGCTGCTCATGGCTAAATCCCAAACTCCACACTCACAAACTCCAGCACGTCCTTGGTAGGTGTGTGAGTGCTTTTCATGCTGTCCCACTGTTACATCATCAAGTGTGTGAGCTCTCCTAAGTGGACTCTAGATGTGGGCTGCAGTGTGGTGCAGTGGTTAGAGCTGGGTTCCCTAAGGGCACTCTGGCTTCCCCTGCAGTCAGAAGACATGCCCTTTAGGTTAATTGGTCACTCTTGATTGCTGGAAGGTCGGAGTGTGTTTGGTTGTCAAAGGTTTGCCCTGTGATAGGCTGGCAACTTGTCCTGCTCAGGAATCTCAAGTCTCTAAACAATGTCCTTTATCGTATGGGCTGCTTACTGCTAACAAACTGATCCTCCTATTTGGAAGAAGAAAGAAGCACCTACTCTCAAACTGTGGTTAACAGAGATGACGGAAACACTTGATTTAGAGAGAATTAGATTTATTCTTAAAAACATTATCAGGAATTTGAAAACATTTGGCACCCACTGATCTCCTTTTTTGCTGATATAATCAACTTGATGTCTACATTGTCAGGTAGCACTGATTGGGAGGGTTGAGGGAGGGGTGAGGATGGGATAAGTTCTTGTTCAACAGTTAACTTGATGCTCTGATGCAGACAGTTTTGCCTGATGAAAAGGAATGAATAATCCAAATCAGTGATACTGTAGATTGTGAGATCAGGCCTTTGAATTGTACCGTTATATGAAAATTTAATGCATTGTGGAGATCTTGTTTTCCTTAATAAACATATTGAAACACAGAGTGTACACGGCCTCTCGCCCAGTGACAGCTGGGAGAGGCTCCAGCCCCCTGTGGCCCCATGCTGGATAAGCGATATAAGTAATGGATGGATGAACAAACAAACACTGTGATGTAAGACTCTTAACTGGAGATTGACTCTTTTTTGGTTATTTAATAGCACATCACGTTTCCAACATCATGTGATTAATGACAGTGTGTCCCATCCTCCATTTGACTCTGACTCCAGCTCTAACAGACTAACACACAGAATGCACTGCATGCTCACTGAAGTGCTTGAGCGTTCAGTGCTGGGGCCTTAGGTGGATTGTACTGATGTTTACGGTCTGAGAAGCGACCTGAGAAACCAGAATGGAGCTGGAGTATAGAGATGAGATCAAAGAGGGGAGTGTTAGCTCTACTTTGGTGTGGTGGTCCTTTTTGTAAAGATAATAAAGCATATGACAGGACAGCTGATACAGTCCAGCTTTTTTAATCTCCACACGGACTGTCTTCCTGCATACAACCAATGTCCACCGGAAGACCAGGTGATACTCACACAAATAGAAACATGTCACATTCCAAAGAATCTGTGTTCATATACAGAGAGAGTTTACAGACACAAGATTCTCCGCTGCTTGGACCTGTTTAACAGACATTTAAAGAGGCTCATCTTTTTCTCTTTAACCAGTGACAATCCAGTGCAGTACGGGCACAATCAAGCCGAGCTAGTGGCGTTAGCATGTGAGGCCTGTTTTTGCTGAGTGAGGAGCAGAGCAGTGCTTTTGAACTGTGCGTGGTCCAGACTCTGTCGAATCAATCAGGAGGGTTTTTTTGAGCTTGACACTGGGCAGCTCCACAGGATGGAGAGAAAGCCTTCTGTGACTTTGCTGCCACTTTTCTAACTTGTAGCAGAACCAGAGAGTCCTCGAGCCAAACAGCCAACCAGAGTTCAGACTGAAACACAACAGCCATGATATTTACTGCAGAAAGTTTCCACTACTATGGATATTCATCTTCAAAACATGCGAGTGCACCAGGATGAAGTCACCCTCTCATCACAGGAGCGATTATGAGGAGTGGATGCTTCCCAGTTGTAGTTTTTCTCTTTAAGCAGCTCTCCCCCTTGAAGTGTGTTAGAAACACAGATGTCACAGTTTCCAATCAGCAGTGAAATTAGTGATGTTTTGATTGCACCGGGCTCGGAGATTACCAGCGTAAACAGGTCTGCTGCATAGATCATCGTTTCAAGAGGAGGCATCATCCTTTTTTCCACTTTATACAAACTCGGCGGGGCTCTGCAGCTTAGTGCTGATGAGAAACGGACGTCCAGCTTCCACATTTTTATTTAAGCATCAACATAGTGTGGGCTGAAGTGAGGTTTCTCTTTGGTAGAACATTTTAACGGACGACCACCGAAACCGACCGCTTTGGCGTGTCACACGGTCTTCACAGGGCCTCAAACTTCTGGTAATCACTTTCTTTGACTTAATAGTAAAAACAGAGGACACATTCTCGGATTTCTCAGACTGAACTTTACACTTCATTTCATTATTTTAAACTGATTTACCAAAACATTAATACTCACTGGATTGTTTTTGTTCTCTAGAGTTGAAATGCAGAACTCTAAAGTTTAGAGTCATCTGAAGACACCAGATGCAAAAATAATTTCATTTTTAACTCTTGTTTTACTTTAACCCGTCTCCATTCATTCATCTTCCATAATGTTTTTGGAGGATGTTTCTGGGCGTGTTGCGGGTGATCTACTATGATTGCGTGCGCAAATGATAACAAGTGCAAAAGTGGAACGGACCGCCCTTAAATGAAGATTTTGCATGTGCTAAATCGGCTGTCACCATGGATAGTTTTGGAGAGCAGAGTGGCCGTAAATGAAAAATGAAGTTTGAAGCCATGGAGTTGGAGGTTTTAGTGGAGGACGCAAATAAACACATCGGTGAACTCCATCAGAGACATCTCAGCGTTTTTGGGAGGCCTGTGAAAAGGTGAATGCTGTGAGAAAAAACAAAAGATCTGCCGATGAAATAAAAAGAAGATGGCAAGATATCTGCAGAAGAAAAAAATTCCCTTAATAAAATCTCTTATATTGGACACATTTAATTAGTTCAAAACCAGGGCCAGAAAAGTTAGGCGTCACTTTGATGAAGACTGTCGTCTCACTGACGCAGAGAGCAACTTTCAGGTGAACGTTTTTAATGCCTGTCTTGATATCATCATCCAGCAACTGTCCCAAAGATTCACCAGCTTAAATGGAACTATGAACATGTTTGAGGCAATTCACCCCAACACACTGCTGCAAGCACGAGATGAGGAGTTACACCAAGCTGCCTGGAGACTTAATGAGCACTACAGTCGGGACATCGCCCCCAGCTTTCCTGGCCTACTGCTTTCTTTTAGAACCTCTTTCAGGGACCAGATACCAAAGCAAAAGTCTGTTAGGGATCTGGCAAAAATGTTCACTGTCAACCTGCCAGCAGTGAGGTTTGCGCCCTCCTGTTATTTTTTACTCTTCCCGTCACAGTTGCACCTTCTGAGCGCTCATTGTCCAAGTTAAAACTAATTCAAAACCCCTTGATGAGCACGGTGGGACAGGAGACACTGAGTGGACATGTCATGTTATCTATTGAGAATGAGAGAGCAAAGAAAATGGACATACAGCGCATCATGGACAAGTCCGCGGAGCTTAAGGCTCGTCCAAACAGTGGTGAGATGGCCGAGTACTCCATATTGATTTTCTGGTTGTATGTGAAGATGTGGGCCACTGTGCCAATTTGACTAAACTTTATAGCTGTTGATACAGTGGCCTCATTAGTTGAAAAAGTTAAAGTGGGTGTCAGAATGATGCAGTCGCTATCCGTGGTGCTGAACTGCTTTGAATTTGTGTTGTTTTATTATTTTTTTATTACAAGAAAATGCAGTGTTGCAAGGAGTTTCTCCATGGGTGATATGGCATGGCTCCTCTTTGTGACAGCCATTTGTGCGTAACGCTGTGCCAGTTTGCACCTGCCTTTCAAACGTGCTAAATATAGACGCAAAAACACCGCCCGCTATCTGCTTCAGGTTTGATAAACACACGTGTGCTAAATGATTACATTTGCATCTCCTCCTCCCAGTATTTTGCCGGTTCTGATGATCTACATGTATTCTGAATATTCATGAAGGCAAACACACTAAATGGATAGCGAGTGCTATTTTGCTCATTGGCAGACCTAATCCTGGGTGCTCCCGGTTAGTACGTCAGCTTTGCGTGCGCTATCAAGTTTGCACATGCTTTTATACACGCAAACCTTTAGTAGATTGGGCCCAAAGTGTTTAAAGACTTTTTAAAAATGCCTGACAGCAGATGAAGAGACGAGCCCAGGTTCTGCTTCTTAAGAATCCATCCATGAAAGAAAACCCTGAGAGGAGGAGATGTGGATTAATTTATCAGACGCTCTGCTGTCCCTGCTGAGGGAACAAAACAAGGATCAAAGACCACACGTCTTTGAGCTTTGAACATTTCATCAATGGTAAGTTGAAGCAAACACAGAGTATTTTAATTCATGTATGTATAGTGGATGTCGTTCTGACATGATTGGTGTGCGTGGACCGATGTAAACAACTCCAGCAGTAACTTGTTGACACCGCTAGCTAACCAGGTAATGCTAGCTTAGTAATAACGTCTGTTTTCACAGCCCGATATTTTTATCCTGACAGTCTGGAGATAAAGTGGTCTGAGGTAAGGTGAAGAGAAGGTTCATCGTGTGGAGGCTTGACGGTGAACCTTAGCCAGGGAGAGATGGTTTAACACGTCTGCATGAATGATATCAGTCACCTTTGCTCTAATGAGGAAGAATTTCTCACCCTACAGCCCTCAAACTGCAACGTCACTGACCCGGCCTGAACCAAACACATTTATCTGTCGGTACATTTATTGGATTTCACCCTGGTGGCAATATAAAGGGAAGGATTCTTGTTTAGATGTAAACATTACCAACTTAAGGTTCTGCTGATATACATATGCCCTATTCTGAAGAGACGGACGATTAACAAGCTGCAGCTCCACAGAGCATTCAATGGAAGCTTCTTTTTACTCTTTATGACCTCCATGCTGCTCACATGACTGAAAACCACAAATTGGGAAGAAGTTTGACTGGTTGTGCAGTTTTTAAATCATGCTAAGACAAGCAGATTTATTGTCATATAAATACACACCACAGTGGCTTTTCCTCTAAAGATAGAAATGTAAAACCTTAAATATAAAAATGTTTTGCAGGTGTTTGTGCAGCCTGCTCTCTGTCATATCATATTCAGCCAACTTAAAGCTCAGAGACGACAGCAGCAGCAGCAGTAGCAGCAGCAGCAGCAGGGACAGAGGATACAGATGAGTCCTCATGGATTCATTCCAGCAGGAGTTCAAGTCCAGAGGCAGAGGTCTTAACCAATAAACCATCTCTACTCTCTGTACAGTGAGATTTAAGCTGTGGATATTTCTCCCACAATGAGGTTTCCATATCTGTTTATCCCTTCAATCCACCTGCTTCTATAAATGATAAAGACTAATCCAGAATTCAGAAGCACCTTGAGCTACATAAAGCACTTGGTGTTAAAATATCTGTGACATCCCAAATGAGATTAAAGTTTTGATCTTCACTCGCCGAGGGAGTTTGTGGGATATGATGTCTGGTTGTTGCTGTATTCCTCACACATCCTCAGTGGTACTCACTTAAGAGACGTTTTCAATATTGGTTTCTTTAAAATGAGCCTTTAAAGAAATCTACCCAGGTTTTTTTGCGGTCCTTGAATTTGATCGATTGTTTTATTTACCGTCTCTCTCCAACATCTGGATTCTGGCCTCTGGAGCGACACCGCACTGAACAAGCTTGGCTGTGGTTCGCCGAGCTCGGAGATTTATGGCAGAGGCTTATAGTACTCGGCTGTGTTTGGGATAGCTTTGCCCCGAGCTGTCCCACTAAGATCACTATGCTCTCTCCTCCCCTGACTCCCCTTTTGGTCCAACCTCTGGCTCACCGAGGAACACTGTCTCCCCCTCCTTCCCCCTCAGTCTGCTTCTGTCACCAGTGAGGGACAATAAATCTGCAAGGTCATGTGGCTGCTCTGATTACAAGATAATGTTGACTGTTTGGTTTTGAGCTCAACTTGGCTGTGTGGTTTTTCACATTTCGGTGATTTAAGTGATCTATAAGTGATACAAACAGATGAGTTTCTCACCATAGCTGAAAATGATTATCTACGAACAGATTAAACTTATTTTGTGCATATGTCTAGAGCTCTACATCCTAAAAGAAATCAAGAAACCAAACCCAAATGTCCTCAGATGTTAATTGTAACGGCTTCTTTTATATTTCCCTGTAAAGGATAACTTGTCGCTGCACATGGCCTCTGTCGAAGAAGCAAAAGCTGAGGCTGAGATTTCATTCATGTTATAAACGTTGGTTTCTTCTAACACTGACAACGATCTTTTTCTAAAACTGGAAGAAATAAATAGGAAGAAAATAAAATGGTGAAAATAAGATAAAGATAGGGATACCACTCAGGTAAAATATACGTCTGCAACAAGCAGTTCATTAGCTTAGTATTGAGGCAGGATGAAAGAATCTGCCAATAGCAATTTGAAAGCTACAAATGGAAGCATTATAATTTATTTGATTGACATGAACAAAATGCAAAATTAGAAGAATTCAATTGTATTTCAGAGGGTTGCTGGTTTAGCTTAGCATTTCAAGCTTGTAGCCTATATACAGAGGCTATTCTACCTGTCTCAGCAGCTACAGGATTGAGTCCAAACATGGCCCTTAGTCACTGGTCATCCTTCACTCGCTCCTCCTAGAATTTCCTGTCTCTCTTCGGATGTCCAGTCAAATAAAGTCAAATTACCCCAAAAGATGTCTTTCAAAAAGCTCATCAAAGCGCAGCAAGCAACCGGGTTGGCTTCTGATTCAACAAAGTTTCCCTATGGAGAAAGAAGTACTTA
The DNA here is from genome assembly GCF_009762535.1 of Notolabrus celidotus. Lineage (NCBI taxonomy): Eukaryota > Metazoa > Chordata > Actinopteri > Labriformes > Labridae > Notolabrus > Notolabrus celidotus. The sequence continues at coordinate 39,470,966 of NC_048276.1, read as the reverse complement.
ATCACGGAAGTCCTTCTATGAATCAAACATTCTCTATTCTGACGATTCTGTAACAGACAAAAGGGTGAGGATTTGTGAGAGATTGTGATGCAAACATGGAGATCTTGTTTCCTCTGGACAGAACCAGGTCAGCAGCTTTCTCCAGTATCTAGTCCTTATGATAAGCTAACCTGTGCTGACTGGATCCTGGCTTTTAAATCCAAGCAGAAGGGGGCACGGTTAATCAAAAATGTAATGTCAAAACCTGTTATAGTCCAACGTTCCACTTCCCTGCTGCAACGGTAAGGGTCCCTAAGTCCAGTTGTAGGAGAGAAAGTGTGGATCTATGGTGTGGCAGCAATCACCTCAGGGTGTCGATCAATCAATCAATCAATCAATCAATCAATCAATCAATCAATCAATCAATCAATCAATCAATCAATCAATCTTTATTTGTATAGCGCCAAATCACAACAAACGTTATCTCAAGACTCTTTTACAAACATAGGAGGTCTAGACCACTCTATGTCAAATTATGAACAGAGACCCAACTTCAAGACAGGGTAAGACTCAGTCTGACCCCACCTTAATCCATCATGAGCATTGCACATCGCAGTATTTAGCTAGTTACAGTGGTGAGGAAAACTTCCTTTTAACAGGCAGAAACCTTGAGCTGAACCAGACTCATGTTAGACAGCCATCTGCCTCGACCGAGTTGGGTCTGGAAAGACAGATAGATGGGAGTAAGAGAGAGAGGTGATAGTGATGAGACGAGTCGTAGAAGCTGTTGCCGCTGGAGTCCAGCACATCCGTATCAGCTGGAGTCCAGATTGTCCACAGCAGGAGGACGTCTACGGCAGCTCAGAGGAATCTACGAGACAAGGGAGCTCAGGGACTCCAGAAAGGTCTATGGTTAGTAACTTTAATGGGACAGGGAGAGTTAAAGTAAGTGATGAGGGGGTTGGGGGGAAGCGGGTGAGCTAGGATCCCAGTGTGTCAGTGTGCCAGTTCCCCCGGCAGTCTAGGCCTATAGCAGCATGACAAAAGCTGGTCCAAGCCTGATCCAGCTCTAACTATAAGCTTTATCAAAAAGGAAAGTTTTAAGTCTACTCTTAAAAGTGGAGAGGGTGTCTGCCTCCCGGACCCTGACTGGTAGATGATTCCAAAGGAGAGGGGCCTGATAACTGAAGGTTCTACCTCCCACACTACTTTTAGAGATTTTAGGTACAACTAACAAGCCTGCATGTTGGGAGTGTAGAGTTCTAGAGGGGTAATAGGGCACTATGAGCTCTTTAAGATACAAGGGTGCCTGATTTTTTTTTAAAAACACAATTATGATGTTCAGGTGAGAGTGGGGAATAAACATGCTGAGTCCAGGGCTTAGTTTGTATCTTTATCCAAGTTGACTGGCATACAAATTAGAGCTGAACTTCTTTACACTGTTGCCTGAAGGTGTGTGGTTCTAAATAGAAAGTAACAAAACATACTATTTAGCAACTCTGGCATATATATATATCTCACACAGCAGCTAGTAAAACACAGAGCTTATTCTCTAACGTACAGCACGTTAGCTATTAGCTTTAAACAACACGAAATTAACAATAAGACTGTATCAATCAATCAATCAATCAATCAATCAATCAATCAATCAATCAATCAGTCAACCAGTCAACCAATCAATCAATCAATCAATCAATCAATCAATCAATCAATCAATCAATCAATCAATCTTTATTTGTATAGCGCCAAATCACAACAAACGTTATCTCAAGACTCTTTTACAAACAGAGCAGGTCTAGACCACTCTATGTCAAATTATGAACAGAGACCCAACACCAAGACAGGATAAGACTCAGTCTGAGTAAGAGAAAGAGGTGAGAGTGATGAGACGAGTAGTAGAAGCTGTTGCCACTGGAGTCCAGTACGTCCGTATCAGCTGGAGTCCAGATCGTCCGCAGGACGAGGACGTCAGGAGGACGTCTACGGAAGCTCAGAGGAATCTACAAGACAATGGAGCTCAGGGACTCCAGAAAGGTCTATGGTTAGTAACTTTAATGGGACAGGAAGAGTTAAAGTAAGTGATGGGGGGGTTGGGGGGAAGTGGGTGAGATAGGATCCCAGTGTGTCAGTTCCCCCGGCAGTCTAAGCCTATAGCAGCATAACTAAGAGCTGGTCCAAGCCTGACCCAGCTCTAACTATAAGCTTTATCAAAAAGGAAAGTTTGAAGCCTACTCTTAAAAGTGGAGAGGGTGTCTGCCTCCCGGACCCTGACTGGTAGATGATTCCAAAGGAGAGGGGCCTGATAACTGAAGGTTCTACCTCCCATACTACTTTTAGAGATTTTAGGTACAACTAGCAAGCCTGCATGTTGGGAGCGTAGAGTTGCTGAGTTAGCTGAGTTAGCTGAAGAAACTGTTGAAACCAGTTCAGGAAGATCAATGGGTGAAAAACAGTCTAGGTATACATCTGGCTTTAACGCCATTTCAATGATCCCGCTGTTGGTAAAGGGTCCTACACTAGTTAAAGGTAAGAGGTTACTAATTTGATCTCTAATGTTTAAGATTTTATCATTAAAGAAGCTCATAAAGTCATCGCTGCTGAGGGCTAAAGGAATACATGGCTCAGTGGAGCTATGACTGTCTGTCAGCCTGGCTACAGTGCTGAAGAGGAACCTAGGGTTGTTTTTATTCTCTTCTATTAGAGAGGAGTAATAGGCAGCTCGAGCATGCCTGTACATCGATGTAATTGAATCATCGTGTAATTCAATGCAGAATGTCTACAGAAATAAATGGCAAGTACATAAGTACGAAAGAAATGCAGTATTCTGGCTGAAATAAACTGTTATGCTATCAATTAGCGATTAGCTCAAATCACGTTAGATGCATATAACCAAAACATCAAACACACAAAATTGCACATAGTTAGCATGAACAATGCAAAACATGAAACTCCAATAATTACTTACTTACGTGTATCATGGACATACACACGGTAGAAAAAGTCCGTCACTGACAGCTTTAGTCTAAATGCTGCATCTAAACTTGTCCAAGCATGTCTCCCTGCCATAGACTGTATAAAATATGGACGTAGTATCCGTGACGTCACCCATCTGCTCCTGAGAGCTGTTTGGAAGCCAATCGACGGCAGCAGCCATATTGGAAATGTTGAACTCAACCAGGCAGAGTGTGACGTAATGTGAGCCTCCGAGCCAACAGCTATGTGTTCCCGACCGGGAGTCACGTCAGTCATGTCCTTATTTGGGCAAAAACTCGTAATCTTAATATCTTCTGAACCATCACGTTGGAAAAAACATTCACCCCTCGTACAGTGTGTGCCATTAGAGAGATTAGCTTCATAGGGCCAAGCTGTTTTTTGAACCAGGCTGTAAACATGTTTATTAATGCTGCAAAGATCGTCATTTTCCAATTCATGTCTATGTGGTTTCCGGTGTTTCTGCGGCCAGCCTCAAAAGGATTCTTGATGTATTGCAGTTTATAACACTTTCGCATTGGCTTCATCGTTTGAGACCGGAGGTTGCCGCTTGCTCCCTTCCTGCGGTGCTCCAGGGATATGTTGTGAGATGCTGCATTCACTGCGCAGCTGGTTGTTCGCTTCATTGTATTTCCTCTTGTTTTTTTTGTTCTTCCATAAACTAACATTGAAGGCGGTGCTGCTTTGGGTGTTTATCCCACAGGACAGGGCAGCAACATATTCTTTGCCAAGAAGGCAAAGGGCGAGTATGTCCCTCCATACCCTATCTCTGATTGGTTACTGGTATCCTTACCAAACCAATCAATGAAGTCAAGAACAAGTACTAGCTAATAAGAGAGAGTTGGGCAGGCCATGCCTTCGTCATCCTTGAAAAAAGGCAGCGTACTGCTGAGTGAAAGGATTTAGAAGTAGGCATACATGACATAGTCTGTCAAAGAATTGAGTATACGCGGTATACCTGCATATGCCCTCCTCTACACCACTGGCGGAGATGCAGTTGAAGCAGGTTTTTAGCCTCTAGGCTCACAGCTACACGGTACCCACCTGTTAGACAAGCCTCTGATTGTGCAAATGTATGGATGACTGTTACTCTTTCTACGATCTCAATGGACGTGCTATAGAAAATTCAACCTCTTTGCAGTGTGTACAAATAAAGAAATGAACTCTACACCACGAGGAGGGATTTTGAACCAGGCTGTAAACATGTTTCACTATGCTGTAGAAAAGGACGTTTTAACATGACCCTTCATAAGGAGCCTCAAGTGGACACTCAAGGAACTGCAGTTCTGTGCACTTCTGCATTCGCTTATTTTTTCCAACCCAGAAGTTGCTGCAAGCTTATTCGTTGATCATTGATAATTTCACATGCAGAGCACAAAATATGTCTGCAAAGCATTTAAATACATATGAGAATAATTGAACCTTCGTTCAGACAGAATCTGATGAGACACAGGGTCTTATTCTCAAGAGAGATCAGATTCTGAGACACGTTGAAAAGCTTTTTCAGTAGAGTTAATGATAAAGTGGAGTAATGTTTGTATTGGTACCGGAGGTCAGGGTGACTTTTTGAGCATCACAATGAGTATCTTGTACTCACTCTCTGTTTCTTCAGTCTCTGTCCACCACTGCTCCTCTTCCTCACCTCCCTCCCCTCTTTGCTACTGCCTGTCTGCCGCTCTGTAACGGTTCTTAGGATCAGTTTGAATAAAATAAAGATGTAGGTAGGTTTGGCTCATGACCTCCACCTACCTGACATTAGCAGGCTTTTAAACATTTTGAAGCACGTGACAACATTCAGTCGGTGCATGCTCTGTGTGGCATGTTGTATAGCTCTGCAGATTCTCAGCACCATGCTCTGACTGAACAGGCAGCAAAACATAGGGCATGAGAACTGCTAAAGGTTACTTAAGGAGGAAGGCTGCTCCAGCGTCTGCACAGGGCCTGCCTGATACATGTGTATATAAACCTACTGACAGCAGGATGGAAAAACAACTTGGCAGAGAGAGAGAGAATGGAAAGTAGAGTAAAGAGTAAACCAGGAAAAGACAGAGAGAGTGTCCAATCGGACCCGCCCAGGTTTCGACCTGTAGCTCTCTTTGTATTCCCCTGCCACAAAGATTTATTATGCAAACATTACCATTCCCAAAAATACATATTGAAACAAATTTTGGACAAACAAGGCAGACAAAGTGAGCGTCCTACGCTGTCACGGGAGTTTGGAACTCAGGGCGAGGCGGCGAAGCAGCCAGGAGAGCAGCAAGTGCATTAATAGTCTCGCTTCAGGAGCCGTGAAAAGGTGAGCAGGCTGGGGCGGCGATATGGGCCGTCACACAAGAGTGAAGGACTGTCAGAGGAGAAACAAAACGGAGGGAGGAATGATTAAGAGGCTGCCACGGCCTCCCTGCCTGTCAGTGTACCTGCCTGCTCCGTGGAACCAGGCTGAGAAAAGGCCTGAACCCAGAGAGTGTAAACAGTTGTAAACGCACTCCCATGTTCAACTCAGATATACACACATATCTGTACACTCATACAGCTGTTTGTCCTCACAGAGCATGCCCTCACTGCAGGTTTCAGGTCAGTCACTGTCTGGGCTGTTTGGAGCTACAGGTCTACACTGACAGATACTTTGATCATGACTGATCTTGTCCTCCGGTCTTCTGGTGCACGTGGTTGCACTTCAGGTTTACTGTGATCTGCATTTTCACAAATACAGGTTGTTCAAGCTCTGAAAACACTGGAACAATTGTGGTTGGACTGCTTCTACTTTTTATACAACCCGCTCCAGTGGTCCAAACCCGTCCTCTGGTGATTTGGAAGTGACATTAAACGGTAAAATAAAATCCCTGCATGGATTTGAAATGCTGTTGTTTTCCTGTTGGAGAGCATGAGTTGTGTTTTTTCTGGAAGAATATCTGACGCCTTTCACATGAACAACAGGTGACATGGTATAAAAATCAATAAAGTAAATTCAGAGGGCTCTCAGTGGCGATGTACTTGGCGAATAAAAATGACAGGAGCGGCTGTGGCTCAGTTGTAACGTTGGTTGGTCTCCCCATTGGATGGTTGGTGGTTGATATCCCTGCAGACTACATGATGAGGTGTCCTTGAGAAAGACCCTGAACCCAGAATTGCTCCCTGCAGCATAGCCATCAGCTTGTGAATGGGTGTGTGTAGGATTGTATATTGCTCATGGGCACTTTGTGTAGCAGCCTCTCCCATCCGTGTGAGTGAGTGACTGTGATATGTAATGTAATACGTTTTTTCAGAGGTCTGAAAAAATGTATTACAGACTGAAGAATTCAGTATTAGTGCATTTCATTTTACCATTTAAACTCTTTCACTCAGGAGGGAAGAGTTTGAGACCAACAGTTGAGGGTAATTATTTTAACTGATCTAATTTTCAAAGTAAGGGATGATGTGAAAATGATAGGTGGTTCTGCCGATTAGAAACCCTGATATGAAGAAAAGAGCCTCTGCATCTTGCTCACCCTGTACAGATTCAAAGGCTTTGTTCATACCTGTGCAGGTATTTTTTTACACTTTATTTTTTCATTTTCTTGTACAGACGTTAACAAAGATTTAACACGATTAAAATTAAGGTTTCAAGATGGAGCATTTAAAAAAATCTGTTTGTTTGTATTAATTTGGACAGGAAAAAAAATAGATTTTGGAAAACTGGCTTCTTTACCTCAACCTGCACAAGGCAGTTCTCTATATGCATTACACATTCATGTTTACAAGTAAACCTCCCTGTTCTTTATCATTATACTACGGCGTGCGGCGAATGAATTAATCACACTGAATAGTTTATAATTCGCCACTCCTTGCACAGTTTAAAAAACCTTGTTTTCATTTGCCCCCCCTCAAGAACCTGCTCAATACCAGAGACTGTATAAATAATAGACGTAGTATCCCTGACGTCACCCATCTGTTACTGAAGCGCTGTTTTGAGGCCAATCGTCAGTGGGAGCCATATTGGAAATGTTGAACTCAACCTAACTGCTGTTGAGCGAGTGTGAGGTAAAGAGGCGGACTTTGAGCCTCCTCGCTAACAGCTACAGTGTTCTCGCCTGTCAGTGAAGTCAGTCATGTCCTTAAAAGGGCACAAGTCGTAATCTTAATATCTGTTGAACTGTTGCGTTATAAAATAAATCACCCCGTACAGTGTGAGCGGATAGAGAAATGAGCTCTTCAGACTGAAGCCGTTTTTTTGTACCAGGCTGTAAACATGTTTATTTCTGCTGTAAAGATCGTCTTCTTTGAATGGGTGTGTATGTGGTTTCCGGTGTTTCTGCAGCCAGCATCAAGTGGACGCTCGATGAACTGCAGTTTATAACACTTCCGCATGGGCTTCATATTTTGAGACCAGAGGTTGCCACTTGCTCAATACACATACTGTTCTTCTATGGGGTTTGATGTACGAACTGATAACACATTATCACCCCTTACTGGCCTGCTATGCTTTTGTGGGTGTTTTCAGCTGTTCCTGCGTTGTTGTGTGGACGGAGATATTTATAAACACCTGGTTTATAAAGTTTTTGCCACAGTGTCAACAAGCAGAGGTAAAACGTGTCAGAACTGCTCTGATTGATTGGATATGATGTGGTGATCAGGTTTTCCTGAGAATTAATTCACGTTTGGTCCAGTCAGAATGACTTATTCCCAAGCGGCAACCTCCAGTCTCAAAATATGAAGCCCATGCGGAAGTGTTATAAACTGCAATTCATGGAGCATCCACTTGAGGCTGGCTGCAGAAACACCAGAAACCACATACACACCCATTCAAAGAAGACGATCTTTACAGCAGAAATAAACATGTTTACAGCCTGGTTCAAAAACCGTTTAGGTCTGAAGAGCTCATGTCTCTATCGGCACACACTGTACAAGGTTGAGTTTTTTCTGGCACTACGGTTCAGAAGACATTAAGATTACGAGTTTTTGGCCACACAAGGACATGACTGACTTGACTGACAGGCTTCACAACAGCGCTCAGGCTAAGAAGGGTGACGTCAATGATATTATGTCCATTATTTATACAGTTTATGCTTTTCTACACCGCCTTGTAATGAAAGCTGGATAATATCAAACAGAATGTGATTAATATCTATGTTTTACAATGTTTTGATTAAAAGCACATACTGAAGCGATATCTTTAAGCAGCAGAAAGAAAGAAGAAACATACTTTATTAATCCCCATGGGGGAAATTACATTTTTTCACTCATGTTATTTTTTTGGACATGCTACACAGTTTTTGGTATATACATACAATCATGCACACACATGCAGTGGACATGTACTTAGGGAGAGATGTCAGAGTGAGGATGCTGCCATCAACCAGCGCACCCCAAGCAGTTCAGTGCCTTGCTCAAGGGCACCTTGGCAGTGCCCAGGCAAGTGAACAGGCACCTGTCCAGCCACCAGTCCACTTGCCAAGCTTCGTTCATACTGGGACTCAAACCGACGACCCTTCGGTTCCCAAGCCAAGTCCCTATGGACTGAGCTACTGCCGCCCCCCAAGAACTAATTTGCAATGTAATATAGGATCCATCACAACTTGGTTAGGATTGGGAAAAGTATGGTTTATGCTCGAATGAAACGGTAACATTGACTCCAGACAGTCTTCTGGGTGAAATAACTTTCTGTCAGGGAGCTCTGAGATGTGCCAGGTAAACGTTGACTGACACAAGAATGCTTTCGTGTTACTGGCTCTAAGACACATTTTAGTTATGGTTCTTGGAAATTCGTGCCACCTGGAAAAAAGTGAACTAGTTTAACAATACTGCACATATTCTTAGGGTTTGACCTCAACCCCACCTCTTTGTCTCAATGTTTGCTCTAGATTAGATGGACGCTAGTTGGTTTCCAATCTTTGGGCTTCATGATGTCTCCTCAGAAGCCAGTGTGTGATGCCACTGAGAGTACATTACACAGTCTGTGGTCAAAACAGTATCCTGCATTTTAGTCAACTGGGTTCACATGTCCTTTGCAGGGTTTAAATATTTGTTTCCAATCCAGTTGAATACCTGGTGGTCTGAAGAGGGCTGTGCACAGGAGATGCCCTCGCTATCTGATGGATTAGGAGCTTTTTGTAAAGAAGAATGGACAAATATTGCCACTTTAAGATGTGTTACAATTATTAGTCAAGGGGTGTGTACACTTGCATATGCAACCATATTCTTTTATTTTTGAATTTTTTATTCTTCCCCCTAAAAGATTTTATTTGTTTTGAATTGAATTGTTCATGTTATAGGTCACATTAAAGGTGGAAAAAGTTCTGACATGATTTATCTTGGTCTCAATTGTTTACATCACAAAATCTGGAATTTTAACAGGGCTGTGTAGACTTTTGATATCCACTGTATGTATTATGTAGCTTGTTTGTCTATCAATAAAAAGACAACCACATTATTGAATTTATCTCAAAGCATTGCGCTTCCAATTCAATACATATGCTCGAAGCTGAACATGATTTAAACTCATATTTATACACACACGTACACACACACTCTGCTCCACCCCAGGCTCACATCCTCCCTCAGAAAAAAGTGATGTATGTGTTTTTCAGAAAGGACACGCTGGTGAAACTTAACATGCCTCCTCTCTTGTCTTTCTTTCTCAGACTGAAGGTATTCAGGAGGGAGAGGACAACGTCGCCCCGCCGGACAATTTACTGCCCTTCTCTGGGAATTCCACATGATCCAGGTATGGGAGAGTGGGGAAGAAAGCCGGAGCAGTGAACTCACTCTGGCAGTTTTATCTTGATCGGCAGATAAAACACTATCTACTGCTTTAAAGACGAACAGGAGAGTCTTTAGCGAGAAGCACTTTAGCTCCTTCTCACGTTCTGGCTTCTGATAGAAAAATCGTACAAACACTGCGTCATTAAAAAGGCCAATAAAAGTGCACTGAGGTCTGCAGCTTCTTCTGAAGACTTCTCTTTACTACAGTGACACACTTGTGGGGAAATAAAAACCTTTATTTCAAGCTCATCAATCATAATGTCTCAAATACCAAACTTCTGCTCTGTGAGGGGGATATCAGGAAGTCAAAATAAGAGTTATAACTTATATGAGGATTAACCTCTTCATGAAGATGAAGGACCAACCTATTAATGACTGTATTTTATGAAGCATATTTAGTATGACTGTTTACATAAAGTGTAAAGATATTTGATAAAATTAAATATTTCTTCATAACCTCTGTGACAAAATCCATAAAAGTAATTTCAACCCTCTTTAAACAAACAGGATGCCATGATCAATGTGAAAAACAAAGCACTGGGGAGTGTATTTTGTATTTACTCAAGCATTTCCACATTTATCCAAGATATTCAAATTTAACAAAAAACAAAAAAGAAAATCTGACAGAGGCAGCTAGTTTCATCCTGTCTCTTTCTTCTCTTTCTTTCCCATGCTGTTCTCTTTCACTGAGCCAGACACGCAGACACAGGTATGGATTGACACAGGTATATACACTGTTCAAACACACACACACACACACACACACACACACACACACACACACACACACACACACACACACACACACACACACACACACACACACACACACACACAGTAGCCTGACCCAGCAGACCCGGTTCATGAGGAGTCAGGGAGGAGGAGGAGGAGGACGATGAACTGCTGGGACTCTGGTTATCCTCAGTCAGGAAATCGAGTTTTCCCACAGCAGCGCACGCAAGCGTCTTCACATGACTCCCCGTGTAACTCAGCATTCAGCTCCCCCGTCTCTGCTGCTCTGTCAGTCTTATCTGATGATGGAGTTTTCAGTTCAAAGTGACGATCATCGTAAAGTACAATCACTGTCCACAAACAGGGGAACAGAAAGTGTCTGACTTTACAGTTTTCTCTTGATGCTTTACAATAAATCAGATCAACAGCTATAAAGGCACAAAAAGCTGATCATATGACCTGAGTCTCTTTATTGGTGTCCAGTGCAATACAGTGATCACTTCTTAATTCCATTTTGTAGTCTTTTGAAAAACATAACATGCCGCCTCCTTATTTCTGAACTCCTTGCTGATTTAAAGTAATTTTTAGGGCAAGTTCACCTTCAATAGATCGGTCAGCTGACGAAAGACAGCAAAAGAGGGAGTAGAGAGTGGGGGATGACATGCAGCAAACGAGTCGAACCAGCGACCGCTGTAACCTCAGTGCATGGGGCGCTATAATATCATAATGATGATGTCAATGTCAAGGGAAAGGGCAGACCAAGAAAAAATGTCAGCACTTGCAATAGGTTCTAAACTTTTATGGCAAAATTGACAGCAGCTCAAAGAAACAAACGCGCTTTAGCCCTAGACTTTCATCAGCTTCTCACCAACAAGGGTGTGTGTCTCATTTATAAGCGTTTATCACCAGGTGCTAAACCCAAAAAAAAAACACAACATAACATAATAACACAAAATTATATAAAGTAGCAACTTGTGTAAACAGGAAGTAACAAACAGTGTTAAAGCTAGGGTTGGTAGTCTCGGAAAACTAGCATGAATTTGAATTTAGCATGTCTTCAGGACTCCGTCTAACCCCTCCCCCCTCCCCTCAGAGCTCCTCCAAAACGACGCCCCCCCGCTCACATGCACGAGTGCCACTGACTTGCGACCATATGATGGTGACTGATTCAAAACCGGTCCTCACCAAAACATTCTCATAGTGAAAGTTAAAATCACAAACAAACATGGCTGCTGTTAGTACTCACAACTGTCATTCTAGCATTATCCAGTTGTACCAGTGACACGATATCAGGAGAAAAGTTATAACACATATATAATACTGTAACAGCTCTACTGTTTGTTAAACGTGTTCAGTGTAGATGTTCTTAATTCCTACAGTGTTGACGGTCAGTGAAGGCATCAGGAGAGGTGTAGAGTGTGTGAGCGGGAGAGAGGAGAGACAAGAGGAGAAGTTCTTCATTCATTGAAACATTGATTGTTGTTTTGTTTGTTGGCGTGGTTACGGCCGACAGTGACCGGTTATTAAGATCAACGTGTTCACGAATCGGCTCGTCATCCCTACAGCGTCCGGACAGACGCTACAATACATCTACATTTCAGAACGGCAGGACAGGATTTGATTGGTTTAAAATTTGGGGACCCAAAAAACGGTGATTGGTTGGTGTTTTCCCAGGTTTACTCCGGCTGTAGAAAGCAGCTTTTTTTTTTCCTCTTTTTTAAGAACACATTATGTATTGATTGCCATCGGGACAGAAAAATCATTTTAACCAGTATAACAAAAAGTGGATCTAAATCTGATTACCACCCCAGCTTTAAATCATAATCAGCATCATAACAACACTGGAGCTGGAAGTAAAGAAATACATAAATGAAACAGTTAGTCAAAGTACAAGCCTCTGTGGTCACTGTAGACTGCACAAAGAAAAATAGTGAAAAAAATGGTCAAACTAAAAAACAGTTTGTTATAAAACCAACCGGATCCATAAAACCAAAAACATATGACCAAGAAATATCAAAATCAGGTCAATAAAACACCTTATTGCTGTTCCAGACTCAAGAATGCACAAAACACACAACGATCACCAAAAAATCCCAACCCCACAACCTCTCCAATGTGAGTCATCAAAATACAAATAAATAAATATTACAAGAAACAGGAGAAAGAAACCTCCTCATTTAAGTCTATAGGAGACTCTGTCTGCAGGTAGACCCAGGGGGTGTCCACCTAGTTATGTTTCTGCTCTTGACTCCCCTGTATATATTTCAGTCAGACAACTCACGTTTACTTAAGATAAAGTTTATTGCAGCATACAGTATTGTGTTTGGCGTATGGGTTCCAAACCTCATTACTCAGCATAGATAATTTAAATGCAGACATTTAGGAGCAATGAGATAGGACTAACCCCCTCGGAGCCTGGAGGTGGATGCCGGGGAGGAGGTGGGTACAAAGTTTGCACACAGCACTGAGCAGGACAGCAGGAGCACTTGCAAAGCAGAGGCAGAGACAAGGAGACTTGCAGCTTAAATAGACTGCCAATGAGAGGATGTTGAGATCAGCTGATAGAGCGGGTGATGACGTGTCAGTATGAATGAGCGCAGCTCGAGTTGTCTGCCTGAGCTAGCTTGCAGGCGGCGCTCCATATAATCAAAGCAGATATGAGAAGAGATAAAAGGTTAATAAATGTTATTCATTCGTGTGTGTGCACAGTCATTCTTCATGCGACCCCTGCAAAAGTCTGCCTCAGTTTGGGCACCCCAGACAAAAAGTCTTGCTCCGCCCCGGGTTCTGTTTCAGAGCTTCACTTGCATAGGTTTGTGTCCAGTTAATGTGACGTCAAAGATGCCGTGAAGAACTTTTAGTTTTGTTGGTTCTGGCTGGGATGTGCCTCTTTTTTCTGCTGACCTTGTCCCGTAAATGCCATGGTAGTTATTTTGGTGAAAAATCTCACCCTACTTCCTTATAACAGTCTTCTATATCGCTCATTGTGAAGGTTTGCTATTGGAAATGTTAAGAAAAGATGGTTTTCAGCTTGCAGTCAAGCCGCCTGTCTGACACCAGCCCTTCGTAGTGGTTTCAGGCGTGAAAATGACCACATAGAAAGTGTCAGTCCTTTTGCTGATGGTCTTGTTTGCTTTACTATGGCATCACTGTTTACATCAGTCAGTTTCACAGTCAGATAAAAACTCCTCAAAGGAGCTTTAAAGCTGCAGTAGGACATCCTGAGAGAGACTATGACTATGATGGTCAGGGATTTCTCTGTATGTATGCTGACCTTGTAAGTACCCCAGAACAATAAAGCCATATCCAACCCAAATATACAAACATGTTTATGATTTATTTTAAGGGCCAGAATACCATCATTAAACTTGAAAAATCACAGCTACTCCTGGTTCAAGGCAGATGAATTCAGCAGGTTCTTTTCCACCAGTTTGCCAAGATTTCAGAGACCACAGACAAGGAAAATAAGTTCTTGGGGCAACATCAGGACTCCTGTGTGTCAATGCTGCCACATGTGAAGGTACACATCCTGCAGGAGGGGGTCCTACACCTTGAAGACCACATGGACCATGTACAGTTTTCATTTCAGAGTGAATACAACTATGACATCACATGTAGTACTTTTTAAGGGTTATACATTATGTAAGTGACACTCAAGTTCATTCGTATTCCATCATATTTCTCTTCTACAGCTTGTATAAAATACAAGATGTTGTGTCCATCCATCCATTCCTTTTCCTCCGCTTATCCGGGGTTGGGTCTCGGGGGTAGCAGTCCAAGCAAATTGACCCAGACATCCCTCTCCCCAGCAACACTTTCCAGCTCCTCCTGGGGAATCCCGTGGCAATCCCAGACCAGGCGGGAGATCCTCCAGAGACCAAAGAAGTTTTTTTTGTGGATGCATTGGAAGACCAAACTGAACCATAAACATGAGGATAAGTAAGGGATAACGTCTTTTTCCCATAACGACCTGCTAACCATACATTATCCCTCTTACTACCCTGCTACTAACTTCAGATACAAACACGTTGTTAAAATCATTGATTAAAGATGATTTTATTGATTTAAATGATTTCTGTTTACAGTTTTTAAAAATAGTCCCAGTGATTCCTCGTCAGTGATCGTTCCATGGTGATGGATTCTTCTCTGCCTGTTGCGGTGGATTGAACATGAAACTGTCCTCATTCAGCTCTCCTTCTTCTCTGAGCTCTGTGGTTCACACACCTTTAAAAAGAAACTAATGTCACAACTTTGAACCCTGCTGCTATCATCACCACCGCTCATGGTTTAACTTTCTTTGTAGAGATCGCTAACCTAAAGTTTCTCTCACCTGCTCCGCTCCTTCATCATATTGATGGACAGGATCCAATATGAAAACGTCCGTAGCTTGCTGATTTAGCATGCTAACTGAAGCTAATGTTTTAGCCACATTGTTTAACAATATGATGCTAACGTTTTTTACCTCACCTTACGGTCTATGGTGTCAACAAGCAGAAGCTAAATGTGTCTGAACTCTTTTCTGTGAATTGATTTGACATGACGTGTGATCAGTTTGTCTCCGTTGTTGCTCATGTTAGTGAAAGTTAATAACCGTTGTCAAGGAGTTTTGACCAATCAGAATTAAGCATCTTACACAACTGGAAGATCAGTAAGACAGCAGGGTAATAACACCAAATAACACACTTCAAACCCAAGTAAAGAGCTGTCACATCATGAAACAGATTTCTCCTCCAGTAGTGATTTTTGCTCACTTGAACGTCGAGCAGGGCTTCAGATCAGAAAATGCTTGTATGTTTTGTTGAAGGTGGTGTAGATAAACGATGGATAAACAACACAATAATTCAGTTGGCTGAGTTGTTGAGACGGCACGGTGGCAAATGCTAGAAAAATACACAGAATAAGGTACGAGTCCTAAAGTCAGTGAACTTCATGAGTGATGGCATTTTGACGCTAACATCTAGTTTTCTGATGTTAGCTAAGATTAGCCAACATGGTGTATTGGTTACAGCAGACCTGTATGGATTTGACTGATCATGGAGGCGTGTGTTGTTGCTTATGAATGAATCTTTTGTCAGAGAAAGATTGAGTTACTCCATTTGTCTAGCTTTAAATATAATTACTCTTCCTTACCCAAATAAAATAAAAAGCCATTTAAGCCTCATAATTACACATAAACATGGGTAAACAACATTACTGAAGGCAAATAAACAAATTAAAGTAACCTGTGTTTACTCTGCACTACATTCCCCGATCGTCCCACCTCTCAGTGTCTCTATCCACAAGTTCTTTTCGTCCCTGCACTTCATGCATTTGTTATTTGGGATTGTCTTTTAGTTCTGTCCTCCCTGTCTCTGTCTCTGTCTCTGTCTCTGTGGTCAGGATCATCCAACATCTGATATCTGTGTCCCAATGTTTAGTGACAGTGAAACACTAAAGATACTCTCAGTAAAGCAGGCGGTGGTGGCTTGTTTTTAGACTTTACATCCTTGTGTTTTGAACTGCTCTGAAGTTAGAATTTATCCGCTGATTCAGTGAGGGTATGCACCTGCCTCCGTTACAAACAGTCAGTGTCTTCCAGGTAAAAACAGTCATTGATCAGTGTCGAACTATAGAGAGCTTCTATTTTTGGACTGACGCTGCTGGCAAAAACCCCACATATTCAGCAGAGCAGGCTCACAACATATAAAGTAGCATTAAAACACCATGCTCTGCGGTTTGGAGGTGCATTAAAACCTTAAATATGACAAATAGAACCTGATTTTAAAAGCACAATTAAGTCATATCTGAATTGTAATAACCCCTGTGTCCTCCATGTTGGTCACGTTATATGAGGTCATGCACTGACACTTTCTCTCTGCCGATCGTCATGTCTTTCTCTCTTTTCCTGTCCTCTGAAATGTCTTCCCACTTAATGCGGAGCAGCCTGAGATAGTGAATTACCTAAAGCTGAGCCTCAGGCTTTAAAACAGCAGGTAAAATGTCAGGACACTGACTTGTTTTTCATGACACTACTGTAGTGGCTATTTGACTTGGTCAACTTAACATAACTCAAAACTTAAATCAAAAAAGCATCCATGGGGCACGGGGAGTGTGGATCGTACACAGTGTCCAAAAAATTGTCCAATGTCCAGCCAAGCATTCAGTATTTTGGTGGTTTATTGTACAGCTCAAAAAAGGCTTCTCTCACACAAAAGGGAACGTCTCTAAGCCTTCAAATCTCCCAGTAAAAAAACATTCGCCTCCCCCGGTGCCTGTCCTATCTTACCTGCTCATCTATTTACACGTCACCCAGTGCAAAAACTATCAACCTATAAAAGTGAGTTACGAAATATGCTAATCACCCCTATGACGTCAAACTTAATCCTATAAATACCTTAAATGAAATAACAATACATTTATTGATTTATAATAAAAATAATCAAATATACGAAACAATGTAAATAGTTCCAACAACTACCTTTAATGCAGCAGTGGAAAGTTACATCCTCTCATTTACTGTTCAGGCAAATCAGTTCACCTGTGCAGTATTTTTCTGCAGCTTTAATCACCTGTACAAGTGAAGTACTGTTTTTCTGTGTGGCACTGAATTAAAATCCTATTATTTAAAAAAAAATGACATATCATGCAAAATCGACTTTTTAATGGTTCTCTACCTGAAATATGTTTCCCTGGCATGTCTACAAACCCCCCGGAAATGAAAAGAATCCATTCTGCCCCTGTTCTGATTTCTCCACCTTTCTGTAAATGTGTGCTGAAATGAGCCGTTACAGATCTCAGTGTTTTTGTTACGTCACAACGACATCCGGTCTGTAACAGGAAGTCAGAGCTCGGAGCTTGTTCAGCCCATAGACTGTATAAAATACAACTCAACCCCTCCTCTGTTTTTCATTCCCTGCACACATGTGTGCTAACAAGGAGCTTAGGAGGGAGGCATGCTAGTTGTAGGCTGTCTTAATAAACACAAAGGTCGGTTTTACTCCCCACGTCTGCAGATTTGAAGATCTAGTGGATGATTTTTATTTATCATGGAAAAGTGCTAGCGCTAGTTAGCATATCCACATAGCTACATGTTTGTAGCTGTGTACCAAGACACACGTCAACATACTGACAAATAAAACAACAAGAAACACTAAATCTGTGACCAATGGTTCAGAAAGGTCCTGCTGCAGGCGCCTCTCCGTCAGGACCAGATTCAGAGGGTTGAAGTAACGCAGGTCTGTAAGCAGCCGTGTATATTCAGCCAACATGTAAACATTAGATCAACGTGCTGGACAGCCGAGGCCACATCCACTTTCTGAGGGGGCGTGGTCAGAGGGAAAACAGAGTGTTCTGAACAGGGCTGAAGAAGGGGGTTTTTCAGGCATGCCAAAATCTGATTTCAAATTGCTTTTTTGAGCATAAACTTTAAAGACATGTTTTGGGGACCTTTTAGACCAATATATATTGATGAAAAAAGCGTAATATGTCACCTTTAACAGACAAAGTGGTTGTTACGTCCACTGGTTCCTAACTCTCCAAAGATCAAAAGATAAATTAGAAGAGTTTTTATAACTTTAATGGGACATGAACCAAGGATGCAGCAGGGTTTTGATATAAGATTTATTGTTAAATATTTTTGTTAGATATACAGAGTCACAGCAAATCTTTGCTATTTGTAAGCGTTGGATAATTGGACCTTTTTAAGCGTCTGTTTTTATATGAAACTACCTTACAAGTTCCGAAGGAAACTCGGTTTCTGATCAAGACATTTGAAATGTGTTTAAAGCTAGAGTTGGTATTCATGGAAAACTAGCATGAATTTGAATGTAGCATTTCCTCAGGACTCCGTCTAACCCCCCCCCTCCCCCCTTCCCCTCGGAGCTCCTCCAAAACAACTCTCCCACTCACATGCACAAGCGCCGCTGATTCTCGACCATATGATGGTGACTGATTCAAAACCGGTCCTCAGCACATGGTTTGTGTTTTGCACTATGTCAACTCATGTCTCACTCAGCGGTAAGAAAACACCAAAACACTCTCATAGTGAAAGTTAAAAACACAAACAAACATGAAATGTACGCTCTGCAGGAGGCGGGCAGAACGGCAGGACGGGATTTGATTGGTTTCATCATTTGGCTCCTGATGGCAGGGATTGGTTGGTGTTTTCCCAGGTTTACTCCGGCTGTAGATAGCAGCATTTTTTACCTCTTTTTTTAAGAACACATTATGTATTGATAAAAATAATTTCAACCAGTACAACAAAAAGTGGATCTAAACTCACTCCCAACCCTAGCTATAAGGACCAAAACAGTTTTAATATGAGCAAGTCATGAGCCACAAGGGTTTGTAATCACTTCTTTAATTTATAACCTTTACACTTGTAAGCTTTTGTGTGTTTTTCAAAGTTGATTTAAAAGTTGCCTTTTTAGAAAGCACAGCTGGAGAGAGACAGGAACCATGGGGAGTAAAGAGTGGGCCATGACGCGCAGCGGTTGAGGCTGGGAGTTGAACCAGCGGTGGCTGCAAAGACGATTATAGCCTCTAAAAATGAGGCAAATGCTTCAACGCTGAGATACACTGCCAGCCAAACGTTACACTATGAAGAACCTCATACAGCTGTAAGTTCAGGAGAAAACAACAATGTAACGTATAGAGCTGCAGAAAAACCACAGCACAAATAACCTGATGTTCATGAACAGTGCAAGAGAACGTAACTTTCCACTAACGTTAGTTTGTTCAAGCCGGTGATTATCCTGAGAACTTCGCTGTAATGAGTGAACGAGGACCAGATTTACTGTAAAATAACAGATATGCTCTCACATCTTTGGAATCTTTTTACAGTCACACCCACGGAATTATTACACCATGTTCCTAATTACTGTGTGGGGACATCCAACATGGCCGCCACATTAATATCACCTGTCAGGCCTCTAAATGACCCCCAGTTTTTCAAAGAGAGCTCAAAGTTTGTTTTCGGGTCCACAGAGAAAAATTCATCTCTGAATAATCAAGGATAAAACCTGGAACATGGGGAAGGTAAAAGTTGCAGACTAGAGACGCTGACGGTGGGAGAGCGGTGGGAGAGCGGTGGGAGGAGGAGGGTGTGTCAGGTGAGAGCCTTTCTCAGGTAGGTCTGCCCAAACATGACGGCTTGTTTACCTGTCAGGTTGTTGCTTTTGTCTGGGCCTCCCACGAGAGACAAAAGAGACAAGGCTTTAGCTCCTCTGCAAGACGGACCACCAGTGTAGTGTGTGTCTTTTTGTGTGTGTGTGTGTGTGTGTGTGTGTGCGTGTGCGTGTGTGTGTGTCTTTGTGTGGGTGTGTGTGTGTCTTCACATCTCACGACCCTCACGTGTTTCTGTATGTGTGTGTGAGTTGTGTTGTACACATGCGTACTTTGCAATTGTGCTCTTCCATGCATGCGCAGGTGTTTGCACATGCGTGTGTGTGACCATGAGCGCCTGTTGTGTTTGTTTCTGGGCGGGTTTGTGTACAAATGCAAACATGTGTGACTAATTCGTTTTCGGGAGCAGCCGGCAATGTTCACAGTAGACGTCTGAGGAATTGGGTTGAGGGTGAGAGGTGTGTGTATGTTTGTGTGTATGGGTGTGTGTTTCTTTGTGTCTGTCTAAATATGTGAGGGTATTTGTGTGTTGTAATTTGAGTGCTGTCATTCAAAGAGGTGCATTCATTATGGAGTCTTCCCATTGACTTACTGTAGAGGACAGTATACAGTGTCAAACCTGATGGACGTAATGTTCAGACGGTTCATTCAGAAACTGTTTGACATGAGAGCAGAAAATTCCCTTCACAGGCTCCAAATGATTTCCATGTCTGAGCTTTCCCCCACACTGTAAGGAACAGAAAACAAACAAGATGAACTCTTAACAGTTTATAAGATTAGGTCAGACACACTCCAATGTCACCGAAGGGAAATTTGTCTGGACTTAGTAATAAAAATCATGCATACACTCCATCATACTCCATCAAAACACAGCAGCAATCTAAGGTTAACAATGCTGAAACACCATCTGACAGTAGAAACATATTGACATGTTGTATGACCTCCTGGCACGTCCTTCATTACCTGTTATTCAGAGTCTTAACAGACGTGGGCTCAAATGAATGTTGATAGTGGATCAGCCCGGTCTGAGGGACCCTGAATCTTCTCCCAGATGGTAAAATCTGAAAATCTGGGTGAACTATGCGTCAGATGCTATTTTCTGTGCCTGTCTAACAGACTGCTCATAGGTTGTTTGGAGGTATGGGTGTTTTGGAGCTGTGTGAACAACATGGGTTATCTGTGAACAGGAGTGCAACAGGAGTGCAGCGCCACCAGAAGCAGAAGTCTGAAACTCACATCAGCCCAAAAATTTACCCATAATTTATATTTAAAGAAGCAAACACTCTATTGACCTGAATTAAAGACAGGTTCTTTTCCTCAAAGCACATCAGAGAGAAAGTGGGCTTGTCATATATTCAGTGTTTAGTCGTTAAATGTCTGTTTTTTTTTTAGAACAGACGGCCCCACTTATCGGAACAAGGATCAAGGTTCACTTTATTGTCATTCAGTCATGTTAAAAACACGAAGGAACGAAAACACATCACTCAGGTCCAGCAGCATACAGAATAGATAACAAGCTAAAAAAAAATAGACTCTATGAATAAATAAATACATAACCTAAAAGCCTACAGTAAGTAAATATAAAAACATAGTTTAAAAAAACAGCGAGAAAGTGCAGTAATATGTGCATGAAGTCACAGCAGTGAAGTGGAGAGATCAGACCTAGAGAGAAAGAGAGTTCACAAGTCTCACAGCGACTGTAACCCTCTTGACTGAGCCCAGCTGTCGCTCACCAATACGATGCCAGAGGGATGAAAGACAAAGAGACACGGCACAGAAGTGCTCAACAAGTTAACTGTTAACTGTTATCAATGCAGCAGAGACGTCAAACAACCCTCAAACCAGTTGTTACAGCAACCCAGACATAAGTACAATCAAGAACAAGTTTTAATAAGTAAAATTAAATTAAATTAAATTGATAAATCAAGTTAAAATAAAACTTAGATATATACAATGTGACAAGTGGAATTTCGATTAAATAGCAGTAAGTACAGGCAGTATTAAAAATGGTTCAGTAGTGATGGGTTGACATGGTGTGATTATAGCTGGTGATGACAGATAAGCAATAAATAAAAATAAATAAATATGGGTATGTAATATGACCGTGAGATGTAGTGAACAATAATAATGTAATATAAAATAATATAATATAGCAAGATAATTATATAATATAGTATATTATGTTACGTTTATTCTATTTTAATATTATTTTTCCTGTTTTTTTATCATCATTATTGTTTTATTTTATTATTTATTTATGTATGTATGTATGTATGTATGTATGTATGTATGTATGTATGTATGTATGTATGTATGTATGTATGTATGTATGTATGTATGTATACATACATACATACATATATAAATTATTATTATTGATTTTATTTAGATTTTTTTTGTAGTTGTTGAATGGCCTTGTAATGGATGGTGGTTTGGAAAGGGAGTTGACATTCAGATGTGACAACTGATGTTTATTCTATATTTTTATACCTTATCTTGTATATCACACTGTCTGTCTAAAATGTTTAAAATCTTCTATGGATAAAGTTCGTATGAACAACAAGAACAAAAAAACTTCCACTTAACCCAGATAGTTTTGGATGGCATACTTACACTGACTCCAGAGGGTTTAACTATCATAGAGAGATTAAAGTATGTGTCACTGTGTGCAATTTAGATGAAAGAAAAACAAGATTTATTACATTTCGTAATACTGGAAAATTATTTCATTTCATTTCAGTTTAATTTGTAGAGCATGTTTCATACAAGTGATCACTGAGTGTGCTTTACAGGGATTACAAGGGATAAAAACAAATGAACAATCAATAAGGAACCATAAATAAATGAAAAGAGAAATAAATTCAAAACACGTTTACAAAATGACCTTTCACCAAACCATTCAGCGCACACACACACACACACACACACACACACACACACACACACACACACACACACACACACACACACACACAAACACACACACACTAAGACTAAATACCAAAAGCACAAGGGAAAAGCAGCTGTAAAGACCGGTCTTGAAAGTAAGTTTCCACAGACCTCAGATCAGCAGGCAGCCGAGTGACTAAATGCACGTTCACCTGCTTTAGTTTTTGACTTCATTCAGGAGGCCGTGTGACCTGAGGGATCTGGTCAGCTTGCAGTCAGTGAGCATGTCAGATAGTGAGGTGTCGTAGCATTCAGAGCGTTATTTATTTATTTAAACATTAATCCAGTTTTCATATTCAGACATTAAATTGGATTTTCATATAATCAGAGTCTTTTAAAACATTTTTTTTAAATTCACATCCATTTAAGACAAGCAGGTATTAAGGATACAAGTATTTATTTAATTTTAACGCAGAAGCACACATACAGTAAAACAGTTCTGGAAGTAAAACAAGACTATAATTCCCCCACCCCCCAGCACATCCTGGAACACAGGGTACCACTCCTCTGCCTTTGATTTTCTCTTCTATGTAGTATTCAGTAAAGTTTGAAGTTTACCTAAATACATCAATGCTGGATCCAAGACGCAGAAATTTGTTCCTAGACCCTCTGAGTGACTATTTAATTTTTTCTAAATGTAAGAAGTGCAATAAGTCACACAGGCACAGGGATGCCGGTGGGCTCGATGACTTCCAATGCAGTAGTATTCTTCTGCGTACATGCAGTGTTATAAAAGCAATAATGTCTTTATGTCTTCTTCTCAATGTGCAGTTATCTTCATCTGTAATACTAAATATAGCTGCAGCTGCACTTGGTCGAAGTTCAATATCAAGAGTATTGAAGATCACACCCCAGTAAGATGAAAAAGCAGGACAAAACATGTGAGTTAAATTCATAATCAGAGTCTTAACATGAAAATCCTCATGTACACAGAGGCGCAAAGCACAAAAGAATAAATAAAATAGGGTGAGACTTTAAAACAGACAAACAAACCAACCAAAATAAACAACATGCTTTTCTTTTTTTCTGTCCATTATTAAAAATACATTTAAAAAGTCGACTTCTAAGTTACAGTCACAGCAGCCAGTTTGTATAAGGCCCCCATGTTAACATGTGGGTCAACAGAGAACATGTCACCCTCTCAGCAGCAGCGAGTGGAGCCGCAGCTCTTCATAAGGATGTGGGCGTCTCAGTAGTATCCGTCTGCCTGTTGGACCTTCATCCATTGAATCAAACAGCACAGTGGCACAGTGTTGCCTTCAAATGAAGGAGAAATTACAAAACTTTACTCAGGGTTTTAAAGAATGATGTAAATGTGCTGCATGACACGATGTCAGGCGGGTTTTTAAAACTGTAATGAAGGAATGACTGACACATATTAGCTTTCAGGAAAAAAAAAGCCCATGATTGAATCAACTTTTATCAGCATTTTGAATTCTCTCTTGATCCAAATAATCCAGGCTATTCCCCCCCAAAAAAGAACATGTTGCTAACTAGTAATAACTTAACTTGCGAGGAAGTCTTGGCTCAAACCTTGCTAATATGTGGAGCTCTGGACATCTTTTTCTTTTTTTGGGGAGTTTCAGAGAAATATATCCCATCTCTGTTAGCTCATCGCTCTTTGTCCTGTCCTTGTCTAAAGTTAAAACTCCCTGAAATCAATCTGTCTCTTTTAAAATGGACTAGAACGCACATTTTGAAAGAAACAGCTTTTACTTAAGCTTCAAATGCTTTAGAAATCTGCAAAATTCTCCAAGGCGAAGCTTCATTTGTCATCTTCAAACAAACGTTTAACTCTGAACTGATAAGAAGAAGTGTTTTTAAATGAACAGTGACTGAGTTTGGTCCATTTTCAAGCCTCTCTGTTTGAGTGTGTGTACCTTACAGCTTTACCTCCTGTCTGCTGCTCTCTCTCTCTCTCTCTTTCTCTGTGTGTGTGTTCTTGTGTGTAATGCCAGTGTGTTTGACAGAGTGTCTACCTGTGTGGCAGAAGGTAAGCCAGGTAATCTCTGTTTGTCTCAGTCTGAGGACTATAATGCTGTGACTCATTCCTCCAACGGGTGAGCTTAGACCAAAAGCACTCCATCTATCACAGAACCCAACAGTCGCCACTGTCATTTACCCAACTAATCCCTGAATGCCAAATTAATATGTTAAGTATAGTGTGATTAAATGATGTGAAAGATGGACTGTAGACTCTGAATGTTTAGTCAGTGTTCTCATCTGTGGCGAGTGAGGCCGACTTTATCGCCGTAATCCTGCAGACTCGGGTTCTTTCTTTCATGCCGGGCTGTGTGGGCGATGCTGCGGTGTCTCTGTTCTCTTGGTATTTGTTGATGAGATGTGGCACTTTATTCTTTCAGTCCTGATAGTTGTTGTTGGCAACTCTAACAATGTAGTTTGTCTTCTGTTTAATCTTAACAAAGTGCTTGTTGTGCGGCACAGAGTTTAACCCTATGCCGGTTTGGATCTGCATATTTTAGTCTCTTACCCTCTTTGGCTTTCAGAGTTTGTGCCTCACAATCTTCTGCTGAGTGTTTTCAGTCATATCTTTGGAGACTCAAACTGGAGTGAAACTGTAAAGTATAAAACCACAAATACCAAACAGACAGACACATAAACTATCACTATCACCGCACCCTCTCTCTCTTATTCTGCTCTATCCCTCTTTCCAGACCCAACTGGGTCAAGGCAGATGGCTGTCTAACATGAGTCTGGTCCTGCTCGAGGTTTCTGCCTGTTAAAGGAAGTTTTTCCCTCTCTGCTGTAACTAGTTAAATACTGTGAGGTGCAATGCTCATGGTGGATTAAGGTGGGGTCAGATAAGATAAGATAAGATTTTGCTTTATTGAAATTCGGTTGTTGCAGCAACCCAGACATAAGTACAATCAAGAATACGTTTAAATATGTAATAATAAAAATAGATAAATAAAGAGAATAAAAATGTAAGATATATACAAATGTTACAAGTTAATTAAACAGTGGTAATTACAGGCCGTATTAAAAACAGTTTAAGTAGTAACAGGTTGACATGGTGAGATTATGGTTTGGTTATGACAGATTAAGCAATCTAATAAATAAATAAATACATATGGGTATATAATATGATTGTTAGTTGCAGTAAACAATAATAATGTAATATGACATAATATAATATTAATCATTATATAATATAATGTAATATGCAAGACTTTAAGAGTGAGTCTTACCTTGTTTGGTGTTGGGTCTCTGTTCATGTCATAATTTGACATAGAGTGGTCTAGACCTGCTCTGTTTGTAAAAGAGTCTTCAGATAACGTTTGCTGCGATTTGGTGTTATACAAATAAAGATAGATAGATAGATAGATAGATAGATAGATAGATAGATAGAAAGATAGATAGATAGATAGATAGATAGATAGATAGATAGATAGATAGATAGATAGATAGATAGATAGATAGATAGATAGATAGATAGATAGATAGATAGATAGAAAGAAAGATAGATAGATAGATAGATAGATAGATAGATAGATAGATAGATAGATAGATAGATAGATAGATAGATAGATAGATATTTTATAGTGTAGTTTTTGATGATATCTCTGTCTCCCACAAATGATTTACAATGTCAAATACAGTTCGTTGGGATGGCGTGATGGCCTGGTTTATGTTTTGAATCAGTTTTTGTTGTTTTTTTCTGAAATGACAGATTGAATCATCACTCTTAATTAAATTATCTACAAACAGCCAATATTAATATTGATTGACAATTGACGATTGAAAATGTTTTTTTTTAAAAGCGGAGCACGGACTGTGTTTGGAATTATCTGCTCTAAATATTGTGTCAGCATGTTGAAATTTAAACATTAGGACGTCAAACGATACTTCTTGAAATCCTGATTAATCGCTGGATTTCATTAGTTAAAGCTGGGGTTGGTAGTCAGATTTAGATCCACTTTTTGTTATACTGGTTAAAATGATCTTTATGTCCTGATAGTAATCAATACATAATGTGTTCTTAACAAAGAGGTAAAAAAAGCTGCTATCTACAGCCGGAGTAAACCTGGGAAAACACCAACCAATCCCTGCCATCAGGAGCCAAATGATGAAACCAATCAAATCCTGTCCTGCCGTTCTGCCCGCCTCCTGCAGAGCGTACATTTCATGTTTGTTTGTGTTTTTAACTTTCACTATGAGAATGTTTTGGTGTTTTCTTACTGCCGAGTGAGACATGAGTTGACGTAGTGCAACCCATCATTATCATTTGTTTGCACTTGGGCACTGACAAGGTCTCTGTTCAGGAAGAACTTCTTTAAATACAGTTAACGGGTCTCTCTCTCACCTTCAAGTTCTTATGATGTAGAAACTAGGGCTGCAACTAACGATTATTTTTGGTGTCGACTAATCTCTCAATTATTTTTTCGATTAGTCACGATTATTTGGCTCAAGTATTTTGGATTGCTTCAGTCTGCACACCTATCAATTCAACATGTTGTCAGTCTCTGACAACATAATTTCCAAACAAAATCTAAACAATGACACGTGAAACATGTAAATACCTTATTGAATTAATAGTAATCTGCTTCAAAACAGACAAATTGGACGGATTTATACTACACAGAATGCACGCTAGTATTAACAGGAACAGACAAGAGACGAGTAAAGACAAGCTACTCTAGCTTCCTCTTAGTATGCAACAGCTCCGGTATTCCAACAGATAAACGTACGACACAAACGTCATAGTTACGTTAAGTATTTATATTTGAAGGTGACATATCACGCTTTTTTCATCAATATATATTGGTCTAAGAGGTCCCCAAAACATGTCTTTAAAGTTTATGCTCAAAAAAACACTTTGAAATCAGATTTTGGCATGCCTGAAAAACCCTCGGTAACACTTTATATTAACTACACACTTTTAAGCATTAGTTAAGCATTAATTAAGCATTAATTAATACTTAACTCATCATCTGTAAAGCATTGTTCATACATTAATACTCATTTATATATCATGTACAAACACAGTTACAAATGTTTTATTATTCATGAATATGACTCTATAATGTGTTAACTAACTCTTTGTTCATACTTTATAAATGATGGATTCACCAATTACAAATGAGCTATTATGGTCATTATAAACCAGTTATAAGCACATTTACAGGTTATGATTTTAACATTCAGTAAGGGTTAGTGAACACCTTATTACATAGCAAATTATGATTAATTAAGGTAGTTACAAAGGACTTATAAGCTGCTTGTTCATGGTTTTGTGAGCTGATCAAAAGTGAGGACTTTTTATGCTTTACAAAGAATTCATTAATGAGATTTAAGACCAGCAGCACCTTAAAACACAGAAGTCACAGATATTCAACAGAATAAGGAAACCGACACACACATGGACTTAAACTTGTATTTATGTATTAAAACAACCTCTGTATAAAACGGTGTTTATCAAAATAACTCTTCATATGAACTTTAAATACTCTCCAACTGAAAAAGAAAATCTCTCAAACTTAAAGTGCTCACAGTGGAAAAACTCAAATAAAATATAACATATTAAATATATAAAAAGACAGTAACATTTAAACTCTGGCTGTATAAAACCATTTGTAAACACAAGTTAAAATGCATCTGCAAAACTGAACAATAACTTGACTTCTGTGTTTTAAGGTGCTGCTGGTCTTAAATCTCATTAATGAATTCTTTGTAAAGCATAAAAAGTCCTCACTTTTGATCAGCTCACAAAACCATGAACAAGCAGCTTATAAGTCCTTTGTGACTACCTTAATTAATCATAATTTGCTATGTAATAAGGTGTTCACTAACCCTTACTGAATGTTAGAATCATAACCTGTAAATGTGCTTATAACTGGTTTATAATGACCATAATAGCTCATTTGTATTTGGTGAATCCATCATTTATAAAGTATGAACAAAGAGTTAGTTAACACATTATAGAGAGTCATATTCATGAATATTAAAACATTTATAACTGTGTTTGTACATGATATATAAATGAGTATTAATGTATGAACAATGCTTTACAGATGATGAGTTAAGTATTAATTAATGCTTAACTAATGCTTAAAAGTGTGTAGTTAAAATAAAGTGTTACCAAACCCCCTTCTTCAGCCCTGCTCAGAACAGGCTGTTTTCTCACTGACCACGCCCCCTTAGAAAGTGGATGAGGCCTCGGCTCTCCGGCACGTTGATCTAATGTTTACATGTTGGCTGAATATACACGGCTGCTCACAGATAGTGTTACTTCAACCCTCTGAATCTGATCCAGAATCTGATCCTGAAGGAGTGGCGCCTGCAGCAGGACCTTTCTGAAGGATTGGTCACAGATTTAGTGTTTCTTGTTGTTGTATTTGTCAGTATGTTGACGTGTGTCTTGGTACACAGCTACGAACATGTAGCTATGTGGCTATGCTAACTAGTGCTAGCACTTTTCCATGACAAATAAAAATCATCCACTAGATCTTCAAATCTGCAGACGTGGGGAGTAAAACCGACCTTTGTGTTTATTAAGACAGCCTACAACTAGCATGCCTCCTTCCTAAGCTCCTTGTTAGCACACACGTGTGCAGGGAATGAAAAACAGAGGAGGGGTTGAGTTGTATTTTATACAGTCTATGGGCTGAACAAGCTCCGAGCTCTGACTCCGTTACAGACCGGATGTTGTTGTGACGTAACAAAAACACGGAAGTCTGAAACGGCTCGTTTCACACACATTTACAGAAAGGTGGAGAAATCAGAACAGGGGCAGAATGGATTCTTTTCATTTTCGGGGGGTTTGTAGACATGCCAGGGACACATATTTCAGGTAGAGAACCATTAAAAAGTCGATTTTGCATGATATGTCACCTTTAAGGCGGCTGACTAAAGCACAAAGTAAACAGTGATTGAAAATGAAAGATGTACGAGCTATAACTCGTGAACTCATCCATTAGCGGTATTTTGAAGACACCACGGCTCCAGGATGTTTGTGTTGAAGGTGTTGATGTGTTGCCGTAGTGCTGCCGTGGAATGAGAGATGCACTTCACCTGTTTCTCTGCTTTGATTTGGATCATACTTTCACAAACTTTGGACATTTTGGGTCAGGTTTTTCAAGTCTCATCGTCTGTGCGTTCCACCATAGTTCATGTTTTCTTCTTCTCTCTGTGTCCATGCAGAATGTAAACAGTGGGAGCGATACACCCCCCTGTACTTTTGGTTATGCACTGCAGCTACAAATGAGCATGTGATTTTAACATACAACAATAACAATTAACAACAATACTATGACGCGTAAACGCTACATTTACCGCGTCTACCACTTTTTATAGTCGACGTAGTCGAATATGTCAACTAATCGTTGCAGCCCTAGTATAAACCATATGAATTGAAGACTCAGGCCATAAATCCAATACCCCGGTGTCTAGCTGCAATCCACCCTGATCACTTCCTGGAACAATTATCATTCCTTCACTTAAAATATCTTGCGCCTGAATATAATTCTTGTTATGTTTGACATCAGAGATGAACTGGAAAACAAATAAGTTGGACATACCTGTGAGGTGTTTCCTGTTTCCTAAAAGCTTGGCTGTGTTTATACCCTGATATGTAATTCACACAGCACAGCAGGTGCTTTGATGGCTCTCTTATATTCAGCTGGTGCAGTCTGACAGAGAATCGGCAGGACATCAGGACCCTGATACTGAAGTAGGAAAAGATGGTAGTCTTAGTTCCTTATGTACTGTAGTTGAATTTATAAGCAGGTGGCTTGGTTTGTGTATAAATATAATATTGTGAAGTATTTTTTACAATAAACAGAGTCTTAGATTCTCGTACATTTATATCCCATCTCCAGACGAGAATATC
This sequence comes from Notolabrus celidotus, assembly GCF_009762535.1. NCBI lineage: Eukaryota > Metazoa > Chordata > Actinopteri > Labriformes > Labridae > Notolabrus > Notolabrus celidotus. The sequence continues at coordinate 39,440,623 of NC_048276.1, read as the reverse complement.
AATGTTAGACAGTTTTGCAAAACCATGACCCTAATGTTCTTAAGTCTCAATTTTAAATCTGAACTCTCCTCAAACTGAGCTACAAATCCTAACTTTGTAAGTTTTAATATTCATTTCCTGAATTTTCCCCTTCGGGATGAATAAAGTACATTCTATTAAATAAGATATAAATATGAATAAATTAAAAAAAATAAAGATCAAATAAAGATCAAATAAAATACAGTAAAATGAAATGAAATTAAAAAAAATAATAAAATAATAGTAATTAAGTATATACAGAAGCGCAAAATATACTTCTTGTTATTAAAACCAGAAACATAAATTATGAATCACACTGACACAACAAAACCTGACCTGCAGTACAACCCTGTCAAATATCCTTATCTCTTTACTTTCCACCCTGTTTTTTAACAGAGCACTGCATTAGCAGAGACTGTTAGCATTAGATCAACAGTGTGTGGTGTATCTTTATCCAGTATAAATGTCCTTCTTGCAGGAGGATGTGGGGATGAAATCAGCCTGAATGACCCACCATCTGAGAATGTTTCACATTAAGTTTCCTTATTTCTTTTACCCGCTGTGTCTATTGACTCTCTCCATCTTCCCCTTCTCCTCAGTCACCTTCTCCCATATTTCTCTGTCTCACTCCTCATATCTCTTCTTCCATCTACCTCCTTCCCCCCCGTCTAACCCTCCATCCCCTCCTTTTGTTTTATAAAACCAGCTGCTGCTCCCTCTCTCTCTTGGGTTGTTGAGCTGAGTGCTGAGGATGAAGAAGCTCAATCCAGCTGGACATATTTCACAGGGACAGTTAGAGATAGTCGAGAGGGAGATAATATAGACATTTGGGGAGAGAGGATATTAGAGTGAGAGGGTAAGAAACGTGGTAAAAATTAAAGATGAGTATAATAATGGGTAAAAATCAGGAAAAGTGGCGAGGCATGGAGGCCTAGAGACGTATTTCAGGCTGTAGTGGGGGTCTGTGGAGGCGGCTTTGATCTGGCCTACACATTGTGTGTAAGTGTGTGTTTGTGTGTGACTGGCCTGTGAGCGGGGCTCATCGCCAGAGGCCAGGGCTGCAGGATTAGGGAGCAGCTCTCTTCAGGCACCGAAAGCAGAAAAACTTCCCTTCCTTAGGTTGTCTCTTTAACAAAAGGAAATGTAAAATGTAAAAAAAAGACTTTAAAATCTTTAAACTAATCCATCCTAAAGTCAAAGACAGTGTTTTATTTGGGCATATAAACCTCAATTTCATTTATGTATTTGTAGTGTTGACGTGACTCACTTATTTTGACTGAATATGTTTTACAGCTACTTTTAAACAAGTCTTTTATAACAAAGAAAATATTAAATAGACACTCAGTTTTTAATCACAATTCCAGAAACTGATGCTCCATGTCTCAACACTGCACACACAGAGAGTTAACTACTTCTGCAAAACTCCACAGACCTCTTACAAAATGAAAACAGTGCTCACTCTTCTCAAAACTGATTCCTGTATGTGTGTTGTTATGGAGAACCTTAACACATCACAGTAGTATATGTCTACAGAGCATCACATGAAAACTGGTGGGAAAAATTGAAAACACTACCATCAGAAGTGTTCATATGTTTTAGCTTCATGAGGCCATGTTGAATATTCAAATGCATAAAAGTGTGTGGAAATCTTTTCTTGTTTTCGTGCTTTGTAACAGTTAGTGTCATGGAACAGCATTTACTGAATCATACCACATGTGTGCAACACAAATTTGACCCATTATATGTAGTATGTTAATTTCACCTGTGGAAGTTCAAAGAGATACACTGCAAAGGAAATCAGATACAAAAAAGAAATGAAAGAAATATGTATTTGTACTGTGATCCAAAATATTCAGCTGAACTGACAAACAACAAAAGTGCCAAATTCATGACTCAGATCTGTAACCTCTGATCCGAGTCAGGTAAGAGGACATCCTTCACATTGGCTGGGACGTCCAGCCTGACCAAGCAGCAGCGGTAAAGACGCCTTGCTTGGCATCCATCCTTGTGTGGACGCCATCACATGCCTCCTCCACAAGTGCGGATGTTGCATTTTGAAGGCCATTGCTTCCAGGTGAACAAAATGTGCAACAGGATGCAATATATGCTCAGCTTGCAACACTGAATCAGACTGATGTTTAATTCTTAAAGACCTAGACCATCTTTGGGGGTGCCAGACTCTCCTGAGTTTATTTTGAATATGCTGAATGAGATAAATGTGGTGTCAATGGAAAGCTGGGGATGTCTGCTGTAACTGAGTTTTTAAAGCTTGTTGACAGCATTAGCGGTTCAACAGTTATCAAACATTTAAGAACAAGTAGCCGCCCCCGGCTGTCTCGGTCTTTGAGGGCTGCGTGAGACTTTCAAGTTTTCAGAACTGTGTGCATATAGTTCCATGTTTGTGTGAATAAAACAGGAATAAACTGTAAATACTTAACCTGCTTAATGCTAAATCCTAGAATCTGTCGAGTCACATGTCTTTCACCTTTGGAGGAGCTTGATTAAGTCTGAGAAATAATCCTGATGTCATTAAAGTCTGGGGTTTGATTTGCAAAGGTGTAGTCATTCAGTTGGAATGTAGAGCAGCTTAATTGAACAAATGCTCTTGGTTGCATCGTGGGGAATGTAGGATTCAATGATTCTGAGAACTTGACCAGTGATGGGAAGTTAAAGCCAGGATATTAAAGCTCTGCTGCAACCGTTTTTCTATTCCTGTTTAAAATCCTTTCCCTTCCAAATGAAAGAAATACATTTTTGTACGATACTTACATTACTGTACTGACATTACAATTACCACATTTGTTTCTGTACACTTGGGAAGCTGGTAGCTTTATTTAAGAAAATGTAGGCTAGGCTTAAATAAGCATTGTGCTTCTGCCAAGGCCTTTTCAGTCATCACTAGATGCACTACTGGTGCTTTATTGAAAGTGTCTGTACTGTAACAAATATTGTGTTTTGCATGATGACTGAATAGAACAATACTACTACTACTACTACACTGTAAACATGCCTCGCTAACATGCTGCTATGCATGGCTGTGTCCAGAGAGAAAGCTCTGCAGACCCCCACTGACTACCTGACTGTCAGCCTGGTGGTCGCTGACCTCCTGGTGGCCACACTGGTCATTTTGCGAGGTGTAAAGAGCAGGTGTGATGTAGTGTTAGGTGGATGGCATCACTCCATCATGAAGTGGTAATGGAGTTCATGAGAGGGAAGGACAATTGTAAAAAAGATCAAATTCATCCCTAATAACTTGATCCCTGAAGAGGATATCTACCTTTTTAAAATCCTGATTCTTGCCTGTAAAAAGGCCATCACAAGAAACTGGTTAAAAAGTGATCCTCCAAGTCCAGCACAGTGGTTGGCCATGGAAGAATTATAATCCATGGAAGAACTGACTCATTACCTGCGGACTAAAGCACGGACCCATGATCAGTGCTGGAATAAATGGACTGATTACCAGAATAAAAAGACAGGTGGTGATAACTGCGGTGCGGAAAAGACTTCATAAAAAAACTCAACATAGATATTGAGAAGGAGCCCCTTACTATAATTATGTTTGTCTGTGTATAATTTGTTGTGCCTTATGTTTATTAATATTGGAAAAAAGCAAATAAAAGTAAAGAAAAAAGATCAAATCCAATATGGTCTAGATTAGAACGTAAAAACACGAACTACAGAGATGTTATCATCTCAGTAGTTTGTGTTTTTACACGAACGTTACACAATAAGATGATGTTTGCATGATGATGACTCGCTCTACTACACATACACTTTAATCTTTTTGCTGGTGTTCATTTTTTTGTCTGAGTCCACAGCAGTCATTCAAATGTTATCTATAAATATAATCTCTAAAAAGAGTTAAACTCAGTGATTTCAGTGAAATAGTACTCACTGTAGTTCTGGGGACTACTTTCAGAGGCAGATTGATAGAAGTGTGTTGACGCTGTGACTTTTCTATAGAAGTGTATTGCATTCACATGAGAAAAAATGCTCTGTTTTTCTGGAATAATGACATACTGCTATAATAAAATCCCACTAACACCTGAACGCCACACAAAAAGTAAACATGCCCGGGTGTTCAGTTTAATCCAGTTTTATTTTGGTTTGGGTTTAAGACATCGGGAGATACGAGTGTCTCTAAGTAACATACACTACCAGTCAAAAGTGTGGACACACCTTCTTATTCAATGGTTTTTATTATTTTTATTATTTTCAACATTGTAGATTAATACTGAAGACATCAAAACTATGGAATAATCTGGTTTTGCCATAATCTGGATTACAACAGTAGTCAAATAGGGCTATCCATTGTGTACTAACCCTACCTCTGAACAACACAACTGATGGTCTCAAACACATTAAGAAGGCAAGTCATTCTACAAATGAACTCTTGACAAGGCTCATGTTCATTAGAAACCATTCCAGGAGACCACTTCATGAAGCAGACTGAGAGAATACCAAGAGTGTGCAAAGCTGTCATGAAGGAAAAAGGGGGCTACTTTACAGAATCTAAAATCTAAAACAGATTCTGCTTTGTTTAACACTTTTTGGTTCATTCAATAATTCCATATATGTTCTTTCATAGTTTTGATGTCTTCAGTATTAATCTACATTGTTTACAATCATTACAATAAATACAAACCCTTGAGAAGGTGTTTCCAAACTTTGGACTGGTAGTGTAGATGGTTATGTTATTAGCTTGTCAACATTGCGCAGGCACCTGAGGACTTTGCAGATGCCGATTTTCAGGTAGGCCTCCCGATAACGCGTTCATTAAGAAAAACAAAACACCTTTCTCATAATTTAGAGATAATTAACTAGAATTATTTAATTTTTTTGTCTTTTTGCCACATTTTTCTAACTCTGAAGATTGAAGTGTCCAGGTTGATAAACTAAACTGATGCCTAAAATAAAGTGTAAATGACAGATAAAGACCTGGGAGGGAGTTTTCCTCCCCTCACACAGGTCTGGTGTTTCCTGGCCGCCCGGTGGTTCTAACCTCTGCTCTGTTTAATCAGGTAGAGTAGTGCTGCACTAATCCACCGTGTGCATCCTTGCTGTGGTGATTCTGTGTGTGTGTGTCTGCCTGCAAGTCAGACTGAGGTCTTGTCGAGATTGAAGTGGCCTTGAGGTCAAAGGTCAGATAAACACAGCTGGCACTCTCCTCCTGGCTGGCTCAGAAAAGCTGTTTTCTCCTTTTTTCTCCTCCCTGCTCTTTTTCTTCTTTATCTCCCCCTCCCTCGTTTTTCTGTGTCAGTTCCATTTGGTCTCACCTCTGTGTGTCTTGTGATCTTTTGCTCTCCCTCTGTCTCGTCTTTCCTTCTGTTACGCAACTTTTTGCCCTTTTCCTCTCTCCTTCTCTAATCCCTTCTTTCTATTATCTGTCATCTGTCTCTTCCCAGTTTTCTATCCCCCTTTCTTCTACCTTTTGTACTCTCTACTCTCGTTTCTTTGCCATTTATCTGATCCATCATCAATTGACTTGTTGGTCTTCCTTCCATTCTTCTGTCATTTTCAAACATCTGACTTCTTTTCTCTTCAGCCTGTCCCTCCTGTTGCCTTTCTTGTTGCACTGTTTGCCACCTCTCTCTGTCTGTCTGTCTGTCTGTGTCTGTCTGTCTGTCTCTCTCTCTCTCTCTCTGTCTGTCTGTCTGTCTCTCTCTCTCTCTCTCTCTCTATCTATGTCTATCTCTCTCTCTCTCTCCCTCCCTGTGTCTCTCTCTCCCTCTCTCGCTCTCTCTCTCTCTCTCCCTCTCCTTCACGTCTGCTTTGGGAGGAATGCTCCCTTGGTGCCCAGATCCATCACGTCACCACGTTGTTGTCAATAAATCAGCCTCTTCTGTCTTTTGTGTTTCTGCCTTACCTTTTGACCTTTGACCTCCTCTAAAGTTTGTCTATATAGTTAAAATATCTGAACTTTACACACATTTGTTTTTGTTAACATCTTAATTAAAGATTGATGTAATAAAATAGCCTCCACCTCTCCAGAGGAGTGAATGCTCTAACATCTTAATGAATTAATATATCCAGCGTACTCTCCGAGCATCACAAAAAAAACAGTGCTATACCAGAATTTGAACCATAATGGACACATGAATTCTCATCCAGGCTTGTAAGTTAATGATCTTCATGCTGTAGATAGTAATATGAAGCCATTAAGAGCTCTGTTGCATCAGCCAGAGAAGGACTTTGAGGCACACTCCATGAGAATCAAAATTGTGGAAGCCTGAAAACACTATGAGTGTGAGCCTGTGACCTTTAGTGTGGTACCATCTCTGAACACTGTTTACAATTTACAACTAATAAACATCTATGTCATCAGGACTTATTCACTTGGAAGCAGAGAGGACATTCCCTTAACTGTTGTTACTGCCCATATATATATACATACATATCAGAACTGCCTTAATTCTTCTTGGCATACTTTCAACAAGGTGTTGGAAACATCCCTCAGAGATGTTGGTCCATATTGACATGACAGCACCACACAGTTGCTGCAGATTTGTCGGTTGCACATCTATGACGTGAATCTCCCGTTCCACCACATCCCAAACTGTAAATTTCATTGCAACTTTCATGCTTCTTTTTTACTGTCGCACTTTTTAAAATTTACGCCATTCGTTACCCTTCCATGCTTGCGGGATTCTCCTGGGAACCCCTTGGTTCAAAATGCTATGAACTATGGGTAATTCCCTTATGCTAAATCTGCAAAAATGCCCACTTATGGAAATGGGGCATAAAGGGCTCAAAAAGTCTGAGAGAGATCCCTTGATGATTTGACAGTGGGACAGCCTTAAACCCTCACGGACTTCGCGGGAACGCTCCCCAAAGTCAGTGAGTGCTTGAGGGTGGACATTGAGATTGGGCCAAAGTCTTTTTCAACATACAGATGCTCATCAGGCATTTTATCACCTTATTTTCACATGTAAGTAAGCTAATATTTGAACATTAGCTCAAAAATTTAAGTACAGTTAGCGCTAATGTCATTCATTTTTTGGGGCAAATTGACCTGAGGGTGGCACTCAATGTAAACATCAGGGGACATCTCAAGTTTATAGGATTTATCCTGAAGAGGTTATAAATGGGTGTAAAAAATTTCACTGTAATAGACACATTATTTATTTCGATATTTCACCCAACACCAGAGGTGTAGAAGGACTGGCCCACTCCTGTAAATCTAAGTCTTTAGCAGTATCCCTGCTGGTTCGCTGCTAGAATGGATAAACAGTATGTGTTCCTCAAGTGTTTCTGTGAATAGCAGATCCTTTACCCGTCGCCTCAAATTGAAAAAGCCAGAATGTTGAAGCAGCCAAAAAAGGTTCACTACATTGACTAAAGGAGGCTCCAGTTCTTGCAAAGAGTCATGGTGGATGTTTAACCTTCCTCAGTGCTGGCCTTTCTTTAACCCTTAGTCCAAGGTTACCCTGACACTGTTCCACTTTGAAACAAACACAGTGTCATTCCTTAAAATAGACCCTACACACTCTATTTCAATAAGTCTCTTTCCTTAAGTATAGATCATGCACTACTTAGGTAGTAGAAGATCTGCATTACTGGAAGTAAACACCTAGGACAGCCTATCAAAGTCTTCTTTTGAAGGTTTCCACTTCAGTCAGGAAGATTAGGATGTCACTGGAGAAGATTTATGGGTGTCTGAGCGTTGCAGTTTCTACATGAGCATTAAGAATACTCGCCCTTCCATGTGTCTGTTCATGTGTGCGAGTTTCTTTTATCATCTGACCCACGCGGGGGAGTATGAGCCCTGATGGTGTTTATGGGGGTGAATCCAGTTATCCCCTCCTGTATCTTCTTGCACCATCCTTCAGACACCTCCTCCAGCTGATGCTTCCACAATAATATGAGAAAGTGTCTTCCTCAGTTTTGTCAGTTGCTCGGACTCAATCCATCACTGCTCTCCTCTTGAGGTGTCAGGTTTAAGTTTTACATCAACGAATATCATGTAGAAGCCCCAGCTGGCAGATGAAATGAGGTGTTACGTCAGGATATTCAGGCTGTTTTTACAGCTCAACATGAGGATCAGAGGGTTTGAGGATTGAGTTTGGATTGGAAGTTGGGGTGAGGATCCTTGTACCTATCTAGAAAATCATGGCAGGAAGAGGGAAAGTGTAAATCTCTCTCCTCCTTTTGTAAATAGCATGGAGCTACCCTTGAATAAAACACGTTCCCAGCTGCTCAGTGGTCAAGGGTGTACAATTGTGGTTTTACTGATGTGAGAACATAGTGTGTGTGAATCAGGCCAAACGTGTGTGTAGTTTCACTGTGTTATACTAGTCTAACTGTAGTCTAATTGACCTAAACACATGAGGATGTGTTGATTGTCTTCAGACATTGCTACAGTAGGTGTGCACTTGTTCCTCCGCGGGGCGTATTCATCTGTCGGTGTAATAACTTGCTCTTCTTTTATCAGCTCTCCAAACCTTTTTGTTGTTTTTAACGCATACAGGATGTCACCTTGATGCTGTTTTTATTTCCTCTCCTACCTCCTCTTTGTCTGTGCTGAAGTGCATTTCTCCAACGCACATTCTTGCCGTACCGCCTCCTCGTCTTGGCTGCTGCTCATGTCTGATTGCATTGTCGTATGCAGATGTCAACACTGTCCAGAAACACAGTTGGAATAATTCATGCTTCACCCCTCCCCTTCCACAGCTACAACTAGTTTCACACCTCCATCACTGATTGTCTCCACCCAGTTCTACATGCTTAATACGAAGACTGGTCTGCTGCAAGGTAGGCTGGGACGTTTCGCATCGCATGCAAAGGAGTTGGTCGGCTCCTGACAAGAGGCCACAGCTGCCAAACAAGAGACGGCTTCATCATTGTGTTCATGTTACAGATGGATGGCAGTGCTGACAGACAGGCAGAATAAATTGGCAGGCATATCAAGGACAGACAAGCTTACATTTCAGGGCTCCTCTTTTTTTCTTTTTGCTCTTGTTCTTTCAGCGTCGAGGTGCATTTTTATTCAAATGCAGAGGATGAGAGACCGTTGGCAGGCTGCACGTGTTTAGTTAAGGTGATTTAATGCAAAGCATCTGCGTGTATCAGTTGCCTTTGTATACAAAAGGTCGTCCTCTGCATAACTGGGCTGTGGTATGGGTGTAGAGTTGATGTGCACAAAGGACACAGTTTGGATTAAAATAGGTGTTTATTTTGTGATTGTGAGCCATTAATGCATGACTAAGTATAACTCCCATGTCCACTGCAAACCCAACCCCAAATCTTTGGGGTTAATTGCACATAAAGGACTTGTTATGAACTAAACACACTCCTGTGTGTAAAATTGTGCTTATTGGTATGGAGGTTAAACACAACATGAGCTCAAAGTTCAGGGAAATTTCCTTCTTAGGGGTCATCAACGCTTAAAGCTAGGGTTGGTAGTCATGGAAAACTAGCATGAGTTTGAATGTAGCATTTCCTCAGGACTCTGTCTAACCCCTCCCCCCTCCCCTCGGAGCTCCTCCAAAACGATGCCCCCGCGATGATGGTGACTGATTCAAAACCGGTCCTCACCAAAACATTATCATAGTGAAAGTTAAAAACACAAATAAACATGGCTGCTGTTAGTACTCACAACTGTCATGCTAGCATTATCCAGTTGTCATGGTGACACGATATCAGGAGAACAGTTAGAACACATATATAATACTGTAACAGCTCTACTGTTTGTTAAACCTGTTCAGTGTAGAGGTTCTTAATTCCTACAGTGTTGACGGTCAGTGAAGGCATCAGGAGAGGTGTAGAGTGTGTGAGCGGGAGAGAAGAGAGACAAGAGGAGAAGTTCTTCATTCATTCAAACATTGATTGTTGCTTTGTTTGTTGGCATGGTTACGGCCGACAGTGACCGGTTATTAAAGATCAACGTTTTCACGAATCGGCTCGTCATCACTACAGCGTCCGGGCGGACGCTACAGTACAGCTACATTTCCTGTAGGACTTACTGAATGTCATTAACTCTTCTGCTTGTCAGAGCCCCCGTGGTGAGAGCTTTTTAGATCGGGTCAGAGGGGACAGGCCCGAGGTCGAGCGAGAGGGGCAGTAAATAGAGTCAGGGGAAGCAGAGGCAGGGGAAGGGGACGGGGAGTGAACGGGAAATGTACGCGCAGGAGGCGGGCAGAACAGCAGGACGAGATTTCATTGGTTTTATAAATTGGACCCTAATGACAGTGATTGGTTGGTGTTTTTCCAGGTTTACTCCGGCTGTAGATAGCAGCTATTTTTAACCTCTTTTGAAGAACACATTATGTATTGATTGCCATCGGGACAGAAAGATCATTTTAACCGGTGTAACAAAAAGTGGATCTAAATCTGACTACCAACCCCAGCTTTAAGCTTGGGGAAGCAGTAATAAGGTCGTGTTCAATGTTACAATTAAGCTTGCAAAGGGGTGGAACGTTTCCGGTAAATTTCCATGGGAAGTTAAGCTGTGGAATTTTGGAAATATTCCAAATTGGAAACTTTCCTTGGAAATCAACTGTGAATTGAGGGTAATTTAATGGAAAGGTATCATGTCCAAACATAAATATTTGTTTTGTTATAAGCAGACATCCATCCAAAATAATACAATTAAAACAGATTTATTTGTAAGTAGAACTTTATCAAGTGTTAAATATTTTATTGAACAATCAGTTCTTTCATTAAAGAACAAAAACATGAAGTTGAGTTAAATATTACTCAATATCAAATATGGCAATACTAAATATTACCCCCCGACCCAAACCATTCAAAAATTAACAAAAATGCAATCCCAACAAAGTCCCATTCAACATACAAATGAAAAAGCATCTACCCTCAAGCTTCTCAAGCCTAGCCTCTGCAGGATTCTAGAAATCATCTGTGCTTCATGTGATGAAGGAATGCACAGTGCATGTAGGGGGCGTGGTCTCAATAGCCCTGCAGTAAGCAGTGTGCTATGTGCATGTGATTGAAGAATAGCAGAGATATTCAACTGGACTTGCATGAAATCTGGTTGTTTTAGTCAGGATTATGCTCAAATATATTTTCCCCAACTATATTTAAGTTCCCTATTAAGAGCCAACCTTCAATTTAGTCAATTCCTGTTTTTTTCCCCGTTCATTCACATGGAAAGTTTCCAACTTTGAAAATTTTGCAACCCTAGTTACAATTATGACAATCATCATATAAATGTGCCATGAAGTCAAGTACAGTTGCATAAAATGTTATACTAGATTTCTAAACTTTATAGGACCAGGTGAGGTTTTAATTTTTGGTGACAATGGTGCCCCCCAAAACTAACCCTAAACCTGTGCAAACACTTTTAAAGGATCATACCTGTGGCTTTATGATTTTAAGCTCATTTCCTCTAAAGAATCTATTGTATATCTAAAAACCTTCTAATTTAAGTTTTCTTTCAGAGTTTACTGTTTAACATTCAGAACTTCACATTTCTCTGCAAACTTGAGCTGAAACATCCCCTCACACCTCTTCTCTTCTCACATCAGTCAGTGATATTCCTCAGCTTTCACGTTTTAACTTTAGATGAAGCTTGTGCAGACCTTGTTGGCACAATGTTAGCTTTAATATACTTTCTTCTCCTGACTGTCTGCTCGGGGGACTGTGGCTGCTGGTGTCAACTTGATAACCTAAAGCAGCTGCACACATTGTAACAGATGCAAACCCACTATGTTTAATTATTGTCCTGCAAAGAACATGTCACTAGATGCACTTTTGCATGTTTTACACCAAGTCCAATCTGTTCTGTCTTTAAATTTGAACCTGTGTTTTGATCCATGAAACCAAAATGGTTTAATTGAAATCTGATATCTGTATCCAATTTATAAAAATGAAACCATGTATGCTTAAACTCCCTTCTCTCTTAGAAGATTTTAGGGATGTGAAAAACCTTTATTCCTAAGTTTGTAAATTTCACATGCATCCTCATTTGTAAAGGAACCAGACGTCACATCAAATATGTGTTTCAGCTCATGTTTTTCCGTCCTGTGGTTTATGCCAAACACCTTTGTTGATGAATTATGTTCCCGATCTCCAAGGGGCTGTTAAGGTACACCGAAAAAAAGGGGCATGCAGTATATTAAGTCCAATTTCCATAAGCCTGGCCCCAAATAAGACGTTTGGTGGTGCTTTAAGTAAAACCTGAAGGGAGGGAAGGCCAGAGTGGAGCCAGAGAGATCAGGAAGATATATGGTGACATCAAAGCTTTTCTTTCACCCCACAAAACCTCCACAGATTTAGAGAAAAATCCACTCCATGTAGAAGTGGACGAGAGCACGTGAAATCTGTTTCTGCTCTGTCTGCATGTGTGTTGGTGATATGAATACTTCCATCCGTGCGTGCGTTATGTAAGATGAATAGGGACAGTTTAGTGCATGTTGGCATACAGGCACTTTTACATTGTGTGTCCAGAGCCGTAGAACGAAGCACTTATTTTTGCTGATCTTGTTGTATCTGTTTCTCATTTGTTTCTATAATAAAGGAATGCATGAAGAAACTTTTGACATCCCTGTATTCATTAGAGAGATTGAGTATTCACATGTTTTAAAATATAAACAACAAACAAATAAGGTATTTAGTCAGCCACAAAGCATGATGGGCCATGGCTTCAATAATTCTGACAGTGCATTTCTCTGGGACTTTAAGTTTGTGTCAATGTTGGCGCCCCCTGTGGACAAACAGTCTTTTCTGATCCGGCCCTGTAAATGTGAAAGTTATGCCATTTTTAACACATCCAGATTTTCCATCATCAGTTAAATGTGTTGCTCATTAAGAATCTTTGCAATGTAAAATGTAAAACACGGATCACTAATCACTTCTTATTTTATAATATCCAGTGGTGGACAGTAACAGAGTAAATGTACTTGAGGACAGTACTTAAGTACATTTTTTGAGTATCTGTACTTTACTTGAGTATTGTATTTTTGGGGGTTCCTTATTACTTTTACTCCACTACATTCTGAAGACAATTATTGTACTTTTGACTCCTCTACATTTCTATCAGTGTTCTAGTTACTCACTACTTTATCTTTGAAGTCAGCTCATGAATGTCCTTCTCTTTTCTGAAATCTGATCCTAAGACAGTAAACTGTGTTTGTGTAGTTCTGTTTGTCTCAGTGGTTTAGTCGTACCTGTATATCGTGAGTCTCCATGGTTGAATGTGGAGGAAACACAGAGAATCACTCAGATCAGACAGTTCATGTAGAGGTGGTAATGATGGTTATAATTCTCCACCTGAGCACCCATGGTCATATCTTCAGCCCGTGTTAGAGGTTTTTGAAATGAAGAATGATATGTATGGTTTGAAATGTTCTCCCTGTTTCCCACTCTGTCCAAACAAACAAACATTCACTGTCCAACCTGAGAGAGCGTGTTGAGCTACGTAACGTTTGTTTCATTCCAGATGAACATTTCAAGCTAAGGTGTCTGTGCTTGGAGTAACTTAGTGTCTGTTTTTATTCCATGGTAAGGTTTTTAGAGATTTCAAGTAATGGTTTCTAAATAAACATTATTAAGTCTTCATTCCCACAGTGAGAACACTGAGCTAGCCTCTGCTTAGCTAGCTGATGACCCTGCATGACATGCAGCTTTAATGTGTCTTTTTAGGAGATCATATCGAGCGGCAACTTCCGGTCTCAAAATATGAAGCCCATCAGGAAGTGTTATAAACTGCAGTTCATCAAGCATCCACTAGAGGCTGGCTGCAGAAACCACACCCATTCAAAGAAGACGATCTTTACAGCAGAAATAAACATGTTTACAGCCTGGTTCAAAAAACAGCTTGGCTCTACGTTGCTCATTTCTCTATCGGCACAGGGTCTCATTCATGAAGCGTGAGTAAATCTGTGTGTAGATTTGCTCATAAAAGCTCACGCTACTAAAAACTCAACTCCGGATTCATGAACGGCACGGGAAACTCAAATTTGAACGTAAACACGTGTGTAAGATCATAAATCCCAACCCATCGTAAACTGACAGCACGCTCCCTGTGATCATCAATTAGCATAAATCCCCGCCCATGAATATCAAATAACCACCATATAAGGACACAGACCTGTGCGTCTGGTCGGCCTGCCCTGCAATCAATGCACAAGGAAAGAAGGATAGAGACTGAAAAAAGAACTTCTCCGAGGCGGAGATTGAAACCATTTTGGTCACTAGCCTCCTCACTCTGATATCTCTCCACACACAACTTTTAATACAAGATTTTTTACGATGTACTTTCTTCTTTAAATACATGATAATACATTGAAGCCCCTTGCAACTTGCTTCTAGACATTAGAGACCTTCAGATTGTTTTTTAATAAAGAATAATAATAATATGTAATGTTGATAATAAATGTATTTCTGTTACATAAACTTTCTTCTTCTTTTGCGTGTTATCTCTTAAAAGTTCTGAGATGTTGTGACAGAATGATTGTGGGGTAAGTCCAGGAGGGGAACCAGGTTGACAGTGATACCATTGTTTTGACAGCATTTAAAGGCAAAGCCCCCCCTGAATTATTCAGATGAGGCCACTGAACTCATTGCACACCAGACCCTGTATGAGCCCTTTGTAAGCCCTAACTGGAGAGAGGGAAAAAGAGAGAGGGAAACCAAAAGTTCAAGAAAGACTTCAAGACTTCAAGACCTCTATACAAAATAAAGGAAAAGAGTGAAGGCAAAAAGACGACAAAATGTGGAAGAAAAATGGGAAAAAACTGTAAAGTACCAAAAGACAAAAGAGAGGAAGCAAGGGACGAGGCTAGAGAGCGAAGACTTACTGATGACTTACTGTAAGTCTCAGCTCTCCTCCTCTGCTATCTAAGCCTAATGCTGACACCTAAGTGGCCCTCATTAGCCTGGTGGAGCGGCCGCAGTCAGCACATGTGAGTTAGACAGAGGAAGATACATGAGAGAGGGGGATGTGATGGGGGTTAAAGTGGGGATCGACTGGATTTGGTGCAGAAGATGGCAGATGTAATCCTGCGTCTCCACTGCTTGAGATTTGACCTGTTTACTCACCCATGTGCAGAGATTTTGTACTCTTGGAGAAGCTGCTTGTTTGAATATCTTTGAACAGTCTGTGCCTCATATTTTACAGAACAGAGAAAAAGTGTGTTGTGAAGACAGCGTTTAGATTGATGTCCTTTTTGGTTGCTTTCTTGTTCAGTATAAGGTCCTGTTTGTGTGTTTAAAGCAATACTAGATGTAGCCTCTGTGATGTTACCCATTCATTTCTTGATGCAAATATGGAGGCTTTCATTTGGAATATGGTAAATGCCATGTTGTTTTTCTGGAGCCAAAGATTCCTTATCAGTAGAAGAGGAGCCACAAATTAAAAATGCACTTCTGATTCATAGCTCATGAAAGTACTGGTTTACCCTTGTGTTTACCTCATGGTGACAGTGTGTCATACATCTCTGACCACAGATTATTCACACAAAAACACCAAGAGAGTCAAGAGCTTGTGGAAAAAATGCAGCAGTCCCGCTGCCGGCTAACTCTCCGTAGTTCTTCTGGCTGGCTCACCAGAATCTCAAGTGAGAGAGCTGTCAGGTGATCAACATGAAACACCTAAAATTAAATAATTGGTGTTCTCTGGAGGAGCTAACAAAACAGGTAATAGAATCCACAGTCTACCTGTGACTTAGTAAGATCAAATCAAACAATTATATGGACATTTTAGTCGCAGAAAAAGCAACAGCAACAAACCTGTCTGGTATCTGGACCAAAAAAGTCTCCAAAGACATCAACAACACAGCTCAGCAGGAGAATTAGTGGTGTTGATGTTAGCAGCACCCAAATCTCAGCAAGCTGGCCATGTCCCTACTTATGTTTAACTTTAAGGGTTAAGGAAATTAAAATGGATGCGTTATAAAAAAATGTAACCCCAATTTCCTCATTTTTCGTGTAAAGAAAAATAACGTGACAAATTAAGCCAAAACATTTTTTTTAAATCAGGTTATAAACATGTTTATTTTTCCTGGGAATGCTCTGGGTTTTTTGAGCCAGCCTCCAGATCCCCGAGGAACTGCGTTTGCACTTCCCCATTGGCTTCTATTTTCAACATCAGAGGTTGTCACCTGGTGTAAAGCAGCATACGTGAACACAGAATGTCACTGTATTGGCAGCTGTCTCACAGGCTACACACACACACACACATACACACACACACACACACACACACACACACACACACACACACACACACACACACACACACACACACACACACACACACACACACACACACACACACACACAAAGTGCAGACAAAGACCTGGGCTTACACCTGTAAATGTGCCTCAGTGTCATAATCCTGTGAGCCTCCACAATCCACCACTACAAAGAGCATTGATGATGGGGTATTATGGCAGTATACTAAATATGGCCCACCCTTAGAAGTGTCTAAAATGAGATATTAATGCTGCTTCCCGAACTGCAACTGTTCCAACACTTAGCTGCCTTTTAGTTTGTAATTAGATGATGGATTTTAGGATGAGTTGCTGGTTGAAACTATGTGGAATTATGGTTCTTTGTCTCTATTTGAACTGCTAAAAGAATAATGAGTGTTTAGGCAACATTTTTCTGTTTCGGTTCTATCACACGATGTCATTAAGATAATGATGTTCTGCAAAATCTGAATGATTAAAAAAGTACAATAATTATGCCAGTATTATACTATAATACCTGCTCATTATGTCCCGGGGTTTTCAAAATATAGGTCACAACAGGATAATTATAACAATAATCAGTTATGGTGAAGCATGGTGCTAGCTCACAAATAAGCTGTCCTATCACAGGCAGTCTGCTTAACTATGAGGGGACTTAATAAATCCTATCTATTAAAGAAAACTGTGTTTTTGTTTAATATATTGTTTCTCTGCTTAAAAATATTATATTTTATATTTATACACTACCAGTCAAAGGTTTGGACACACCTTCTCATTCAATCTTTTTTATTTATTTTAATTATTTTCAACATTGTAGATTAATACTGAAGACATCAAAACTATGAAATAATCTGGTTTTGCCATAATCTGGATTACAACAGTAGTCAAATAGGACTATCCATTGTGTACTAACCCTACCTCTGAACAACACAACTGATGGTCTCAAACACATTAAGAAGGCAAGTCATTCTACAAATGAACTCTTGACAAGGCTCATGTTCATTAGAAACCATTCCAGGAGACCACTTCATGAAGCAGACTGAGAGAATACCAAGAGTGTGCAAAGCTGTCATGAAGGAAAAAGGGGGCTACTTTACAGAATCTAAAATATAAAACATATTCTGCTTTGTTTAACACTTTTTGGTTCATTCAATAATTCCATATATGTTCTTTCATAGTGTTGATGTCTTCAGTATTAATCTACAGTGTTTACAATCATTACAATAAATACAAACCCCTGAATGAGAAGGTGTTTCCAAATCTTTGACTGGTAGTGTATATTGGCTTAATGCTTGAAGTGAAGGCTAGGGAGTCTCACGGGTAGCATAAACTGGTCGTGTAGCATTTAATGTCTGTCAAACAAGTGCACCTATTTTAAGCCCACACCTTTATTCCTGTCATCAGCTCATGCAGGTATCACCTCTGGGCTCACTGCTCATTAACCTTTTATTTTTTTGATCGAACCGCCAACCTTCCAATTGATAGACAACCGACTCTACCCACTGAGCCACAGCCGCCCCTTCAGGTCAAATGTTTCATCATTTTAATTTGTACCCATTAGTTTGTGTTTTTTCTGAAAGATATATTTGCAACCTTGACGTTGCAGAGTTAGGGCTCTCTGTTTCCCTGCATGAACCGAATTTACTGTCCTGAAGCAAAGCAGCAATTTTCTGCACCCTGGTTTGGTTGCTTTTCACACCTCAAGCTATTCCAAGTGTTCACTTTGTGCTTTGGCCTTCAGATGGCACAATGCTGCAAGTAACACTTGAATTAGATTTAAATGTTTGAAATATTCAGATCCAATTATGACCATTCTATGTAAGCTAAGGGCTGATTCAGGATCTTGCTTCCCATACAACATCATCTTTGCTTTGTGGTTGCATAATAGCAGATTTTCATCTCATGATTATCGTGGTGATAATGATTCAATCACAATCTATGGAAAACTTAAAAAACAAGATCAACACTATCGGTCAAATTAAAGAAAAGCAAAGGGTAGAGTCACTTGATACGTGATAAAATGTATTATTAAGCATATTTGACTTACTCGTGTCATCATCATTTCTGTTGATATTCAAAGTAATGTTTTATCTCCATCACCAGCCTGCAGTAGTAGCCACATGCTACAGTTATGCTGGCTATCTAACTTCTTCTGTTGCTGCTGCTTTTTCTTTGAATTCTATCCATTTTATGGTGAATTGCAACAAGAATCAAAAAACACTACCTCCACCTGTGAACCATCAGTTACATGATATTTCCATAAGTATATTTTTAGCAGCAATATCAATAATTTACTCCTCCATGGGTCGCCACCTTAACGTGGTGGAGGGGTTTGAGTGCCTTAATGATCCTAGGAGCTATGTTGTCGGGGGCAATTGCCCCTGGTAGGGTCTCCCAAGGCAAACAGGTCCTAGGTGAGGGGACAGACAAAGTGCGGCCCAAAGACACCTGATGAAGAAAAAGAACAGGACTAAGTGTACCCTGTCCGGAGGGCCACCGGAGCCTCACCCTGGAGCCAGGCCTGGGGTTGGGGCCCGCAGGCGAGCGCCTGGTGGCCGGGCCTTCAACCATGGGGCCCGGTCGGGCTCAGCCCGAATGGGATACATGGATCCGTCCTCCCGTGGACTCACCACCTGCAGGGGGACTCGCAGGGGTCCGGTGCGAAGAGGATTGGGCGGCGGCCAAAGGTCCGACTGGGAGGAGGCCACGGGGAAGGCCCAGGACACGCTGGCGAGACTATGTCTCTCAGCTGGCCTGGGAGCGCCTCGGTATCCTCCCAGAAGAGCTGGTGGAAGTGGCCGGGGAGAGGAGTGTCTGGGCTTCCCTGCTGAGACTGCTGCCCCCGCGACCCGGACCCGGATAAGCGGAAGAAGATGGATGGATGGATGGATCAATAATTAATTTTTTTAAAAGATGCTGATCATCAATACTGGTGTATTTGTGCCAGCCCTACTTTGCCCTACTTTAACCACATTTATTGCACTCTAAAGGCTGATTTATACTTCTGCATCGAATCGACGGCGTAGCCTACGCCGTAGGTCCGCGTAGCTCCCGTACCTACGCAGAGGCCTACGCACATAGCCGACGTGCACCTCCTCCAAAATGTAACTACGCGTAGAGCCGACGCAGACCGCAAGCTCTTTGATTGGTCCGCTCGACGGCTTTGTCTTTCCCGCATTCACAGCACTTCCGGGATCCCGGACATCGGCCACACATCGTCCGTGTATTTCATCTCCTCCTCTCTATTCTTCATGCAATCATGTCTGTATGATAAACAGCAACATGTATCAGCTGTAGATTAACATAACACGCTCTGAATCGATGTGGAAAAGTAAACAGAGATCGTAGCAGGACCGGAAGCAGGCGACCGGCTATCAGAGAGACCGCACTGCCCTCAAGCGTTTCAGAGGAGAATTGCTGCGCGACACGGACACATCGACGCACAAGTATGTGGGGCTCATGTCCGCGTCAGCCCCTGCTGCGTAGGGGAGACGCAGAAGTATAAATCAGCCTTAAATCACCAGGAAAACAAATGTGTCTGGTTGACCTCACATGGCCCCGCCCACATTCAGAACGTCAACAAACATGGACTGACAAGGCACTTCTAAAATGAACAGAAACTCATTAAAGCAACTTCAACGTGAAACAATCCTGTTAGCTTTTGTTTGATTCAGCAAAAAGCAACAGGACTCATTGCAGTAATAACTTCCCTTCTATTCAGTCTGAGTCCAGGCCTTCCAATGGAGACTCAAACCCTGTTCAACAGACACAATGGAGACTTCACTCAGTGACACTGCAGCCTGGAGTCAAAATGTTTCGCCTGTTTGTCACAGAGTCACACTGACACACCACAATCATACAGGTAGGAAGGCATGTGCATACAAAGAAGTGGACCTAGAATGCACACACTACACGCCTACACACACTCTCTTTTCTCTCTCTCTCCAGCACAATTGGAGTGTCAAAGTGTCAGAGCAGCAGTTTGAATAGCTGTAGTAATAACAGTTAAGGCAGGGCATCAGTGAGATGCAACACTGAAACTCTTAACCTGCCTCCATCAACACACATGTGCTGCCTCACTGGCAGAGCAACAATTCTCTCACGGCGCTAGTCAAAACAAAGTGCAGCGTTCACACACTACACACAAAGCTTTATGTTGTATCCACACAGAGAGCACAAAAACAACACACTGTTCTCATGGAATCAAAAGACCCCAGAATCCACATGAAAGCCCTTATTTCCTCTTGATTTCACCTGTTAAATCCCCTTCAGGACGAGGGAAGGAGGCACAAAATGAAGTTTACAAAAGGATTTTAAAACTCTAGAAAGATTAGGACCAGGACGAAGGTGAAGAGGCTGAACATTAATAATGCAACGACTGCCTTCATAGTTTAAAAACTCCCTCTGAAGCGAGGGCTAGCGCTAAACTAAGCCATGTTGCAATTTAAGCCTTCAGTTAAACACATTGCAAAAATACTAAAAAATGCAGTTCCATGAGTGCCCACTTAAGGCTGGCTCCAAAAGGCCCTGGAAGCCACATACACACTCATTCTTAAATGTTCAACTAAAACTAAACGTTTTACTTTGTGTCCTGTTTTCATTCCAATATTTCATTTCCATGTTAACCTGTGTGCACTGAAGACTCTAAGACATACTACTGGGCTTACTTTATTTCTAATCCTCTGCAACACATCAGGATTCTAATTCAAATTTACTGAAAGTGTTTAAAACTCTAGATAAAACAAGGACGTGTAAATCAGGATGAAAAACTAGTACACTTGGAGAATAAATTCAACGACGAATCCTTTAAGTTCTTAAAAAAGAATTCTTGATGACTACAACACAGCAGACAGTCTGAGGTTAGGTCAATTACTCCCTGTTTCCAAACAGTGGATTTATGACCTGTAATCATTTCACTGACTTGCTTGTGGTTTTGCCTCAATCATCCTCTATCTTGTTTTCTCGCCCTCCACAAGTGAAAACAAAACCAAGCTCCTTAACAGACAACTTTTGAAGAAGTCTGCCCCCAAAGCAGCCCGCATAATTTCCCCTCTGAAAGATTCAGGGGTATTTTACACCCTCATTGTGTTTACACAGGTGGGTGTAAATGTCGCGTACTGGTGAATGTTTAATGGATCCAGATCCCTTCGGTGAGCTTCACGTGCTAAACTACAAGCTGTGAGGATGTAATGAGGGACGATGATAGCCTGGACAAGTCAGAGGAAGGTAATGAGGGCTGGTTGGGCTGGGAGAGCTTTGTCTGCAGATTTGGCATAATTAAAATGGGCGTGCACTTGGGTTTTTAAAATTGATGCTGAAAGGCTTCAGTGTCAGAGCTGCTGTATGTAGGAATGTGTCAGTGGTTTGATCTGTTTTGATCTGCTTGCTGCTGTTGAGCTGCTGTTTGTGTCAAATGTAACTTACAGACATTATCTGGAAACTAGTTGTAGCACCTTTAACAAGATGAGCTACACTGACCTTTAAAAACTTCAGGTTCAAGTATGCTCTGCAACTCTCATCACATCACATGATCTGCATTAACGCATTCACCAGCTGGATTCTTATTATCTGGCCGTCTTGAGCATTTCCATCTGATCGGTTCATCATGACACTGTGATCTTTGATTTCTGCTTCTAATAACAGACTTTTGCATGCACTTGCATCTCATCATCGATTCTGAAGAACTCTCTCCAGTTATTTCTGCGTTCAGAATGGAGACTGGTACATGTAATGTCAGCCTGTTGACTGTAGCCAAGAAAGGAGGCTAAATAAGTAGATGAGTGAAGTATGTGCTATGTGTTAAGAGAGCTCATTTAAAAGAAAATTCAAACTTTGGTGAGGAAAGGCAACAAATCTTAATCAGGCTATGATCAATCACGCAGCCCTTTAACAGGACCGTACGTAATAAATACAAATGTTCAGTTTAATGTGAATCACATCAGTCCAACAGGATAACTCTAAGATGTTTCTAAGTTTACCTTTTCATGGACACATTTACAACTGAGTGAGGAACAGACTGTTCTTTTAGGGTAAGAAATAAGACATTTGAAATCAAGGCAAACATTTGCATGTAATATTTGCATATATACTGTATACATACAGTTGTGTTCAAAATAATAGCAGTGTGAGTAAAAAGGTGAGTAAACATCAAAATCCCTCAAATAAATTGTAATTTAATGAACACAAATGCATTGAGGACACAGCACTTTCTATTTCAAAGCAAGAAAATTGGAATAAGTAAATGAATTTGATAATATTTTACAGAAAGTCAAGAAATATAATGTTAAAAAAAATAGCAGTGTTGACATCTGTCTTTACAAACTCAAAAATGTACAGTATAAACTAAGAAATGCTTGAAGATTCAACTTTCCTGAGAATCATAAACTAATATTTAGTTGCATACCCACGGTTTCTGATAACTGCTTCACATCTGTGGTGCATGGAGTCGAACAACTTCTGGCACCGGTCAACAGGTATTGCAGCCCAGGACAATTGTACTACGTTCAAAAATTCCTCTGAATTTCATGGTTTTGTCTCATGAAAAGCATTTTTCATGTCAGTCCACAAGTTTTCTATGGGATTAAGGTCCGGGGGATTGTGCTGGCCACTCTATAACTTGAATGCTGTTTGTCTGGAACCATGATTTTGCTCGCTTGCTGGTGTGTTTGGGGTCATTGTCTTGTTGAAACACCCATTTCAAGGGCATTTCCTCTTCAGCATACAGCAACATGCCTTCTTCCAGTATTCTGATGTACTCAAACTGATCCATGATCCCTGGTATGCGATAAATAGGACCAACACCATAGTACGAGAAACATCCCAATATCATGATGCTTGCACCACCATGCTTCACCGTCTTCACTGTGTACTGTGGCTTGAATTCAGTGTTTGCAGGACGTCTGACAAACTGTCTGTGGCCCTTAGACCCAAAAAGAACAATCTTACTCTCATCAGTCCACAAAATATTACGCCATTTCTTTTTAGGCCAGTCAATGTGTTCTTTGGCAAATTGTAACTTTGGGGGGGGGGGGGGGGGGGGGGGGGGGGGGGCTTCTTGCTGGTCGCTTGGCTTCACATAGACGTCATCTGATTGTTACAGTACTCACAGGCAACCTTAGATCTTCTTTGATCCTCCTGGAGCTGATCATTGGCTGAGCCTTTGCCATTCTGGTTATTCTCCGATCCATTTGAATAGTCCTTTCTCTTTTTCTTCCTCGCCTTTCTGGTTTTGGTTGCCATGTTAAAGCTTTTGATATCATTTTAGCTGAACAGCCTATCAGTTTCTGCACTTCTTTATAGGTTTTCCCTTCTTTGATTAATTTCTTAATCAAAGAACGCTCTTCTTCTGAACAGTGTCTTGAACGACCCATTTTACTCTGTTTTTCAAGGACAAATGCACAGCCAGCATATGCGGTGTCAGTTGCCTTGATCCTTAAATAAGGGCCACCTGTTTAACACCTGTTTTTTTCACATTATCAATTACCTCACTTATTGAACTCAGCACTGCTATTTTTTTGAACACGCCACTTTCAGTTAATGATTCAGTTCCACAGAATCAACAGCATGCACGCCATGCCTGTTGGGTCCATTGGTTTTCTATACCTTTACTAAACCTTCTAGAAACTATATATAACTATATATATATATATATATATATATATATATATATATATATATATATATATATATATACACAGCGGGAATGCCACAAACACTTCACTATGCATTTGCCGACAGTGCAGTCCCATCCTGCTGTCTCTGAAGATACAAATCACCACCGTCTTCCCCCTATTTTGCCTCCGTTACTACCCCAGAGCCCCACCGTTATGCCTCAGTGTGTTACACATTGTAAACTAGGCATTAAAAGGGCATAAATATCATGACATAGCAGTATGTAAGAGCATTCAGATGCTCAATTTACTTCTTCTTCAAAGTTCTATCAGAAGAATTTAAAGTTGTTAATTGTAGAAAACACCAGAAGGTCTGAAGAGATCTTCTCTTGAGTTTGGCCAGAAGAGGCACTCACAGAAAAAAATGTAAGTTTTGCTTCATGTGAAATCTTCTTTGTTTTTATCTTCATAACTTCAAGATAAAAACACAATATCGCACAGCATAAAGAGATGAACAAAGGGGTCAAATCCACTTTAAGGCACGAGTGTGTCCAGAGTTAGTGTTACTGTGAAACAGTTGGCGAGATAAATCCGTTTTAACAAACATTACCTCTGAGAAAATGCTTCCTGTGGAGCAAAAGGAGCGATTTCGATCTACGTCTTGTAAAGGTTAAGTGGAGGAGGTGAAGGACGGTGTAATTATCACCGCGTAGGTTTCCCCTCCAGTCCTCCTCACTGTCTCTCTCACTGTCTGTTTCTCAACCTGACAGAATGCCCTGCAGGGTGACCTGTCAATCAACGCTGTCATAGTAGCACGTCCACACACTCACACACACAAGGAGACAGATGTACACACGTGAGTACAATTGTTCAGCATGAAATAAAAAGCCACCAACACATGCAAATATGTGAGAAATCCCTGCTCATATAAACAGTAATAGTCTGTTGTATTTCTTCTAGTCAAAGTTATGCACAGTCACAAGAAAGTGTGCAAGAATTTGCATGTGCATGCATAAAGATCAACATGTGACTTAATACTCCTTCTTTTGTGGAAGAAACGGATATATTAACACACCCCAATGACTCATCATGACTCCGCCATTTGGAAAAACTACAAATGATCTTTTGTTGGATGTTGCCGGAGGTGATCACAATCCTGGCAGGAAATGAAATGTTCTTAGAAAGAGTGTGAAGCCTGCAAGGCCACACTGAGGGTTTAACGGTCCTCGGAGGTCTGCCAGACCCCACATACTGTATGTAGCATGTCAATCTGAAAACTGTAAAAAGTTGGAAGTATAAGGATGCAGTGATGCATTGAAACACTACTAACATAAAGAACCAATTAAGATGGCAGCTGGACAGAGGAAGGCATTTTGATTGATGGGAGGAGCAGGAAGGGTGGGACTGTTCAAGCTGCAGCATGAAGTCATCTTTGTTGTAAGTGACAATTTTCCAAAAATGTATAGTTCCTATTTCAGGGATCATGAGAAAACTCATTCAATGCACGTTGATGCAATAATCCATTAACAACCTAGTAATTACCTCTGACAGCTTTCCTGCCATCATGCAGCCAATGCAGCCAATCCAACCTGTACGGACCTGATGCTTTATACAGGTAATCACAGGTAGTATCACTGTCAACAATTAGTTTGCTGTAGTTTTGATCAGTCAGGCGTTATCATATTTTCTTGTCACCTTGATGCTGCAAGCAGAATGGACAAAGTTTTACTCTTTGTCTTCTTCAGAAAAATTCAAGGAGCATCTTGGAAGACATATGGATGTGTATTTTTTTAATGAAGGCAAGTGTTCATTTCCTGACATCGTTCATAAGAGCGTCATGGTGGTGCAGCTGAGGGAAACGATTCTTAGATCAAATTTTCTGCTGGATGGAGCCTTTCTGTGTGTGGTTTGCATGTTCCCCCTCTGCATGCATGAGTACTTCAGCTTCCTGCAGTCCAAAGTCATGCCGGGTAATTTAATTAGTGATTTCAAATTACTTGGAGATGCATGCTGTAAGGCTCTATGGGCCTAATCTACTAAGATCCCAAATAACGAGCGCTAATTTGCGTGTGCAAATAATAATTGTACACGTGTTATTTCTGGGCGTGTTGCAAGTGATCTACTATGACTGCAAATGATGACAAGTGCAAAAGTGGTGAGGACCGCCCTATTTTACAAGGATTTTGTGTGTGCTATCGGCTGTCTCCATGGAGAATTTGAGAGAGCAGAGTGGCCTTAAGCGATAAATGAAGTTTGAAGCCATGGAGTTGGAGGTCTTTATGGAGGAGGGAAATAAACACATCGGTGAACTCCAGCAGAGATCTGCCAATGAAATAAACGCATCTACTCTACTCCAAAACGCAGTCAGTGTTTTGATGGAGTTTAGAGAGCAATTTGATGAGGCTAAGTCTGCCACTCTTGCTCTAGCTACTGGGAAGTCAATCGCAACCAGGGCCAGAAAAGTTAGGCGTCCCTTTGATGAAGACAGCCGCCTCACTGACGCAGAGAGCAACTTTCGGGTGAACGTTTTTAATGCCTGATATCATCATCCAGCAACTGTCCCAAAGATTCACCAGCTTAAATGGAACTGTGAACATGTTTGAGGACATGTCATGTTATCTATTGAGAATGACAGAGCAATATATGTCGGCCCTGTGGCTGATCGGTGGTCATAGACTGTATGAAACATGGATGTAGTCTCAGTGATATCACCCACTGCTTTATGAAGAGGCGTCATGAAGCCCAAAGACTGTTGCTGCAATGTTGAAAATGCTGACTCCAACAAACTTCAGGGAAATACAGAGACTGGCAAAGAGGTGAAAGAGAGGCCACAGCTCTGTTGCTACAAACTCACCTGTCACTCAAATGAGCCACGCCTCCAATTATGTCTAATTATGCTTAACTATAGCCTTGACAAAATCAAAACTGATGATGAGTAAAAATAATCACCCAGTGGTTAGCGTGTTGTAGTAAGTATGTTTAATTCTGCTGTAGGATGGGAATGTTATATGGACTCAGAGAAGTTTCGTTAGCTTTTGGAGCCAGCCTCAAGTGGACACTCTGGGGACTGCAGTGTGTTACACTCCTGCATCACAGACCCTAACCAGAACAAGCAGTGGAGACAATGGATGCATGACTTTGTGTGACTGCTAGGTGTTTCATTTTTTTTGCAAGCAAATCAGTCTGAGTGCATCAAAAGTCTTTCTGCTTTCTAATTTCAGTTTTTAAACACCACAACATATATTTCAAGCACTCTTAGCCTGACCCCAAATAACCCTTTACTGACGCTGTAGCTTTACAACTAAAGTATTTGTCCTGTTTCATAACTCATTCAGTTTAAACCTCATTCATAACCTCTGAAACATCAGCAATGAAAGAACTAAACTCTCCTCAAGCTCTGTGTCACTTTATATATCTGTGCACACAGACAGTGTTCCTCTGGGGCCAGTGCTGAGGTCTTGTTTTGATATTCCAATAAGATAGATATGAATATATGACATTTTTCTCTGAGTGTGTCAACAGTGACGGTGTTAGGACTTAAATTAATAATGAAATCTGACTACATGATTCAGAGACCAAAATAGACGACAGTATTTTCATACCAGCTGTCATAAAGCCTTGGCTGCTGTGGAAGTAAATATGCAAAGATTGGCCTTTCGGTGTGGTCCTTTGGGAACTACCCCAGAGTGTGACGAACTTGATTGGTGAAGAAATCCAGCTTTAAAATAATCTCAGTGGCTTTTAATCAATATAAACACACGATCCTCCAACAGTCTGCCCTGCAGGTTCTCCACTGGTTTAACTTGCTCATGTTTTCAGTCAGCTACATGGACAGTAGGCTGTCAGCTTTTCACAGATGCCATCTGCACTTCATCAGACAGACAGATTCTTGTAATAACCCCTCTCAAATATCAACCCCCCTGCCCCCCTTTTTTTTTTTTTACATAACACAGTGCTGCTCTTTCACAGGGGAGGCAGTAGAAATTGACGTGAATGTGCAGCTTAGAAAACTCTTTTTACAGTTTAAGCTGCTTGAGGACACAGGTGATTGGAGGTTACACTGTCAGGTCAAAATCAGAGACATAAAAATACAAATAATCACTAGTTCTATTTTAAGCTTCACCTCTTTGGAGGGATGGAAAGAAAAAATTCTACTGAAGTAAAAGTATGCTTACTTCAATAATTTATACTCAAGTAGACTATACAAAACATTTGTTATTACCCCTCTAGAACACTACGCTCCCAACATGCAGGCCTGCTCATCATACATCCTCCTGCTGTGGACGTTCCAGACTCCAGCTGATATGGACGTGCTGGACTCCAGCGGCGACAGCTACTAACATCTACCAGTCAGGGTCCGGGAAGCAGACACCCTCTCTACTTTTTGATAAAGCTTATAGTTAGAGCTGGATCAGGCTTGGACCAGCTCTTAGTTATGCTGCTATAGGCTTAGACTGTTTCTATGCATAGCTCTTTTACCCCTGCCTATTTCATAGTGAGTTTTGAAACTTGTTCCTGTGAGCCACACCTGTTCTCGGCACTTACTGTATATTTAAAAAAACAAACAAGACTGCATCACTTACTTTAACTCTCCCTGTCCCGTTAAAGTTACTAACCATAGACCTTTCTGGAGTCCCTGAGCTCCCTTGTCTCGTAGGTTCCTCTGAGCTGTCGTAGACGTCCTCCTGCTGTTGACGTTCCAGACTCCAGTTGATACAGACGTGCTGGACTCCAGCGGCAACAGCTACTACTACCCGTCTCTTCGCTATCACCACTCCTTCTCTCTCTTATTCTCCTCTATCCCTCTTTCCAACGTTCAGCTCTGCAGGACGAGCCCGGTCCAGGTCTGCCTATTAAACTACTTTATGAGTCGTCTGTCACTGTCTGTCAATACAAAAATGTTGCAGCTTTAAAGTGCACATAACTTGCACTAAGCATTTTATATAAAGGTCATAGCTTGACTGTTCATGCTGAACCTACAGTGTGTTTTCATGCGGATGTTGTGTCATACTGCTTTTCAGGAACTTGAAGTACCTGTGTTGCCTTTGAACTGAACGGTGGTGAACAACAGTTTGTGTGTTTTTGTCTTGTACACTCCTCCCAATCAAAAATTCATTGATTCCCATGAGATGGTGTAACATGACAGATTGCTCAACTGCTGCTCACAACTGTGCCTGACACAGGGTCCTTGTCTCCCTCCTGTAGAGTCAATGTTGTAGCTTAATGCTACCTAATCTGAGCAGCTACACACACATTTCAAGTTCACAGTATTAATCAGGAGAGCAGTAAATGTAAAATGTCCTCTGCATACAGAGGAACATAAAGAGATACATCTATGACATAGACTCAGATGAATTTGACGTCCTTGGAGATGCTTTTGTGTGGTGTTAACCTGTCTTGAATGAATGTGTGGATTTACACTAGCTTAGACCACAAAGTCTGAGAGCATATAAAATACCAGCTGTGGATTATTGTCATAGAGCCTTGACATAAAATCATTTCTATGTAACACATGAGGTGAGAGGAGGGCCACGTTATGACATTCATGTCTGTCAGTGTCACATTGTGGCTCATAATCTTTACACATCGAGATTGTCACTCAATAGCATTTCAAGTAAAGTAGCCTGAGGCCAATCAGGCATTAAACACCAACTGGTGCAGTCTTCACGTGTGGGTTTTCAGATATCAAAACATTTACAGTCTGGGGCACGGCTGCCTCGGGACACGAGAAGTTTGTTTTGATTTCATCGACGGCACCCATCTGCATATTTTCTTTTTTGTCTTCCCAGCTGTTGTTTATCTGTTTTGACCTGCGTCGAATGCCAAGGACAAATGCCAAGCAAATGACAAGTATCACATCATACTGTGACATTTAAAGACACATCTCATGTCCTGAGATTCCAGTTTAGCTGCTAACATGAATCAAATCAGACTGGTGGTGTTTGTCAGAGAGAAAAGTTACAGTTTGCCAGCTTTGTTTTCCCTGGGCTGGGCTTTTAAAGGGACAATGCAACAAAACAACAGTCACTTTGAGAGGAATGAAACATGCTTCACACCGCAGGCCTGTCTGTCATCTTTCCTGATAAGTCAAAAGATTTGATCAGAAGAACAATGACATGATCAGAATCTGGAAAAGTATGAAGATCAATGTGTTGTTTCAACAGACAGATTAAAGCTGGAGTAGGATGTGTGGTTTGGAGACATTTTTGTCAATAATTGTTATAAATCCATTTATAAATCGATAGCAAGTTATACGCATAATGCTATAACACAGAGAAGGGAAAACTCTGTGTCAGCAGCAAGGCTGCAATAAGTCCATCCAGTCATTACATTTGGACCGAGTGCAATGATTGGACGACCTGCCAGATGACCCACCTACCTGTTTACCGATGTGCACGTGACTGGAGACCTTCACCTTGCAGGGCGTACACAACATCTGGAAGAGCAGCCAAAGTGTTTAGCCCCACATCCGCCCTCACGTTCTGCTACACAGACCAAGAAGAAGACGCTATGGTTTCTGTTTTTCTGCTGGCCATGTAATCATATTATTTGATTTGTCTTTATGTAAATTTGTTTTCTTCTTTCATGCGATAACTAGCGATACATCCGGCTAATGCTAGCGGCCGCTAACGGTTTGTAACTATGTTTACACCAAGCAGCAACCTCCACCCTCAAGAATTGAAGCCAATTGTTATCAACTTCAGTTCATTGAGGATCGACTTGAGGTTGGCTCTGGAAGTACCAGAAACCACATACACAGCAATTCAAAGAAGACGATCTTTACAGCAGAAATAAACATGTGTACAGCCTGGTTCAAAAAACGAGTGTAGTCTGGATAGATCATTTCTCTATCAGCACACACTGTACGGGGGGGGGGGGGGGGGGTAAAGTGGTAATTTAAAAGATATTAAGATTACGAGTCTTCCATTATGAGAGGCACAGCTGACTTGATTGCCAGGTGGGAACACTGTAGCTGTTAGTGAGGAGGCTCAAAGCCCGCCTTTTAAGGTCACTCTCGCTCGACAGCAGTTATGTTGAATTCAACATTTCCATATGGCTGACGGCGATGATTGGCTTCAGAAACAGATGGGTGACGTCACAGATACTACGTCCATTATTGATACAGTCTATGGTTTACACAGACATTTATACAGTCTGTTAGTGGCTAGCTCTTCTGTTGCTTTTTAGCAGCATGAATGGGACGTTGCACAAAGTCTGCGTGTTGTCTTTTGTGTGTTTTCACAGCTCCGTGCGATATAGAAACATCAACCTTATAGTTCAGCAGGTCCATCAAAGCAGGCGGTCGAGGATCAAGGATATGTTAATTTTCTCTGAGGAGCCAGCAAGCACAAACCATCACAAAAACAATAGAAAGGAGCATTAAGAAAACTACATGAGACTTAAAATAACACACAGCTGATTACACTGATAGAGTATCAGAAGTAAAAACATGTCACAGTCCTTCAGAGAATCAAAGGAGGACTGTGAAAACTTCTTTCACACTTTAATTTGTCTGCTCTGCAGAACTTCAGTAACAAATGTCAAGGTCTCTGTTTAACAAGTGCTATTCAACTTAGGGTTCACATTCAGGTCTCTGGTGTCAAACTTGTCCTTTAATTCCTGCAAACATATATGTCTATGCATCTTTCACCCTTAAAAAAGTTCTGCTCTCATTTAATTGACTCGTCCAGGAGACAAGCTGTCACGTCCGTCTCTCTTAACAACCACATCCACGGTTTACCCCGTGGAGGATAATGGCCGGGAGGAAAGGTGCCTTTAGGTGCCTCCGAGCCCTCTTCCCTGCTACCTTGCCCTGATTAAAACAATTGAGGGGGAACACGCAGGGGTACTTGACCCAAACGGTGTATCGTACCAAATTGCTTTTGTTAGGTGAACCCGGCGCTTCGTCTGGCCTGCCTGTCTGCCCGTGTCCAGGGGGGATTTGAGATGCATATACATGAGCGCTGTAGGCTGGGAGGGGAGTCAGGTGGGGTTCTGGAGGCCAATTTAGGCCTGGTGGGAGAGGTGAGGAGGACAAAGGAGAACGGAGAAGAAGGCAGGAGGCGAACCTAATAGAGCTTCCTGCTAACAAGCTCCATCTCTGGGCTTTAAGTCTGATGTCACCACATCTTCTTCACCTCCTCATCTTCCTGCAGCACTCACTGTTTGCCTCTGCATAATTTCCCACGCTCATTTCAGCATGCTGCTCTCTCTCTTTCCTGCTCACACACCAATTTGTATGGGCAGCAGTGAGTAAAAGACTTTTTCTCTTTCTGCCTCATTTGTGGAGGCATAGAAGAGGACAGGTTCTGGCGTCTGTTTGCATGTTTGTCTGAGTGTTGTCTATCCGTCTTTGTCAGACAGGTACTTTGTTAAGCTGCTGCCAATCATTGTCTGGGTTGTCTTTCTCTCCTGAGGGGCGTTCTTTTCTTCCATGCACTGTTTGTTTGTTTGCGAGTGCAACCAGAAAGCAGCAGACAGATTTAGGTGAGGAGATTACATCTCTAACTTTTATTTACTTTTTCACATTTGTCATGCATCCCTCCTTTCGCTCCAGACAGGCAGAGGTGTTCATTGAGACAGAGTTCCTCATAGTAGTGGTTCAGGGCTGGTGGATGACAGGTCAAAAAGTTTCCCTCAGGCAGTGTCTACCTGTTAAAACGTCCCAGGGACTAAGTGTTTACAGGGGAGTTTGCATGATTTCGTTATGGTGAGCAAAGCCATAGCAAAGCTTTTGTTTATTGGCAACAAAGAACTAGTTTGTGAAAACTTATATCTGAAGTGTTTAACGTGTGTCCTGTGCCATATCTTTCAGGATATGTTTAAAAAATGTAAGCGAAACTTATCATGTGGCATTCAGCCCACAAAACTGACATCTATGTTGATTCAAGCTGTTTTTAGGGCCTGTGTCCACTAACAGTGTTTGTACATTGGCATTCTATACCATATACATTTATACAAAACCATTGCAATTCAGCATTTTCAGCGTTTAGTGTCCTCGGCACAAAAACACCCACACCATCAGGCATTTCTTCTCCTTTTCTTTCTGTGACTGTGATCACAGCGCTCTCAGACAGAGTTCAGCTTTTAGAAGACTGACACACTTTTTTATTGTCAATTATAATAATAATGATAACACATTTTATTTATAGGCGCCTTTCTGGACACTCAAGGTCACCTTACAACATGCCAACAGTAAAAACAACACTCAACAGTAATGAATACATAAATACAGCAGAATAACAATACAATACTAGAAAAATGAAAGTGAAGTCATAATGAAAGTGAAGGTGAAGTCATTCCAGTACCATAGAGACAGATTAAAGTGAGTAGGCTTCGTGGAAAAGGTGAGTTTTGAGGCGGGACTTGAAGGTGGTAGGAGAGGTGGGATTTTGTAAGTCCTGGGGGAGAGAGTTCCAGAAGCGGGAGGCCAAGCATCTGAAGGCTCTCCACCCCATGGTGGTGAAGCGAGCAGGTGGGAGGGTGAGTTGGGTGGAAGAGGAGGACCTGAGACTACGGGTGGGTATTTTGGTATGGAGGAGCTCAATGAGGTCCTGAGGAGCTCGGTTGTTGATGGTCTTGAAAGTGAGAAACAGAATCTTAAAGATGATGCAGTATTTGATGGGAAGCCAGTGGAGCTGCTGCAGGACAGGTGTGATGTGGCTGGTGGACGGGGTTCTGGTGAGGTTGCGGGCAGCAGGATTTTGAACCAGTTGAAGTTTATGGATGGATCTATCCTCCACCAAGCAATCAAAACCAGAAAAGGCAGACCTCTGACATCAATTCAAAATACAACAATGGCAGAGGAAGTGCCAGTACAAAAAACATCATAAGTGGTCACAGGCCCTAAATCTTTTCAGCTGTCACACTACTGTTTTATTGTGAGGACACTATTACCTTTGATTTCCTGGAAGTCATGATGAGCATTCAGAACTTGGAGTCTTTATGCTCATAACTGATACAGACTGAATACTTTGTCGAACAAGTATAGCAATCCTCTCTGCTCCGCGAGGCTCGACTTTCTGATCCATTTTTTACCAGATTACTTTATTATGTTAGCATACGTTATATTTGTGGAAGTATGACAGGAAAGCAATGACATTTACAGCTGTTTGGTCATAAACTTCAAAATTTGAGGATTGAGGATAGACAAGTGTTTATTATCTAACGACAGGATATTTCAGTTATTACAAAAGTGCTGGATTGATCAACCTGCAGATGCTGATAGTTACACTTCTTGCAATGCTAGGAATTCCCAGCATGCACCCCAACCTGTCAAGCCAAACAGACACCAAAAATCATGGCAAATTCAAATGCAAAACCCCCTTTGACCCCCTAAAACCTCTTGAACGGGACCAGCTGCTTAAATTGAGTCGTGTTACCACTTGATCATTCAGCAGACGTTCTGTCAGACATGGAGGGTTAAACTGAAGGCTTGTCTCCCTGTCAGTCAAAGCAGAGTGAGGTGAACATCTCTGTCAGAAACCAGCTTCATCCTCCTCCTGTCTTGCCGCAGCGCTCTCATTTTGACATCTGTGTTAAACAAGGTCTCTGACAAATCCTCCCTCTGCAGGCTTAGAGCGGCTACCTGGGGAAATCACAGCTTTCTGGGAGTGTGATTGTGTGCATGTATGTGTCATACATATCCATGATGCCACCTCTCCTCCACCAGCTTGCAAGAATGTGAATGTGTATGTTAACACCATGCAATATGCTTTGGTGTGTCTGGTCCTGAGTGTAATTGACGGGCTCAGGCTCCTTGTTTAGGCCGGTCTCAGGGGGGGCAGTTAGGCTGCCTGCGCTCAGAGCTGCAGACCTCCACTCATGGAGAATGCATGGAGGGATCTCTGGTGTATCTGAGGATTAGCTGTGCTGTAAAGGGAAAGGGGCAAATAAGGCCACAACAGGTGAAGTTTTTTTGACGTTATAAATGTGTCTGTTTCCAAGAATTAATTAAGAAAGTCTGAGCAGATCTAAAGAAAGTAGTTGAAAGATAAATAGTAACAGTGATAGCATGTGGGGATAATTAAAGGAATAAAAAAACAAAAATGCACATTTGTACGGTGGCCCCAAGGGTCAAAACACAATAAGATTTCACTAAACAACGAGAGTCCAGAAAAGATGACACTGCACAAAAGCTCAGGAACATTTCAGAAAACTCAATGATGTTTCACTTAACACAAAATCTAAATACATCTCTGGACAATTATTGAAACAGGTGATATTTCATAAAACTGCATCTTTTCAAAACCCTATATTCACCAGACACGACACTTCACAAACCTTACAGGCTTTTAAAAAACGCCATTGTTGCTCTTTCAGTGTCATATTCCTCAACATTTTATCTAAAGGTTGGTGACATTGTACCAAAGAAATTGTCATGAGTTGATGTTTACTTTTGTTTATTTCTTGTGTTTCAATCAATCAATCAATCAATCAATCAATCAATCAATCAATCAATCAATCAATCAATCAATCAATCAATCAATCAATCAATCAATCAACAAACATTATCTCAAGATTCTTTAACAAACATAGCAGGTCTAGACCACTCTAGGTCAAATTATGAACAGAGACCCAACACCAAGACAGGATAAGACTCAGTCTGACCCCACCTTAATCCACCATGAGCATTACACCTCACAGTATTTAACTAGTTACAGCGGAGAGGACAAACTTCCTTTAACAGGCAGAAACCTCGAGCAGAACCAGACTCATGTTAGACACACATCTGCCTCGACCGAGTTAGGTCTGGAAAGAGGGATAGAGGAGAATAAGAGAGAGAGGGAGCGGTGATAGTGATGAGACGGGTAGTAGTAGCTGTTGCTGCTGGAGTCCAGCACGTCAGTGTCAGCTGGAGTCTGGAACGTCCACAGCAGGAGGACGTCTACGGCAGCTCAGAGGAACCTACGAGACAAGGGAGCTCAGCGACTCCAGAAAGGTCTATGGTTAGTAACTTTAATGGGACAGGGAGAGTTAAAGTAAGTGATGAGGGGGTTGGGGGGAAGGGGGTGAGATAGGATCCCAGTGTGTCAGTGTGTCAGTTCCCCCGGCAGTCTAAGCCTATAGCAGCATAACTAAGAGCTGGTCCAAGCCTGATCCTTTATCAAAAATTGCAAATTTAATGCCTTGGTTCCTCTCTGCGTTTATTCTGTATCAATTATCCTTTGTCTCTCTTGTGTTTAGTGATCCAAGTCTCTTAAGGTATGTTTTGTAGTTTTGTAGTTTTTGATCCCTATGTGTCCAGTTTATGTTTAATTTATATGCACAATTAAAAAAATACACAAAAAAAGAACCAAGATAAATAAAATACAGAGTAGGAAGAACACTCAGAGGGCTTATTTGAAGCCTCCACCCAAATAATGTTCTAATATCAAAAAATGTATTAAAAAATACTAAATAGACACATAAACATAAAAGGTGGTACTAAAAATAAAATATAAAAAAATAACAATTAATATAAATACAGTTATTCCATCAACAGAATTCAACAAAATATGATTAGGATATGTATGGACGCCTGTCTATGAGGATTTTGAACATAATGAGTATAATTAAATAACAGTGGATAAAAGTTTTTTCCAGCATCATTTATAACTTTTGAGAACAATTTTTAGCCACGTTGGAATGAATATTCCAAAATCTGGTTCCCCTGAAATGTACAGAGAATTGACTTCTACAAGTAAAACATTTAGGAGGAAGGAGAAATAAAGTTTGACTGTGAGTTGAATAAGTACATGTACTTCCTGTCCTTGTGTGTTTCCCTCCTTTTGTGATTGCCCTCATTAGTTTCACCTGTGTCCTGTGTTCTCACCTGTGTTGATGACTCTGTATTTCGTTCCTCTGTCCCCTGTCCTGTGTTGGATCTTTGTATGTCTTCCTTTTGTTTCACTGTGTGTCTTTATGCCAGTGTTTCCAGTGTTTTCTTTTGGATGTTGTTCTTGGACATTGTAGTATGTTTTGTTTATACATTTTTGTTCTTTTGTTTATTAAATTATTTCATTTTAAATCTGTCAGCAATTTTGCGAGACTACACAATCAGTAAATTCCACATGAAAACCAGTGTTTACACGTCCAATATTTCATCTAAAATCCTGCTGATGGTAGATTCCAACTCACTTTTACATTGACGCCACATAAAGCCATTTTACCTTGACGGGCATACTCATGCATCAGGAATTTGATCAGAATAAGACAATTTGTTAAGTGCAGAGTTGTCCTGCCAGCGTTATCTGTCAGAAACAGCAGAAGAAGAAAAATCTGTTCTTGTTTGGTTGGTGGTTCAGTGGAAGCAGGTTGTTCAGCTGAAAAGTTCAACCTATCAAGGAGTCCTACTGATTGCCTCTGTGCATGCAATGGAAGCATTACTCAGGGTATTCCACTAATAAGATATGTTCCCCTGAAATCCTGAGTAAAAGATTCATAATGTAGCATCAAAACATGCTTCTTTTAAACCTCTAATGATAAAAACGTCCCCTCTTGATCTGAATTAAACTTTCCCCAAACTGACTGGATTGGACCACCTCCAGCTGAGGTGTTAGAATGAAGCAGTTTTATTCTGGTGAGGCTGATAATCTGATCATTAGTGGTCCATGTGTACTGATTGCAAGGCCTTAGTTTTGATGGGGCAGCGCTAATGTTGCCATACAAGGCAATAAGTGTTAGCAAACAGCAATTATGATGTTACAGTGATAATGCTCTTTTCATTAATGATGCACAGGAATCGGATTAGACCTCAGTTCTGTGCGCACTCAGGTCCAGGGGTGGTCAACTGGAAATCTCAATTGGAAAAGCTCCATGCGCAAAGTCAAAGAAAGAAGATAACAGCACCACACAGAGGATATCTGTTGTTCCTTTCCTCTCCTTCGTCTCAGTGCAGGTATTTCCTCTCTGATATTTCCCACCCACAGTTGTTTAGACATGATCAAACCTGCGGCAGAGCTGACTCGCACCCTCCGCCTGCGTTGGCAGCATTAACAAACACTTCCTCTCATGCAGAACATCAAACAGGGCGTCCACGACCAGCCATGGGAGAGGTTGGCAAGTATTACCAATGTTGCGTTTAATAATGTTAGAATGAACATTTGGTAAGCAGTTGTACCCACAGTGACTAGCAACATGACAGTTTTATTTTCATAACTTGCTGATTTGCTCATTGACGCATGTCACTAATTCATACAGACTTGATTCCAGTTTGAGAGATTTAGCAAAGACAATGTCCTTAATACTTATACAGAGTCTACAAATGATTCAAACACAACAGGTTTTATTTCTAAAGCCCCTCAAACTTGAGTTCAAAACCAGCTGAATACAGAAACTGTCAGACAGGTTAAAACAGCAAACACTGAGAGAGGAACAGACAAATGCATTATAAGATGTTGTGACATGTTGTCACTCAGTTGTGATGATTATTGTTTATTCCATTTAACAGTAAAGTA
Source organism: Notolabrus celidotus (assembly GCF_009762535.1). Taxonomy (NCBI): domain Eukaryota; kingdom Metazoa; phylum Chordata; class Actinopteri; order Labriformes; family Labridae; genus Notolabrus; species Notolabrus celidotus. The sequence goes on along the minus strand of NC_048276.1, from coordinate 39,402,409 downwards.
ACGTGTTCTAGCTGCAGCAGTATAATCATGCTGCAGTGATACACATGCCACAGGCTCAGTGGGATGTAGTTTATTATATTAAAATGACTACATTCTTTATCAAACACTTCTGCACCTCACTGTACATTCAATGCTAATGTTTACGAAGTGGCGTGTCCTTACACAGCAAGGTGGAAAGTAAGGGTGTGGTGGTCAAGACATTCAAGTGCACGCCACGTGGCACATCAGGTCTCTCTTCAAGGCATCAGATCAGCTGTCAGAGGATTCCAGTGAGCTTCACTGTTTCACTGACTGTGATTACTTTGTGACACTTCTTCGGTTTGTTACTGAACAAGTGTCTCAGTTAGGAGGTGAAAGGTTTCGTAAACTTTGACCAAGTCCTGTTGGCTTTTGAATTAAACCTAAAAATACTGGATAAAGAACCTTCACAGACAACTGTGAGGATATTACTCTTAATGTAACAATGTGATGTTCAAATAACAGAGCGATGAATAGAAATGATATGTAAAATCATTTTGGAAGGCATTTTCCATAAGTACCACATGGTAAGCTAAGAAAATAAGAGTTTTACTATATCTAGAGTTTGCAGCCAATAGTGCCGCACTTTTTAAGAGCTGGCAAGGTACCTGAATATTAAAAAGGTACACTACTGGTCAAAAGTTTACCCTTCTCATTCAAGGGTTTGTATTTATTGTAATGATGTAAACACTGTAGATTAATACTGAAGACATCTAAACTATGAAAGAACATATATGGAATTATTGAATGAACCAAAAAGTGTTAAACAAAGCAGAATCTGTTTTATATTTTAGATTCTGTAAAGTAGCCCCCTTTTTCCTTCATGACAGCTTTGCACACTCTTGGTATTCTCTCAGTCTGCTTCATGAAGTGGTCTCCTGGAATGGTTTCTAATGAACATGAGCCTTGTCAAGAGTTCATTTGTAGAATGACTTGCCTTCTTAATGTGTTTGAGACCATCAGTTGTGTTGTTCAGAGGTAGGGTTAGTACCATAGACTGTATAAGATATGGATGTAGTATCCGTGACGTCACCCATCTGTTTCTGAAGAGCTGTTTTGAGACCAATCGTCAGCGGCAGCCATATTGCTTCTGTCGAGCCAGTGTGATGTAAAGAGGCGGAGTTTGAGCCTCCTAGCTGCAGTGTTCCTGCAGGCAGCTGTGCCTCTCATTGGAAGACTAGTAATCTCAATATCTTTGAATTTGCCTTGTTAGAAAAAAATTCACCCCCCTCACAGTGAGAGCACATCAAGAAATGATCTATCCAGACTACACTTGTCTTTTGTACCAGGCTGTAAACAGGTTTATTTCTGCTGGACTTCCGGTACTTCCGTAGCTAGCCTCAAGCGGATGAGGCTCCATGAACTGCAGCTTTTAACACTTCCGCATTGGACAATATTTTAGTACACAATGGATAGCCCTATTTGACTACTGTTGTAATCCAGATTATGGTAAAACCAGATTATTTCATAGTTTTGATGTCTTCAGTATTAATCTACAATGTTGAAAATAATTAACATAAATAAAAACCATTGAATGAGAAGGTGTGTCCAAACTTTTGACTGGTAGTGTATATTTCAGCTGAGATGATTTGTAATAATCACACTCAGTAGAGTTCAATTTCCATTCCTACTCCATAAATCAGTAGCAAGTGTAAATGAGAAATTATGTTGAGGAATCTAAATAAATGACTAAAACATTATACCGGAAGTGAACACCTGATTTTATTTTGAAACTTTTTCAGGTGTTTCCGGCCTTGACTGTGGAGGTGCTTAAGGGGAATGTCTGCAGAGGTAGGGGCCTGACTGTGGAGGTCTGCAGCTGGACTGTCTTGGGATGCGTTGTGTGTTTGGGTTGTCTGTTTACATTAGATATGAAGTAACGGGTTGATTTCTTCAGCACTCACTTAGTTAATCTTCATTTTTCCTGATCAGACCTCACACAGCTCCAAGCTCCCTAAAACATTACCACACAGACAAGTTAACCATTCATCAAAACAAGAACCGAGCCCATAAAACCTCACCTGACCCCCTGACAGAGCCGGAAAGGAACACATCATCACCATCATCATTATCATCATCATCATCATCATCATCATCATCATCATCATCATCATCATCATCATCAGAAACGTTGGGTCTCATGCTCTGCTGGGTTCTCGGTCTGCTCTGAGACAGGAGCGTGTGGTGATTGTGTGAAATGTAACGTGTTGTCAGTGATGTTAAACCAGGCGTAGGAGATCACACAGGAGGTGTTTATTTTCAGTATGTGAGCCTGGCGGTCACGCCTGGCTTTACTGACTCCTCATGCAGAACGCGTTCTCATCAGAGCGCAGTGATAAATTGATTATGATGTGTCGGTGCATTGATGCACAGAGACGGCTGACAGATGAGTGAGTCATCATTTGGAGGGAGATGCTGAAGGAGCTGCAGCTTGTTAAGACATTTTTGGCTATCGTGATCCAAACGGTGTTTTACAAGTAGATTGCTTGAGGGACACGTTGTTAGAGATGTTCAGATTCTATATCGTCCCTCAAGAGACTATTTCTGATACCTATAAACTACAGAAACATCAAGTATCAATAAACATGAAACACGTTTTCAGACTGCTTTCAAGACAAACTTGATCCAAAAGGAAGCACTGAAAAAGCTTTTAGTCCTCTGCTTTAGAGGTGAGTCATTCTGTAAGCTACAGTACCTGCCTGTTTGTCAGATACCTCACGTAACATTTATGTCTTGTCAGATAACATGTAAGGCTGTAGGAGGTCAAAGTTCTTCACTGAGCAGCCTCTACTGTTTGGACTCGGCTTTGCGCTTGATGGACGGCTGGAGTAAACAAAGTTGTGATCTCTGCCCGTCGTTCATCTCTGTCATGTGATTGGACGCTGCTGCTCTGTAGTGACAGACGGGGGTGGATGTTTGGATGTTTGGTCCGTGGTGTGTATGTATGACAGTCTGATGGCCGATTGGTGGATTCCTTTCATTGTCGAGTTGATTAGCTTTATATGTCTTGCTTCAGGAGTTGGTGGCTGGGTTATTTGGTGTGTTGGCTGGGTTAGTGGCTGGGTTAGTTGTTGTGTTGGCTGGGTTAGTGGCTGGGTTAGTTGGTGTGTTGGCTGGGTTAGTTGGTGTGTTGGCTGGGTTAGTGGCTGGGTTAGTTTGTGTGTTGGCTGGGTTAGTGGCTGGGTTAGTTGGTGCGTTGGCTGGGTTAGTGGCTGGGTTAGTTTGTGTGTTGGCTGGGTTAGTGGCTGGGTTAGTTGGTGTGTTGGCTGGGTTAGTGGCTGGGTTAGTTAGTGTGTTGGCTGGGTTAGTGGCTGGGTTAGTTTGTGCGTTGGCTGGGTTAGTGGCAAGGTTAGTTGCTGTGCTGGCTGGGTTAGTTGGTGTGCTGGCTGGGTTAGTGGCTGGGTTACTTGGTGTGTTGGCTGGGTTAGTTGGTGCGTTGGCTGGGTTAGTGGCTGGGTTAGTTGGTGTGCTGGCTGGGTTAGTTGGTGCGTTGGCTGGGTTAGTGGCTGGGTTAGTGGCTGGGTTAGTTTGTGTGTTGGCTGGGTTAGTTGGCTGGCTTAGTGGCTGGGTTAGTTTGTGTGTTGGCTGGGTTAGTGGCTGGGTTAGTTGGTGTGCTGGCTGGGTTAGTGACTGGGTTAGTTTGTGTGTTGGCTGGGTTGGTTGGCTGGGTTAGTTTGTGTGCTGGCTGGGTTAGTGGCTGGGTTAGTTGGTGTGTTGGCTGGGTTAGTGGCTGGTTCAGTTGGTGTGTTGGCTGGGTTAGTTGGTGTGTTGGCTGGGTTAGTGGCTGGGTTAGTTGGTGTGCTGGCTGGGTTAGTGGCTGGGTTAGTTGGTGTGTTGGCTGGGTTAGTGGCTGGGTTAGTTGGTGTGCTGGCTGGGTTAGTGGCTGGGTTAGTTGGTGTGTTGGCTGGGTTAGTGGCTGGGTTAGTTTGTGTGTTGGCTGGGTTAGTGGCTGGGTTAGTTTGTGTGTTGGCTGGGTTAGTTGGCTGGGTTAGTTTGTGTGCTGGCTGGGTTAGTTGGTGTGCTGGCTGGGTTAGTGGCTGGGTTAGTTGGTGTGTTGGCTGGGTTAGTTGGTGTGCTGGCTGGGTTAGTTGGTGTGCTGGCTGGGTTAGTGGCTGGGTTAGTTTGTGCGTTGGCTGGGTTAGTGGCTGGGTTAGTTGCTGTGCTGGCTGGGTTAGTTGGTGTGCTGGCTGGGTTAGTGGCTGGGTTAGTTGTTGTGTTGGCTGGGTTAGTGGCTGGGTTAGTTGGTGTGTTGGCTGGGTTAGTGGCTGGGTTAGTGGCTGGGTTAGTTGGGTTAGTGGCTGGGTTAGTTGGTGTGTTGGCTGGGTTAGTGGCTGGGTTAGTTTGTGTGTTGGCTGGGTTAGTGGCTGGGTTAGTTTGTGTGTTGGCTGGGTTAGTGGCTGGGTTAGTTGGTGTGTTGGCTGGGTTAGTGGCTGGGTTAGTTGGTGTGCTGGCTGGGTTAGTGGCTGGGTTAGTTTGTGCGTTGGCTGGGTTAGTGGCAAGGTTAGTTGCTGTGCTGGCTGGGTTAGTTGGTGTGCTGGCTGGGTTAGTGGCTGGGTTACTTGGTGTGTTGGCTGGGTTAGTTGGTGCGTTGGCTGGGTTAGTGGCTGGGTTAGTTGGTGTGCTGGCTGGGTTAGTTGGTGCGTTGGCTGGGTTAGTGGCTGGGTTAGTGGCTGGGTTAGTTTGTGTGTTGGCTGGGTTAGTTGGCTGGCTTAGTGGCTGGGTTAGTTTGTGTGTTGGCTGGGTTAGTGGCTGGGTTAGTTGGTGTGCTGGCTGGGTTAGTTGGTGCGTTGGCTGGGTTAGTGGCTGGGTTAGTGGCTGGGTTAGTTTGTGTGTTGGCTGGGTTAGTTGGCTGGCTTAGTGGCTGGGTTAGTTTGTGTGCTGGCTGGGTTAGTGACTGGGTTAGTTTGTGTGTTGGCTGGGTTGGTTGGCTGGGTTAGTTTGTGTGCTGGCTGGGTTAGTGGCTGGGTTAGTTGGTGTGTTGGCTGGGTTAGTGGCTGGTTCAGTTGGTGTGTTGGCTGGGTTAGTTGGTGCGTTGGCTGGGTTAGTGGCTGGGTTAGTTGGTGTGCTGGCTGGGTTAGTGGCTGGGTTAGTTGGTGTGTTGGCTGGGTTAGTGGCTGGGTTAGTTGGTGTGCTGGCTGGGTTAGTGGCTGGGTTAGTTGGTGTGTTGGCTGGGTTAGTGGCTGGGTTAGTTTGTGTGTTGGCTGGGTTAGTGGCTGGGTTACTTTGTGTGTTGGCTGGGTTAGTTGGCTGGGTTAGTTTGTGTGCTGGCTGGGTTAGTTGGTGTGCTGGCTGGGTTAGTGGCTGGGTTAGTTGGTGTGTTGGCTGGGTTAGTTGGTGTGCTGGCTGGGTTAGTTGGTGTGCTGGCTGGGTTAGTGGCTGGGTTAGTTTGTGCGTTGGCTGGGTTAGTGGCTGGGTTAGTTGCTGTGCTGGCTGGGTTAGTTGGTGTGCTGGCTGGGTTAGTGGCTGGGTTAGTTGGTGTGCTGGCTGGGTTAGTGGCTGGGTTAGTTGGTGTGCTGGCTGGGTTAGTGGCTGGGTTAGTTGGTGTGTTGGCTGGGTTAGTTGGTGCGTTGGCTGGGTTAGTGGCTGGGTTAGTTGGTGTGCTGGCTGGGTTAGTTGGTGTGCTGGCTGGGTTAGTTGGTGTGCTGGCTGGGTTAGTGGCTGGGTTAGTTTGTGCGTTGGCTGGGTTAGTGGCTGGGTTAGTTGCTGTGCTGGCTGGGTTAGTTGGTGTGCTGGCTGGGTTAGTGGCTGGGTTAGTTGGTGTGCTGGCTGGGTTAGTGGCTGGGTTAGTTGGTGTGCTGGCTGGGTTAGTGGCTGGGTTAGTTGGTGTGTTGGCTGGGTTAGTTGGTGCGTTGGCTGGGTTAGTGGCTGGGTTAGTTGGTGTGCTGGCTGGGTTAGTGGCTGGGTTAGTTTGTGTGCTGGCTGGGTTAGTTGGCTGGATTAGTGGCTGGGTTAGTTTGTGTGCTGGCTGGGTTAGTTTGTGTGCTGGCTGGGTTAGTGGCTGGGTTAGTTTGTGTGTTGGCTGGATTAGTGGCTGGGTTAGTTGGTGTGTTGGCTGGGTTAGTTGGTGTGTTGGCTGGGTTAGTGGCTGGGTTAGTTGGTGTGCTGGCTGGGTTAGTTGCTGGGTTAGTTGGTGTGTTGGCTGGGTTAGTTGGTGTGTTGGCTGGGTTAGTGGCTGGGTTAGTTGGTGTGCTGGCTGGGTTAGTGGCTGGGTTAGTTTGTGTGTTGGCTGGGTTAGTTGGCTGGGTTAGTTTGTGTGTTGGCTGGGTTAGTGGCTGGGTTAGTTGCTGTGCTGGCTGGGTTAGTTGCTGTGCTGGCTGGGTTAGTTTGTGCGTTGGCTGGGTTAGTGGCTGGGTTAGTGGCTGGGTTAGTTGGTGTGCTGGCTGGGTTAGTGGCTGGGTTAGTTGGTGTGTTGGCTGGGTTAGTTGGTGCGTTGGCTGGGTTAGTGGCTGGGTTAGTTGGTGTGTTGGCTGGGTTAGTGGCTGGGTTAGTTGGTGTGTTGGCTGGGTTAGTTGGTGTGCTGGCTGGGTTAGTGGCTGGGTTGGTTGCTGTGCTGGCTGGGTTAGTTGGTGTGTTGGCTGGGTTAGTGGCTGGGTTAGTTGGTGTGTTGGCTGGGTTAGTTGGTGTGCTGGCTGGGTTAGTGGCTGGGTTAGTTGCTGTGCTGGCTGGGTTAGTTGGTGTGTTGGCTGGGTTAGTGGCTGGGTTAGTTGGTGTGTTGGCTGGGTTAGTTGGTGTGCTGGCTGGGTTAGTGGCTGGGTTGGTTGGTGTGTTGTCTGGTTGGTTGGATACGTTTTGCCTATAGATTAATCTCAAAGGGTTCCTGTGCGGACTGGTTATCTGCCTTATTGTGTGTCCCTCCTCAGCAGTTAACTTTGTGTGTGAAAGAGCTCTCATAACCACTGATTAAATAAACACATTTAAAGTTTGAGTTGTGTTCTCTTATGTGTTTCCTGGTTCCTGCAGGATTAACGTGAGGGGAAAAACACTCTGATTGAATACAATGGGAAAACCCCTTTTCTCTTCACTAACACAAAGTCAACAGACTTGTCTTCCTACGTGTTCAGATCTTAATAACTGTTTTAGTTTCCTCTAACTGATGACTTGGCGTTGGTTTTGGAAATAATTCAAGGGATATTATATTAAACCAGTTATTATTAAATATTAACTCATAATGCCTCCCTCAGCAGCTTTATCCACTCACAGGTCTGCGTCAACATGTTGGGGAAACATTTTCTTCATCATTTTACAAAGTTCATCAAAATTCAGGACAACATTTAAAATAGATTTGTTACTGTTGGGATTAAAACTGAGAATTAAAAATGGATGGACACTCAACTGATCCTAAACAGTGTTGGGCAAGTTACTTCTAAAATTTAATACATTATATATTACTAGTTATATTACTGTCATTTGAAAGTAATCAGTTACATTACAATATTACTGTCTCTGAATTGTAATGCGTTACACTAATTTTGAGTTACTTTCACATAAATAACGTAGTAGAAGTATGACTAGCATTCTATAAATGCTAAAATATGGTTTATTACAGCTGATTATAAATCCAGTGAAGGGTGATGTGGTATACCATGATGACTGTGTAGGCTCTAAGGCTACTAACAACTTAATATAATAGTTACAGTGAAGGCTCAATACAATAAGTAACAATGACCGTCAGAATCACAAAAGCAGAAAAGGTCAAAGTCTGGTAAGTTATGATAAAGATATCAGAAATATTTAATCTTAACTTCAGATTAAACCCTTTGAGGTCTAAGGCATTTTCTCTACTTTTGAACGTCTGGATTTTTTGTGTTACAAGGCATTTATAATCTCATAGTTTTTTTTTTTATTGTTTTCTCTTGAAGTTTGTTCTTATCTCTGTTTCTTATCTCCGTCTTCTCTCTCTCTCTCTCTCTCTCTCTCTCTCTCTCTCTCTCTCTCTCTCTCTCTCTCTCTCTCTCTCTCTCTCTCTCTCTCTTTCATTGCTCGCTCTACTTGTGTGCGACATTTTTTCCCCTCTCCTACGTATGAGTGGGCTGTAAAAGCCAGCCCATATCTCTAGGGGTCATCTAATCACAGACACAGCCATTTATTGGTTGACTGTCCAAAACAAACATGGCAGCCTTCTATTAGCTCTGTGAACTGTAGGAACAATCATATTTCAATCAGATTCATCCATAAATCATGGATTACCTTCAGTTTTGGACGGACGGGATCCAAGTAGTCTCTGAAAATACACTGATCTTCTCAGAGGCACAGAAAACCCTCTGGATGTCGCAGAAACACACTGAGAGTACCACTGGAAAGCTATGTTTCTCACAGGGGTCTGTTTTTTACAGTAAGTCTCCTGGTGTTACGGTTATGATTTTAGACTAACTGTTATAAAAGATTGCGTTTTCTGTCGATGGTGCTGGCGCCGACCTCAGAAATGCGTTGTAATGCACGTTACTGAGATTTGTATCGGGTATAATATTACCGAAATCATATTAGTAATGCATTACAAATCTGCCTTACAGCAAAACGTAATACATTACTGTAATTGTATTACTTTTGTAGCACGTTACTCCCAACACTGATCCTAAAGTATCCAGGAAATAAGAAGTATAGAGAGAAAGAAGGATGGAGTAGTACAATGGACAGAGGATGGATGAAAAGGTTGAAGGACATAAAGACAAAGGGATGGATTAATAAATAGAACAATAAAAGTACGGATGGAAGGATAGAATGATAAAGAAAAGATGGGTTGATAGAGAGACAAAAAGATAGATGGATGGATGGAGATAAAAATATGGATAGGAAGATAAAAAGATGGATGAGTAGATGGATGGATAAAGAAATGAAGAATGAATGGATATAAAGATGAATGGATAAATACATTGAAAAATGGATGGATGACAGTAAAAAGATTAATGTTGGATGGATTGAGAGAAGAAAAATATGGATATAGGGATGATCAACTTACAAAAAGACAAATGGAAATAAAAATGGATGGATTTGTACAAAGATGGATGGATAGAAAATGAGTGACAGCGAAAAGATGAATAGTTAGATGGATGAAAAGAAAGATGGATTGAGGATAGAGGGATGTATGGTGGATGTATGGAAGATGAATTGATGTTAGATGGATGATGAAAGATGTAGACAGATGGACAGATTGACGGATAGAAAGATGAATAGACTGATGATATGATAGATTGATGGGTGGATGACAGAACAGATGATGGCTGGATAGGAATAATAAAAAGAAAGTAACTGCACACTAACTTTGAAAAACAGAAAAACACAAGGTGCAAAAAGAAATGTAGAATAAAACTTGATGGACTGAAACTTACCATCAGAAATATGACGTCTGTAAAACACACACCATGAAACTGTACCAGATTACCCTCTGTATAAAATCTGTATAATACCTATAGCATACACACTACCATCTACGGGAGGAACAGACATTTTTACCCTCTGTTCTCACTGGTGTCCTCAAACCTCCGCCCTGATACGAGGAATTTAAAAATAAATAAACACGGGGTCACATTTTCAGCGGGTCAGCATTGGTGGGCCTGCTCGTTGATTGTTCTTTTGCTCTTTGGTCCAACTGCATCACCACATAACACCACACCACCCTCCAGGCACCCACTCTTTAAAACACAGACGACGGCTGGCCGTGCTGATGTGAACCACATCTGGATATACACAGGAAAACCAAACCATACGCAGCCAAACACAATAACACACAAACTTGGTAATTTGTAATCTCTGTCAGCGTACACAGGGGACTGACGGGGGATCAGGATAATGGTTTATGATGTGGATGTGTATTGGCTTGTTTATGCCGTCCTCCTGAACACAGAGCTGCACAGAATGAAGGAGAAGAAGGAAAGACAGATGTTGTTTAAAAAGTGTAATCCTGGGCTCTGTGATGGGGTATGTGGCTCTGCTGTGTGTCTCCGCTCAGGCTTTAACTAAGTGTGGCAGCTTCATCGACGTTCAGACACAGCAGGGATCTTTTTATTTGGTTTTATTCTTAGTTTTAAACTTTCTTCACATGTTTGTTCATGAAGAAGTACTGCCAGTAAAATAAATGTCTGAATACGATTTAAGCGAATGAAAGAAAACAAGAATTAACTGAAAAACAACACAATGTAGGAGTTTATTTTTACCAAAGTTGCCCAAGTCCTTTCTGGGTTTTTGTTCTTCAGTGTGAGGAAAAGTTTATTTACATTTGTTAATGCAACTATGAGGTAAGGTACTTTTATTTCCCACTAAATCATGGGTTCCAAAATATAGGTACCAAAGACTTGCGACCCCCCTCGAAGTGATTGAATGTTGTTTCATATTTCATTTAGCTGGTCTGCAGAAAATTAAGCACCTACATGCACACCTGGCTGTGTTTCCTGTGGTGCTGTGAATTAACTTGCTGCTACTGATGCTTCTATTAATCCATTGTTAATGTTACACACTTGGACACAAAAAGTGATTTTCCAGGCGTGCATGGGTTGTTTGTTGTAATTTATTCACTCACACAATTATTCAACAGGTACAAGTACAACAGCGCAGCTTAGCTGCGTACAGCATAACATTTCGGTCCGTTCTCTCAACTGCGCATGTCCACCTGGGCACCCCAAAAGACCCAAAACTGCTCCAAAGCTGCCCCAAACTGCCTGCTTGAGCCTTGCTCCTCCTTATTACACATTACACATAGGGATAACACGCAAATGCCTGTGTACCTGACTACTGCACAATTATTCATTAAGACAGATTATGTATACAATGACAAAATAACAAAAATAAACATTAGAGTGGGGGGGGTGTCAGTGTCCCTATCAATGCTTGACATTATTATAGGTCCCACATTAACTTACCCTGACCTTAAGAGTCATCAGGCAACAAAGAAAGACAGAAAACTACCGAAACATTTTTTATTTTGCAAGATTTTATTTGAAATTGAACTATTTTTGTAACTATTTTTTAGAATAATGGGTAAAATACGCAACTTTAGATCATTTAAAAAAAGAAAAACAATTCTGAGAGACATCTTGCGACCCCCCCAGGGGGTCCAAACCCACACTTTGGGAACCCCTGCACTAAATGATGGAGAAGTTGTTGAGAAGTCCAGTAGTGGAAAAAAGTTTTCTGACACCCTTAAAATGTAACACAATCTCAAATATTGTCATGAAATATTTGTGAAAAAATATTTTTTGTGTTTCAAGCATAAGGCAGACATAAACAAATACAAATGATATTTTTATATATATGATATATTTATATTTATTGTTTACAAGAAAAAACGCTTGTATCCGCGGATACAAGCGGCTGAAATGAGTTTCCTGCGAAGGGTGTCTGGGCTCGGCCTTAGAGATAGGGTCAGGAGCTCGGACATCCGGAGGGAGCTACGAGTAGAGCCGCTGCTCCTCCGCGTCGAAAGGAGTCAGCTGAGGTGGTTCGGGCATCTGATAAGGATGCCTCCCGGACGCATCCCTTTAGAGGTGTTCCGGGCACGTCCAACTGGGAGAAGGCCCTGGGGTAGACCCAGAACGCGGTGGAGGGATTATATCTCCCGCCTGGTCTGGGAACGCCTTGGGATTCCCCAGGAGGAGCTGGAAAGTGTCGCCGGGGAGAGGGATGTCTGGATCAACTTGCTTGGACTGCTACCCCCGCGACCCGACCCCGGATAAGCGGAAGAAAATGGATGGATGGATGGATGGATGGATGGATGGATGGATGGATGGATGGATGGATGGATGGATGGATGGATGGATGGATTACAAGAAAAACTAACCAACAGTTTCAATATGTCAGTTCTCAACATTGTCGGTATCAAAGTCAACAAATAACAGAGAATGTGTTCAAAACTGAACAAAAAATAAATAAACCTGGCTGTGACTGGACTAAAAGAAATTGCACTTGAAGACCTAAGAGTGCTTCACAATGCAATATTTCACAAATACATGGGGTAAAACCCTTAAAAACCTTTTCCACCACTGTAGTAGGAGTATCAATTAATAAGTGTACACCAACATGTACTCTTCACTTGTGATCAATTCTTCTGATGAAATAGTTGTTGTTGTTGTTGTTATTTGGTTATTAATCTACTTTAATTTCATTTGATTTTAATAGCTGATATCAATCAGTGAACAGAAATGTGTTGATTGATTTTTTAATTGTTTTTTCTTGACTAAAAGTCAATATGTGAAAAATAAGTCTATTTTTGTAAAACCCTTTCTGTGACTTATTTACACAGAGCTCATATTCTTCTGTATGATGAAATGCATCCACGTACACTCAGTCATGATGTCTACGCTGATGATGGATGGACTTAAATATGATATTTGCTGCTTGGGTAACGTCCTCGGCCCGTCTCCTCGGCTCAGGTGAGTGAAACATGTCACAGAGGAGAAAAGAGAAAAACAAGACTCATTATCAGTTCTGACTCAGACTCTTCCCAGTAAGCCCGACTTTCATGGATCATCAGCAGCCTCTTTAGTTGATCCAACATCAGTCATGACGTTCATGGGTGGGTTGCTGTCAATCGCCACCATGAAGCTTTAGCTGCTCCTGTTAGCACAACAAAACAGCTAACGCATTCACTGTACTACACACACACACACACACACACACACACACACACACACACACACACACACACCTACACACACACACACACATACACGCAGGTTGATGAGGAATATGAATCTGTGGTGAAACAGGAGAGGCTTCAGGTCTGAGGGTACGACAGTGAAGATTTACGACAGTTTTTATACATGACTTTTTATTTAAATATGAAAGACTTTGTTACTGTGATGATGCATTTTCTACGTAGTCCATGTTATGGAGACGTACCCAGTCTGAGGTGATATTTATAACAGCTGCTGTGGATGTTTTTGGATATGTGTCTCTGTCTTCATCTTTGAGTATTTCTGTGCTGTATCATAAATGGGCTCTTCTAGGGGATTACATTATTTTAGGTCAAAGTCTAAGTAACCCTAAATCCTTTAATTTATAAGAAAGATTTGGTAATTCACAATTTAGACACTGATAAGGTATGAAAAACTGTAAACCTGAAAAGTAACTTAAGTTTTCAGACAAATGAAGAGCGATGAAATATATAATTTTAGCCTCTAAAACGTCATAAAGATAAAATATGACGTTGAAAAACTGAATAATGAAGAAAGATATAAAAGGCTTTGTATTTGTGATTAAATATGATTTAGGAGAATAGCTGTGTGCCTTAAATCCTGGGGCTGCATCATTTCAAGGACACAGCCTTTGTAGACCGCTCTAGCTAAATTGAGACTGTCTGGTCTACAGAGCATCGTATATGGAGGGCATCACCAACTGTTCCTGCCCTTGCACTGGTGTCACAAAGCACTGCCTTTGACATCCAACAAAGGTTAGCTAGCTGGCTAACATAGCTAGCGTCATGTAACTAAGCCACCACCGTCAACAACATGTAAGATCATTAAAAGTGTGAAGGCATCTCTTGTTTTAAACTCTGTACAGCTCACTATTCAGTTAAAATCAGATACATTCATTTAACAGTGTCCTACAAATATCCTGAGATTCTTTGATTCTTTAGCCTCGCCAACAGCTATAGTGTTCCCGCCTGTCGATCAAGTCAGCTGTGCCTCTCATTGGAAGACTCGTAATCTTAATATCTTTAAAATTGCTGCGTTATGAAAAGATTCACCCCCCGTATAGTGTGTGCCGATCCAGAAATGAGCTACGTAGACCCAAGCCGTCTTTTGAACATGTTTATTTCTGCTGTTAAGATCGTCTATTTTGAATTGGTGTGTATGTGGTTCCTGGAACTTCCGGAGCCAGCCTCAAGTGGACTCCATGAACTGCAGATTTTAGCACTTCCGCATGGGCTTCAATTCTAGTGGCCAGAGGTTGCTGCATGGTGTGTGCACAACCACGGCACATTCCCCACACTTCTTTGTTAATTTGAACTTTAAATGTATATTTGTGGATATATGTATGTATGTTTCTGTGAACGTGATAATGTATATATTGCTTCTGTGCAGTTATTGACCTATAAATTTAGAGAGGAGATCTCAAAAGTGTTTCATTTCTGTCTCCTAGACAACAATGAGATCTGTTTGAAAGCAAAATGAGACTATAGCTTATGTCTCCTGTTTCTCATTCTTGCCTCCAGAAAAAAAGTTGTAAAAAGTCTCAGCTTTGACTCCCTTTCAGTTCAAAAGGAGACCTGGTCAGAATTTGAAATGATTCTCAGATATTTCTCAAGTGCTGTGACTCCTTTTGAGCTCAGGTGGAGAAATCAGGGAGCTCTCTCAATCTAACCTCATCCATGTGTTTTTGTCAGACTCAGTTTTTGTGTCTCAAGTTGAGCTCAGATGGAGCAAAGAAAGAGCCTGAGCTCATCTTTTCATGAACATTTATAGTGCCCTGCAAAATTAAGATTTCAATGTAATTGTCCACAAACTTACAATTCTCATTAAAACATTTGAACCACTTCAAGATCAGCTATTTAGATGTGAAATGATCTCTTCTTTGACTTCACAATATGGTCCTTCCTTTACAAGTCTGTTTGGAACAAAACAACTTCACAAAGATTTAGTGGATTTGAGAGAAATTGCAAAAGATAGAGATTTCATACAACAGGTATGACCGACCATTTATTTAAAATATGGGCCGCAAAAGGGCCGACCAGATTTAGCCAGATTGTTACAATTAAAGGGGTGGATTCTTTTGGGCGCTGGTGGCCTAGCGGTCTAAGCGTCCCACATACAGAGGCTACAATCCTCTCTCATGAGATCTCTCATTTAAGTCTCAAATAAGACTCATGTCATGGTCTCAACTATTTCTCCTAGTGAATTTTAGGAGAAACTAATGAGAAACCAATGAGAACAATTTGAAACTTGAATGAGGCTGAAGTGAGAATCTCAATTTTGTCTCTGGAGACTTAGAAGAGAAAGCCTTGAGCAGTAAAATTTTCCTCTGGGTAACCTTGTTTTATATACCACTGCTCTCTGGTCTTTTAATTGTCCTCCTGGGATAAATACAGTATTTTGAATTTGATTGAATTGGTTGGCACCTGATGCTTCCTTCAGCGCCCTGGAAAAGTAGGACTCATTTGTTGGGTCCATGGGAAAGTGCCTTTGAAAAGGGACAGCCTCAACATACCGCAGTGATGCAGTCTTCAGGTGCACCCTTTGAAGGATGCAGCCCCTGAACTGGGACATGGGTTATGTAGTGACATTCCTGTACAGTCGTTTTAAATGATGCTGTGTAGTTATCATTAAAGTACAGATTATGATGCACTTTACTAATAAAGAGGGGATTACTATTACAAATTAATCACACATTCATTATTAAACAAACTGATGGGTTTTTTTTCCCACAGTGTGTCTGTATAAACAATAATTAATAAATGCTGAGAGGCAGCTCAGGCCTGCAATCCCTAAAAACACAATCTATACAATTACAGTGTTTGTGCAACGTGTGTTTAATGATCCTGTGTCCTCATACCAGCCCACACTATTGTCAGATATTTCATTGTTATTGAGCAAACCATTCATCCATTAATCTGACTATTCTCCATCCAGTGTTTGCTCAGACAGAATACAGGATGAAGGTGTGTGTCGTCTGGCTGTTATTTCCTGTCCCATTGTGTGTTGTCATACAGCAATCTGGTGGGAACGTTTCAAAACGCAGCTCTTCTTTTCACAGGACTGTTTGTCTGTGTTTCTGTGTCTGTCTGCCCGCGGTTCCTCACTCAAACTAGTTCCTTCTTGCCCTGCGGCTACATCTGAGGTTAGGAGTGTGTGTGGGTGTGTGTGTGAAATGTGTACACGTGTATGTGTATGGTATTGAGTCTCAAAGCGTCAATCAAACTTAAATCCGGAGATGAAAGGAAGGGGATGCCCTTCCCTGCCTTTTAATTACAGTGTTTGTGGTGACAGAGGCAGGAAACTCAGATGCTAATGTAGTGTAGCACAGCCACTGTTCCGCTTACCTGGACAGGTAGAGGACTGACTCTCTCCCTGGGAACTGAACTCATATGTTTTATTACAGAGAGGAAGAATGAGAGCAGGGATGATGATAAAGACTGAAACTAGCACACTGAAAGAGAAGGTGACTTCATGCGTTGGAGCTTCTTTGTGTTTGTGGAGCAGCAGGTATGATGAAGAGTCAGGAGAAGGGGAGCGCTGCCATGGTAACTCAGATATATTGTATAAGGTAGAGGGGAGAGCCACACAAGTTAATCCTCTCCAGGCAACCAATTACAGTTCTCCATCTCCCATCTCCCCTCCCCTCTATAATCTCAGTGACTCCCGTCTCCCCTCTTCACCCAGAGCCCTGATCCACATCCCCTCGTCCTCCTCTCCTCTTCCTCTGCTGTACAATATTCTCAGGAATCATGTTTATACTGAGTCTGCACCTAAACACCAGTCTCATGGCAGATTGTGAATATTATCAGGGATTGGCTGTGATCCTGATTTCTGTCTAAAACAACCCTTTCTTTTTGTTTTTTTGGGGACAGAATGACACATGTCAAAGAGCTGTGCTTTAATCAGAAGTGTGTGTTCTGTCTGCACCAAAGAGAGAACGATCTGTCAACTGAACATTTAGAAAACTACAAAAGTCATTTTCAAATACAAATTCAAGCCCGGATGTTGTCTTGACTCCCAGAAAACAAACAGCACAGTTCTCTGTGTTGGAGGTGTTCACAGATCCTGAGCGTTGTGCTGCACTTGGTTCAGGTGAGGTGCACCTAATTAAGGAGGGCTCCATATGTATACATTGACTGTATATAGATCAGACATAGTGGCTTCATTTCTGCTCATTATGTGCTGTGAAGCTTAAAGAACGCCTGACATATTGAAGCAACCTGGATGGTAGAGTCGTGACACTGACAAGGGACTTCCACCAGATCCACTATGGTCCGGCTCTTTGCTCTCTCGTCCGTCAACACCCACCGGTTGCATTTTCGGAACGCAGCATGGAGCAGGACCGCCGGACAGCTTGAGTCATGTAACCCGCGGCAATCACTGAATCAAGTGTTCTCCTCCTCCTCTTATCATCCATGTTGTCTTTATCAGCCTCTGAAAACCTCTGACCTGTTGACTCCAGACATGGCTCTGTTCAAAATGACATTTTGTTGTCATACTTAAAGCTAGGGTACATAGCCACAGAAAACTAGCATAAATTTGGATGCAGCATTTCCTCAGGACTCCCTCTAACCCCTCCCCTTGGAGCTCCTCCAAAACGACACCCCACCTCACATGCACAAGCGCAGCTGATTCGCGACCATATGATGGTGACTGATCCAAAACCGGTCCTCAGCACATGGTTTGTGTTTTGCACTACGTCAACTAATGTCTCACTCAAGAAAACACCAAAACATTCTCATAGTGAAAGTTAAAAACACAAACAAACATGAAATGTACGCTCTGCAGGAGGCGGGCAGAACGGCAGGACGGGATTTGATTGGTTTCATCATTTGGCTCCTGATGGCAGGGATTGGTTGGTGTTTATCCCAGGTTTACTCCGGCTGTAGATAGCAGCTTTTTTTACCTCTTTTTTAAGAACACATTATGTATTGATTACCATCAGGACATAAAGATCATTTTAACCAGTATAACAAAAAGTGGATCTAAATCTGACTACCAACCCCAGCTTTAACTTAAAAATGATCTTACAATAACACAGAGTGTTTTATTCTGAAAATTAACCGGATGTTTTCATTTTGTTTTGGTGAAACCTGACTTCCTGTCCCGCTCCATCTGCTCTGTTGAGATTGATGCGTTGTTCTCCGGCATCCGGCAAAAATAGAAGTCTTGTGTATCTGATCCGGAGGACTCCAACCTGCCGGATCAGAGACGCAGCGGGAACGCAATGGAGCGGATCCAGTGGAAGTTAACACATTGACTAGAATAGGAACCTATCAGATCTGGTGCCGTGATGGATCCGAGAAGGACTGGACATGGATCTGGTGGAATTTGGCCCTAACATCACATCCTTTCTGCTAACCACATATTTACCTGACAGATAAACAGTGAAGATATCTCAGGTGGGTCCAGTCCACAGCAGAACAGATCCTTGAGATGATTTGAAGCAGACACTTTTAGCTATGGAGAGTTCAGTGACTGCAGAATGCTGCAGGAGTCAACAGAGCTGAAAATCAATAATCTTAAAATCAAATGACGAGTTAAAACTAAACTTCTCAGAAACATGAGCACTGTGACATAAACCAGCATGATAAGAACTAAGATGACAGAAACCATGTTTGAGGAAAATGTATTTATAAGTGTGTTTTAGTATTAAAGTTTGACCCTTGTTCCATCTGTTAACATGATGGAGATGGAGTTTATGAACAATACTGCTGCCAGTCCATAGGGGGAGCTCTAAAAGCTTTTGCTTCACAGTTGGTGAACATGCATGTCGTCCATTTAATAAACAGTTTATGATTGATTGGCTTTTTTATTTAGAGACAGATGGTACATATGCTTATTATGTGGATGTGAGTCATAGCAGGTTTCATCATTCTCTCACTCTGTTCATTTGACTTTATCACATTATTTAATCCTTTAATGGATTGATGCTGGGTCGCCTTGACGTTAGCTGCTATGGGTACAATCTTTGTCAAACACACACACACACACACACACACACACACACACACACACACACACACACACACACACACACACACACTGCAGGTTGTGAAATCAGGTCTGGAAAGAGAGGACAAAGACCAGATTTGTTTACCAACCCTGTGTTTATTATTTATCTGTTTATTTCATAATTAAAGCAACACGTGACTTAAACAGTATCATATTCCTTCCTGTGGCTTATGTTTTAAGTTTATAATTTTTTCATCTTATGTGAAAGTATTGAATAAGTATTTTGAGTGTCTTTCTATTGTTTGTCCGTCATGTGGATCTCATTTCCTCGGCTCTTCAGTTGATCAAACCCAGCTACCATGTCAAACCACACAGTCGTGATTCTGGGTCATTAATTAATGTGTTTCTGTTAAATGTTGGTGTTTGCTTTTGCACTGTTGAGGCGCTTAAAATGCACTTTTGATTTTTTGAACTCCTCGTGAAGTGCTGCCAAATGAGACGCAGTTTGAAAACACATGAAGCTCTCACTCTGTGCAGCTGCTCGGAGTCTTAAATGTGGTGATCAAACTTGCACTATTGTTATTAAAGTTTTTGTTTTTATTTCATGAAGACTTTGGTTTAATTTATTCTTCTTTTTAATTCTGTCTGGTTATTTTTTTTTTTAATCTTTAAGTTTGTTTGTATTAGTCTTGCCGTTGGTTCTAGCTCGCTTGTTATATAGGACTCTCTGGAAAAATGGTCTGGAAAAAGTAGTTTACAATAATAAAAATGATAAACATCATACATTTTTTAAAAATGTATTCAAATACAAATGACCAACAATCACAATCAAACACAACCTGATGGGTTTGTCGGTCACTGTGCTTGGGTGACATGTATGAAGTAAAGTGACATGAAAACATTTCCTCTGTAACTTCATTTTAATTCAGTGAGTTTCATAAACACACAATACAGTTTCATTAAGTTGTTATTTATTACTAAAATTATTTTGACAAACTAATTACTGCATTATTTTTTGGTAATATTCCCAATAATTACCCTGAGTGACACTAGCATTCAATCAATCAATCTTTATTTGTATAGCGCCAAATCACAACAAACGTTATCTCAAGACGCTTTTACAAACAGAGCAGGTCTAGACCACTCTATGTCAAATTATGAACAGAGACCCAACACCAAGACAGGATAAGACTCAGTCTGACCCCACCTTAATCCACCATGAGCATTGCACCTCACAGTATTTAGCTAGTTACAGCGGAGAGGAAAAACTTCCTTTAACAGGCAGAAACATCGAGCAGAACCAGACTCATGTTAGACAGCCATCTGCCTCGACGAGTTGGGTCTGGAAAGAGGGATAGAGGAGAATAAGAGAGAGAGGGAGCGGTGATAGTGATGAGACGAGTAGTAGTAGCTGTTGCCGCTGGAGTCCAGCACGTCCGTATCAGCTGGAGTCTGGAACGTCCACAGCAGGAGAACGTCTACGGCAGCTCAGAGGAACCTACGAGACAAGGGAGCTCAGGGACTCCAGAAAGGTCTATGGTTAGTAACTTTAATGGGACAGGGAGAGTTAAAGTAAGTGATGAGGGGGTTGGGGGGAAGGGGGTGAGATAGGATCCCAGTGTATCAGTGTGCCAGTTCCCCCGGCAGTCTAAGCCTATAGCAGCATAACTAAGAGCTAGTCCAAGCCTGATCCAGCTCTAACTATAAGCTTTATCAAAAAGGAAAGTTTGAAGCCTACTCTTAAAAGTAGAGAGGGTGTCTGCCTCCTGGACCCTGACTGGTAGATGATTCCAAAGGAGAGGGGCCTGAGCATTCAGATCAACCCTCCTGGCTCTAGTCTCTTCTGTTCTGGTCTGTGTGACTCTCATTTGTTTATACTTTGAATAATTTAAAGCTTTGGATTCAAAGTTTTTTCAATAGATTTGTTGTACAACTCTTATTATTTCATTAATGTTAATAATTTACATTTTATTACTGAAAGACACATATTCTGACTATTGTGCTTTATTGGAACCGTCACTTATTTTAATATCCTGTCATTTGCAGAAGAAAAGTGAGTTCGATCTGAATAGAACATTTCTCTGCATAAGGTTTCGATGAAAATAAAAAATGTGATAAAAGATTGTGTTCACAGAAAACAGCTTTAGGGCCTAAGAGGAATTTTAAAGTTAGCATGGTGTACTTTTTAGCAAAGCATGAGTTAATTTTATTGGAACATCAGGAAACAAACACGCTGGAAATGAATCAAACCAACATTTTGGAAAAGAAATCAAAGAAGGTCTGTCTCCTGATAATTTAGCAGACCCTCTCTGTGGCCATTGAGAGCACAAACAGTATCTACAAGGGCCCCAATTAGCCCCCTGCTTCTGGGATGAAAGAGCCCCAGAGAGGCCCTCACCCTGGAGACACCCGTCCTTCCCTCCCCCCCTCGCTGACTAAATCCCTGAGCAGGGATTAAAGATGGCTGCAGAGGAAGATGATTCACAAAGCTCCTAGTCTTTTTATGCTCTTGTAAGAGAGTAGGTGTGGGGTAAGTGAGGGAGGGATGGAGGTATTGTAGGTGTGTGCGCATGTGCATGAATGCATGTGTATCTGCTGGTATATTTCCATTCCTACATGTGGTAAGTGCGTGTTGCATTGAATAAACTGTAGTCTCTGAGAGTAGGGCGGCTAGTTTCAGTTCATCTCTGTCTGCTGACGTGTCGGGAGACTTCAACCTTTCTGTTTCGTCTGTGTGTGTGTGTGTGTGTGTGTGTGTGTGTGTGTGTGTGTGTGTGTGTGTGTGTGTGTGCGTGTGTGTGTGTGTGTGTGTGTGTGTGTGTGTGTGTGTGTGTGTGTGTGTGTGTGTGTGTGTGCGTGTGTGCGTGCATGCGTGTGTGTGTGTGAGTGTGTGTGTTTTATAACAATGTGATGTTTTAACTGTGACCTGCCAAGGGACCGCAGATGTAAATTAGTTTTAAGCTAACTCTGGTACAATGCATCAAATGGTGACATTTCTGCTCGTTATTCTACATGGTCCCTTTATAAATAAATATGATCAAATAAAAATTAATAATAATAATAATAATAATAATACATTTTATTTATAACGCACTTTTCATTTCCAGAAATCTCAAAGTGCTACAGTCAGGCACACAGTAAAAACAGACTTGCACATTTCTTAAAAGCAGTACTTAAGATAAGTTAAAAGCCTCTTTAAAGAGGAAGGTCTTTAAATGTTTTTTAAAAGCATCCACAGTCTGTGGGGTCCTGAGATGGCTGGGCAGGGAGTTCCACAGACGTGGTGCAGCAGCACAAAAGGCATGATCTCCCATGGTCCGAAACTTGGTTCTGGGAGGGTGGAGGAGGTTCTGAAGTGTAGTGCTTGAGTTCCAGGTTGGGGTTTGCTGGGTGAGGCGTTCTTTGAGGTAGAGTGGGGCGTTTCCATAGATGCATTGATGGGTGATGAGTGCGATTTTGTATGTGTGTGTGTGTGTGTGTGTGTGTGTGTGCGTGTGCGTGTGTGTGCATGTGTGTGTGTTGATCAGAGGGAAGCTTGGGTCCATATTACCGGGCTTTCCTACTTTTTACCTGGCTGTGCTAAATACTTGATTCTGATTGGTGTGAGCCCATAACTACTGTGATTACCAACAACAAAAGCAAGGCTAGGGACAACTTGATCACACTCATCAACCATGTACCAGCACATTTCACCTCTGCCTGCTGACACTGTGGCAAAAACAATCGTTGTTAGCATTCCAAATTGCTAAACTTGCTCACCGTTCTTTACCTGTTGACTATACATGATCCTTTACATGAAAACAGCAGCTCACTGCCCTGAACTCATTTATTCATCCTGGCTTGCCGTGCACAAAGTGTATCTAAAGTGGGCTGAGTGATGCTGATGCTTATAGACTGTAGTAGACTGTAAAACTGGTAGTCCGTTTATAAAGATCCACCTTCTCTTTAGGTTAGGGATGACACTGACAACTCCAGGATCAGCATTTCCCATGTATCCTTGTAACAGTGTTTGCATCACAGCATCCAACAACAGAATCATCACAGGTATCATGAAAGTCAAACCTGTGAAAGGTGAACATTGTCATATGTAGGGGTGAGCCCGACTAAGGATTTGCTTAGTGGAATCTGATTCATCAGATTTTGCCCATAGTCGATGAATAGTGGAATTTTTGTTGTTTTTCCTTATTGACCCAAAGTCTGCATGATGGTGACCGCATGACAATATTACACATAACCCTTTACAATTAAGAGACTCAGAGCTTAAAGTAAAAGGGACAACAGAATATTATAAGTATAAAACTTAGATTTTTTAAATCTATATTGTAAAAACAACGAGGTGATGAAGGAGAGAAAACTCAAATAAGGCCACCATCAGTTAAACATGGA
Source organism: Notolabrus celidotus (assembly GCF_009762535.1). NCBI lineage: Eukaryota > Metazoa > Chordata > Actinopteri > Labriformes > Labridae > Notolabrus > Notolabrus celidotus. The sequence goes on along the minus strand of NC_048276.1, from coordinate 39,379,424 downwards.
ACAACGCTCCACTATAGAGAAAGGAATCAGGAGATATTTAAACAGTGTTCACACCAAGCGGCAAACTCCGGTCTCAAACGATGAAGCCAATGCGGAAGTGATATAAACTGCAATACATCGAAAATCCGCTAGAGGCTGGCTGCAGAAACACCGGAAACCACATAGATATGAATGGGAAAAAGACGATCTTTGCAGCATTAATAAACATGTTTACAGCCTGGTTCAAAAAACGGCTTGGCCCTACAACGCTAATCTCTCTAATGGCACACACTGTACGGGGGGTGAATTTTTTTCTAACGTGACGGTTCAGAAGATATTAAGATTATGAGTTTTGCCCAAATAAGGACATGACTGACGTGACTCCCGGTCGGGAACACACAGCCATTGGCTAAGAGACTCACACTACGTCACACTCTGCCCAGTTGAGTTCCGCATTACCAATATGGCTGCCGCCGTCGATTTGCTTCAAAACAGCTCTCAGGAACAGATGGGTGACATCACGGATACTACGTCCATATTTTTTACAGTCTATGGTTCACACAGCAGAGAGCAGCACTGTGGAGGGTAGTTTGTCCAACTTAAGGCTAAACATTTGTATAATGTTCAAAATCAAACCTGAACCAGCTAAAGGGTTTTTAAATACCTTAGCAGAACCTTTTAAAACAGTCTTTCATCGCGTCTTTGTCCGCTTGAGTCTTTTCACATTGTACGTGAGGAAAACCATCGTGTGTACGGGCAGAAGTGCTCTCCTTGCTTTGTTGACTGTAAATCCTGTCTTTGAGAATATCCTCTCTGATGGTGTGGAGGTGGATGGGATGCGGTGGATTGTTTTTGAGACTTCGGACAGCTTTGGGTATCCCTCCTCGTTCTTTTGGCCCCGTACAGTTTTTGTGTGGTCCGGTAATCCTTGATCTCACAGCCCTCTTCATGAAGCTGCTCCTCATCTTCATCTCTAGTTTTTAGGATCATCTGAAGTTTTATTTCCTGACATTTTGAGCTACCATGAACGTAGAAAGATTTAAAGGCCAGCTGAGGTACGTCTGCTCCACAGCTCCCGCTAAATGGGAGAGTCCACCTTTAATTACCAGGGGAGATTTAATTACCACTTTGAGGAGATTTAACACTTCAAGAGCTGTTCTCAGAATTACATTAAATAAGTCTATATTTATATTAAAATAGGATATATGAGACACTATTTTTACGGGAAACAGGAATATAATGTAACATTAGACATTGAGCACCCCCATGGTTTGAATGGAATGATATCTTTTCTATATGCATGCATCAGCTCAATGCCTTCACTCTGGACACCGTTTTTCATGGAGCTCTGAGGTTCATGACAAGTTGTAAGTCTCTAACCCATCACTGCTCCCTGTATGCTCAAGTTGGCTGGTCTTCGTTGTCTACCCGTACACTATATCTCAGCATGTCTTTGTTTATAAGGCGATTCTTAACTTGCTTCCCTCGTATTTATGTGATTTTATTCATTTAAAAATAATGGAAGCTGCAGTCTCCACTCTGTGACCCAGTCACAAAACTTGTTTTTGCTTTCGGTCCCCAGAGTGCGTCTTGAAGTGAGTAAAAGAGTTTTAGGTCCTCTGCTCCTGCAGCCTGGAACCTGCTGCAGGAGAGCCTGGGTTTGAGTGAGCTTGTCTCTTTAAATGTTTTTAAAAGCAGACTGAAGGCTCTTGAGGAAGATGCATCAGCTTGTAGATGCTTTGACTGATGACTTTTGTTCTGAAATTCATATGTTGTCATCTTTTAGAATCCTGTGCTGTTTGTAACTTTGTTGGAACGTGCTGCTGCCGACCTCGGCCAGGACACATTTGTCATTTGTAAAGGCATCTCTCTCCATCTTCTTTTATGTTCATGACGTGTGACATTGTAAGCATCACAAACACATTAGTTGGAGTCTCATATCATTGCGTGCAGTCGTGTAAGTACGTGTGAAATAGAAACATGCTTTTTGTTCAAACACAGAAAAATATTCTGTTTTTTTACTGTGTTTCAACAAACACTCCCCTGTGGTTAAACGGTAAAAGGACTACTATCTCTCTATTCTTTCTAAGCACTCAAAGCACTTGGACACAACTTGTAACATTCACCCATTCACACCACATTCACTCACTTTTAACAGTTCTGCTTTAGAATATTGTCTCACTTGTGGTTTGAAACAAATCAGCCTCTTTATACCGGCACACTGTTGGAGCAGACTCAACACGAGACCAACACACACACACACTGACGCTGACGCTTGTTAGGCCCTGGCAGAGAAAAGGAAAAAAAAAGAAGTTTCACAAAGAAAGCAGAAACCCTCCCTGAGGTGGCTGTAAATTGTGTTGGAATGTCAAAGCAGCCAATCAAATCGCAACAGACAGACCCCGATGGGAGGGGCGGGCTCACAGCACTGATGATGCTAATGCAGCCAATTAGAGCCCGGCTAGCCACGCTCCATTCTCCCCCTCCACAATGTCAATGGCAACATTTATCCCCAATAAAACAGACATGATCTCAGGAGCCCGGGCTGCCAGGGCTTTCCGTTCCTGCAGATTCCTGTTGATTGTACAGTGCAGAGCCTGGAAGCACTCAGAGGGATGATTACTGAGCTCCTGTTACAGGTTTAAAGGGACATTCCTCACCAAACTCTCTTCTTTCTCTCTGCATGTTGGGATTTTTGACTGAAATATTACAGCAAAAACAGGATGATGTGTCATATTTGAGGCACACCCCAGTGTATGAAGTGTGTCTCTCTACACTCTCATAGACAGAAAAAGGGCCAGTCAGGAGGCAGGATTAACCTCCTAAGTAGCTGAAACAGTAGGAAGGACACAACAACCTCAAACAATGAACAACAATGGGCTGAGATCAGGAATCTAAATCTCTCTAAGTGTAACGAGATGAGATAAAATGCTTCATAATGCTGCGGGGGAAATGTAAGATCTCTCATTTAAAGAAACTGAAGTGTTTTTGTTTTACTTCACTGGATTGATTTTAACATTTAGTCAGAGTCTAATCAAGAAAAAGGGGCATATAAATACTCAGTCTTCATTTACAACATATACAATTTAAACATAACATCCCTACTAACAGTGACAACATGCTGTTTATGGTGTGGAGACTATCTCTCCACCCAGGTACGTATTCTACAGGGCAGCTCATGTGGATATTTAAGGCCTTGTTTAAAGGAGAATAGAAACATTAAAAACAGAAAAGTCTGGAAAACGACTGAAAGCGCTGGAGTATCCCTGCCAGACCAATAGTTGGCGGTAACATTGTGATGAGACTCCACTGAGGAACACCAAACGCCTACATGAATCTGCTCTGTTACAAACAAACCAGAAGATTATAGCGAATGCACTCACAAAAAACGTTATCTTTTTTTTAAAGCATTAATAAACTCAGTAGAGCAGTTGTCTGCCATTGTTGTTAATATTAAACTACTTGAGCATGGCTTTTTGACAAGGAATGAAACACCCATGTGAAAATGAGACCATTTCAGAGGCTGTATTGATCAATTACAAGGTGACAGAAGGGGAAAGAAATCCACTCCAGAACAAATGTTCAAAAGTGAGCAGTTCCAGACAGAAACGCTGTTTCAGTGTAAACGGCCAAACGTGACCAGTTTATCATTTTCCATTAAATACAGGTTCGCGTAAAAAGGGTCTAAAGACACACGACTGTGTGGTCCACGCAGGGATGTGTTGGGCCCTGATGACACACTGATTCATTGATTTCCATTTGTACCAGCAACATCTCATTTAAATACACAAGCCATGTGGTTCGTTGTGGACTCTTGGATGTGTTTTCCTCATGTTTTTTCTTACCACATCCGTACATATGGAAAATGAAACTGGGTGGAGAGATAATCTGAATACAAAAGAGAAGAGTCAGTTTGGATGGTAACCTTGGTTCTCTGAGTGAAGAGACTTTTTCTCCATGTCACAGCTAAGAAACCTGTTACAGTCAATGTAAACCAGTTAGTCCATACACACCTGGGCCTTAGATACCCACGCACATAGGGGTGTGTCTTAAAGAAATATCTTCGTCAGTCCCTGAACATATGGAATAGTCTCTCCTCTTAGAGAACTGAGGTTATGGTTACAACCAAACATTTGTCTTTGAAGAGATCAGTGTGTGCAGAATCATTCCAGAAACTTGGATAAGACAATATGTAAGATGTCTGTGATTAACTTTAAAAACATGACTGACATCCTTCATTCAGTCACTATCACTGTAGAAGGAGATATGTTTGAAAAATACTGTTTGAAGTCTGTAAATTCCCAGCATGTCTTTTTGGCTTTGCCCCAAACAACATTTTTTTAAGGCCCGTCCAAAGTAAAACTAACAAACCAAATCTTCCTTAATGAACGAGAAACTCACTTAATCCAGGAGCCTTAATATCTGATCACTTCCATTATTTCTATCTGTAGCTGTGCCAGCGTGTGGCTTCTTTTATATTGTCAGAATGGGTGTATGTATGATTATTGTCTCATATAAGGTCAGATTTTCGATGTCCTGTCAACCTCACATGACAAACATGTCTTCATAGTTTAGCTTTACCTCATTAAGCACAAGGGACTTCAATTAAAATGACATGAGTGATGTCTAGCTGCAAATTCAGGACACAGGTTGAATAATTTTTGTGCTGAGGATGGGAGAGGGAGGTGTTCATGGATGTGATGCTCACTGAGCCTCGTGCCGCTCGTGTAGAGGGTGTTAGTGCAGATCCTGGTTCCTGGGGGGAACGATGGAGCTGGTGAGCAACCTTCCTTCAGTGTTACACTTGAACACCAGCTTATCACTTTAGAAGGATTACAGTCTAGTTGTTTACAGATCATGTAGTTTAGTAGGATTAGCTGGAATAATATAATCTGGAGCTTGATAAATTATAATGAAATATGGGCGCACGTCCTCACATGGACTCTAGGAATCATTTCCTTCAGGTGGTTTTTGAACTTGTATAGACATACTTAAAAACTGATGTATTGATATGTTTTCTGCTGAACCAGAAGCAGGAGCGCCTACATTCCCCACAGGTGTTGTCTTGTACACATGGAGCTACACAGTCAGTTAAAACATTCGTAAATGTTGTGCAAATAAATCCTAAAAAAATCCCATACATTAGGAGACTCTTTTTACTTCATATGGTGTTGAGAGGGGTTTTTCTACTGCTGAAGCTGTTAACCATCTGGCACATAACGACCAAATTCCACCAGATCTTTGTCCGGTCCATCTCTGATCCGTCACAGCACTGGATCTAATATTCTAGTCAATGTGTTAACTTCCACTGGATCCGCTCTGTTGTGTTCCGGCTGCGTCTCTGATCCGGCAGGTCGGAGTCCTCCGGATCAGATACACAAGACTTCTATTTTTGCCGGATGCCGGAGCATGACGCATCAATCTCAACAGAGCAGATGGAGCGGGACAGGAAGTCAGGTTTCACCAAAACAAAATGAAAACATCCGGTTAATTTTCAGAATAAAACACTCTGTGTTATCACCAGATCGTATTTCACTTAACTACAACAACAAACCAAAGTCATGATGAGCGGAGCCAGGCCTGGAGTCAACAGGTCAGAGGTTTTCAGAGGACCAGAAAGACAACATGGATGAGGAGAGGAGGAGGAGAATCCTTGATTCAGTGGTTACAGCGGGAAAACCTGGGCCACATGACTCCAGCTGTCCGGCGGTCCTGCTCCATGCTGCGGAGCTGGACCGCAGCGGATCGGAGACGGACTGGACACAGATCTGGTGGAAGTCCCGTATTACACTCCTACCACCATGTCCTTCTCCTATCCACACTTATCTCATGAATGGTAAATGGTAAATGGTAAATAAAGCGCTTTTCTAGTCTTTCAAAGCACTCAAAGCTCTTTCACATTACTCGTCACATTCACCCATTCACACTACATCCACTCACTGATGGTAAAGGTTGCCATAGTAAGGGATCATCAGTATTAGCTAATGTCATTCATATACATTCACACACCGCTGAACAACAGCGGGAGCATTTTGGGGTTCAGTGTCTTGCTCAAGGACACTTCGGCATGTGACTGCCAGAGCTGTGATCGAACCGCCAACCTTCCAATTGATAGATGACCGACTCTACCCACTGAGCCACAGCTGCCCCACATCATAGCTCATGAACACATTAATGAGTCAGATGTTGCAGTGTGTAATTAGTTAGGACACCATGACAGAGGCGTCTTTGTTTTAGATCAGCACTGTGTCGCTGCCTGTCTGCTCTGGAGCAGCAGGAAGGTGTGGAAATGTTGCAGCTAATCTCGTCTCTGCGTCTAAACACCTTTCTGTTGTGATCCGCATGACAAAGGTCCTGTAAGCCTCATAAAGCCGGCTGAATTAGCAGCTGAGCATGTTTGTCTGGGTTGTGAGTGTTAAGTTCTGGATGAGGCATTTATGCTGGTGTGAAAACTGCATGGATACTTTTTGAACACAGTCTCAAGAAACTAGAATTACTTTTTCAAGGTGTTTCTGAATTAAAATGAATGTGTTGATGAAGAAGATATTCAGATGTGATGTCTTCTTTGGTTTAAAATAACACAGAGACAACACATCAGTATACTACACTTTACATCTTTGTTTATTTACACAAATATGTCAGTATGAGGAGTTACCTTCATACATGTTTATTTGGATTTCAAATTAATTCATTGTGCATGATTTAAATGTTGTAATATAGTATTTGTATTACGAAGCCCTAAAAGGACATGGTTAAATACATTTTATTTTCTCCGTGATCTTGAGATCTCGACTTATTTTGTGATAACGGGATCATTTATCTCTTTTTATTCAGAGAACGAAGCTCGTTTTGTGTTTTTGATCTTCAACCTGTAAGATAAATGTCCCATAATAAAATGTATTTTTATTCTTCAATAAGGCACACATTTTTGAAACAATGTTTGTTGAAAAAATAAATAAATAAATAAATAATTAAAGTAACAGGCCTTACCTGTTGCCTGAAGTTACTTTGTTACCATATGTACAAATGTGCTTTAGAACAGAAGCCCTAAAAGAACATGATTGTATCTTCTCAGTTTTCTTATTATCTGAAGAAAACAAAGTTTGTTATCTTGAGATCATGAGAAATATAAGTCGTGATCTTGATAAAACAAGTGAAATTAACTTTTAATCTCGAGATAACAGAGAACATAAAATGTATTTAATCATGTCCTTTTAGGGCTTCCATATTGTATACCTGCAAACTAGAAGAGGACCTTCTATTTGGCACTATGAAAGTAAAAATCGTAGACTTTGTTGACATTTTAACTTCTAAATAAGTCAAAATCTAACCAAAACACGACACAACTTTATACTTTAAGTTTTTTAACCTGACTTTGACTGCAATAAGTGAGCCAGCTATGGAGCGCTTTGTGGTAATGTTGTTGTCTTCAGGCAAAAACAGTAAAATATCATACTTTGAGAAAAAGTAAGCCTTGACTTTTTCCACTGTTCCTGTTTCTATCCTTTGTTTTCTCACATCACAACATCATCCTGCTTTCTTTCATTTCATCCTGCACATACGCTCCGTAGACTCAGGGTGTTCAGTGTCTCTGATCCCCAGCTCTCCCTCGTCATTAGCCGAGCTACTGAGCAGCTCCTGAGACAATGCTTCATCACTGGATTACACTTTAAATGCAGCATTAGCTGACTGCCCCCCAACCCCATCCTCAACCACATGCCCCTACCACTCAGCTTAAAATCCTCGTCTCAGGCTTACACACAAAGATGGAAGTGTTGGAAACGTGTGAGCCTCAATAATAGACTCCAACACTTTGCACAGTCATGCTGCTGTGGTAGTGTTCTTAATCTGTCTGTATTTGGACACGCTAGGTCTGAGAAGGGACAAAGGCTCTGATAGCTTGAGAGATTTGAGGACACATTACCTCCAAAACAAACTGAATATGTGTATTTTCTTTGGATACTTGTATACAAGTATTATAAAACAAGGTTCCTAATTTGTAATGGAGCTTAATTGTGCTGCTAAATCCCAAATGTTTTGTAATTACAGCCCTAAAAGGACCCGGCATGTCTTCAATTATCTGCTCTTTTGAAGCTGTGTTGGCTTTTGTTTTTTATCCCCTCACATAAAAAGGTGAGTGACTCAAAAAGCACAAACACACTTCCACTAACTCTTCCCCCTTTACATGTACGCTGCAGCTTTTCACACGGATTCCTGCGGCCTTTTTCCACACGGACAAACACGTCTGCTAATCTCTGAGATTTGTCCAGAAATCTCATTAAGACGACCCGGCTGAATGAAATTAATTTCTAATCCTCTTCTTAATCAATGACTAATTAAACAATATTAAAGGATCCTCTGTGAGGCTTTAAAGTTTCAGCTTGGCTCAGTCAAGGCCTTATGAAAGGCCCTGCAGCATTGACCCCACATCTGCTGCACAAACCTCTCTGTCAGATCGAGGAGGGCTGGAGTGTGAGAGAGTGTTTCAGAGAGAGATCTTATTGGTCTGCTGAACCTGAGCACTGCTATATAAGACAACAAGGACTCTACTGAAGCTCTACCTGCCTGTTTGGTGCTGTTCTCTCTCACATCAATTTAACTCCTGTACCTCATTGAATCTCTTCATTTCAATTGTTTTCTTTTGTGTCCTTTTCCTGTGAGAGAGATTTCTGCTGCGGGCTCAGAGGATGTTAGAGGGGCAGCTGCACCTCGTCGTCTGATAGCCTGAACATTTAAAGATTGATCTCACATTTTGGACTCTTCTTTTAGGTTCAAATTTTAAACTCAAAATAATTTCTTTTAATTATACAGAGATGTCATGTTTGAACACTGAAAAAGCACAATAGACAGGGAGAATGAAACATCAAAATTATAGATCAAATGTAATTTAAAATGTAATATTCTTTTTAACATTCTATTTATTGGTTTTGCTTTTAACAATTCAGGAACTGATTGTACAACCACATACACTACCAGTGAAAAGTTGGGAAACACCTACTCATTCAGGGGTTTGTATTTATTGTAATGATTGTAAACACTGTAGATTAATACTGAAGACATCAAAACTATGAAAGAACATATATGGAATTATTGAATGAACCAAAAAGTGTTAAACAAAGCAGAATCTGTTTTAGATTTTAGATTCTGTAAAGTAGCCCCCTTTTTCCTTCATGACAGCTTTGCACACTCTTGGTATTCTCTCAGTCTGCTTCATGAAGTGGTCTCCTGGAATGGTTTCTAATGAACATGAGCCTTGTCAAGAGCTCATTTGTAGAATGACTTGCCTTCTTAATGTGTTTGAGACCATCAGTTGTGTTGTTCAGAGGTAGGGTTAGTACACAATGGATAGTCCTATTTGACTACTGTTGTAATCCAGATTATGAAAAAAAAAACAGATTATTTCATAGTTTTGATGTCTTCAGTATTAATCTACAATGTGGAAAATAATTAACATAAATAAAAACCATTGAATGAGAAGGTGTGTCCAAACTTTTGACTGGTAGTGTAAATGTCCCAACAGACCCCCCTTCCCTCCAACTCACCTCCCAGAACTCAACCCTCCTCCCCGCTTCAGGTCCGCACCTCCACCTCTTCAGACAGAGTCTGATCCAGAAGAGTAAAATAAAAAAGGGAGTGAGTAAAAACACATCAGAGTATCTGAAGTAGAGGTTCATTCATACAACTAGGATATCAAGCTATTGTGCAAATTTGTTGGAAAGCTACAAAGCAAGTAGCAGTTACAAACTGAGTCTGAAGTCTGGAGAGTAATAAAATCAACATCAACCTTTTCACAGCAGTATTTGCACTTTGTAAATATATGTTCAGACACACAGTACAATCAATGATATGAACAGTGCAATTTATTTTATTTTATCAATTTATTTTAGCATTTAAGTGTGCCTTGTTTTTATTTCTATTGTAATATTGTGTTATTTGAAATGTCAAATTCTGTGCTGTGATTGAGAAGAGGTGCTAAACTGCTTTTCATTGTTTTACAACAATGACAATAAAGATCTATTCTAGTCTATGAGCTTGACTTACACATAATATACAGCGTCAGTGCTTCTGCAGAGGAGTATGAGTAGCAGACTGCCTTTAAAAACAACAGACCTTCACTAACTCTCCTGGTTCGCCCTTATCTCTAGCACGTATCAAAACTCATCTTTAAATGTGCACATGGTTTCTCTTTCATGGAACAATTTTCTCTCTAAAAGAATAGTGGATAATATCTGAGTTTGAGTGTTCTCCTGTGAAGTATTGTGGGTTTATTATCAATTCAAATATCAAATCTTTAACATGTAAAAATTGGAAGAATGTCGATTTTTATGTTTTTGGTATATATGTGAATACACACACCTTTTAATTCTGAAATAAGACCATCTCACAATGATCCAATTACTTTCAAATGCTGTGTCTGAAATAGTGACATGAGAGATTTTTAATATTTTCAAAACACAAACACACCAAGAATTTAGAGCCTCTAACACAAGCTTTTAAAAATCATTACAATGAAAGCTTCAGGTTAGATGTTTGATTTTAGATGACAACATGCAGTAACATGCAGTAACACACACACACACACACACACACACACACACACACACACACACACACACACACACACACACACACACACACACACACACACACATAGTGGGATGATTCATGTCTGTGCGTCCTCAGCTGGAGACAGGCGTCTGTGTGCTGAAATGGATCCTTGTCCATCAGATCAGGTGACATCCTCTCCTCCTCTGGCTCCTGTCACATGATCACTGCTGATATTTCTCTCTCTTTTTATCTCCCTCGTTCTTCTCCCCTCATGTTGTTCCACAGTAATCTCTCTCCTCTAGTTTCTGTGAGAACCAAACACATAAGAAGGTTCATCCGCGGAGGCTTCATGTGTCCGAGGCATTCAGGTGGATTCTGGAGACTCTTATCACATTTTACAGCTTTTCTAGTTTTTAAAACGTTTTATCACTTTAAGAACACATCAGGATGTCTCTCCGTGTGTGTGTGTGTGTGTGTGTGTGTGTGTGTGTGTGTGCTTCCTTTTATTATTATATTTATTTTAAATTAGATCCAGAGTTACTTGATTATTATTATTATTATTATTATTATTATTATTATTATTATTATTATTATTATTATTATTATTATTATTATTATTATATATTTGCTGATTGTAGGAGAACAATAGTGTCATTTCAAATATAAGTTTATGTTCATCAGACAGGAAGTCCCTTTCTTTCTGTTTCTCATTATTCCCTTGAGAAGAAGTGAAACATGGTTTTCGTCTGTTGTTGTTTTTCATTTGTGTATTTTGATGATCTCTACAGGCTGAGCTGAAGTAGCTGCAGCCGCTCAGAGGAACATCCGGAATATTCTTCTCTAAGAGACTCAAGTGTGGAACAATAAGAGGGATCAGTCCTCATCCTCAGGGGGGACGAAAAGAAAGAAAAAATCCCACCATCACAGATTTCCCGGGCTCCAGGTCTCTCTCAATTTATACTAATGTATGCCTGTTTGAGTATGAGGAGGGATTTATATAAAATACAACTTTTACTTCTTTAATAAAGATTCCTGAATATATTTGATCTATTTTCTATCTTTAAAAAGGTGAACCGTTTGGTTCATCAGTCATTTCAATAATCAGGTTAAAAGAAGAACATTTAAAACGTTAATAATAAAAGACAATAAATCAAATAAAAAGGAAAGAAAAACATTATTATAAAGATTATAAATAAAAAGAAACACGTGCAGACAGAAGGCCTAAATATAGCCTCTTTTTTACAATAAGCTGATCGGACGTTTGTGAACTAAATGTTTATTTCCTTGTTTGATTTGTGAAAGAAGGTTTATTAATTAAATGTATTCCTTTTTTAATTATAGGGTCTAACAGCAGTGTCGTGTTTTAATCATTCTATGGTCTGTTATGAAAGCTTTAATTCCGCTCCGATCCTTCTTTATCCTCTGACTCTGTTTTAACATTAAATCTCTAAATGTTTCCTGAACTCTTAGATCTTCTCTGATCAATCATAAACTCTCTCCTCAGAAACTTTGATCAGAAAGGCTCTGATTTGGTGTAACGAGCAGAGAATAAACGTCAGGAGGATCGTCTGCGTGTTGGTGTCTCAGCTCTCTGGACCCGTCCTGCTCTGATCCTCAGAGGAGCGCATCGCGGTTTCGGGTCTCAGGTCTCTGGACCCTTCATGTTCTGATCCTCATAGGAGCGCGTCAGCGTTTCAAGTCTCTGGACCCGTCCTGCTCTGGTCTTCAGCGCAGAGGAGCGCGTCAGGGTCTCAGGTCTCTGGACCCGTCCTGCTCTGATTCTCAGCGCAGAGGAGCACGTGAGGTGCTGCGGCTTTTAGGAGAAGCTCTTTATTATCATTGTAAAAGGAAATACAACAATACTTTGCTCGGCACTATTTCCATACAGCAGAATCTCAATCTGAAAAAAATGACTTAAAATATGATGTATATGTTCTATATATATATATATATGATGTATATATATATGTAAAAATATAAATATATGTACTTTTGTCGCTTTTATGTAGCCTACAGAGTGTGCGATTCATAAAGTGGCTGGAGTTTATTAACATGTATGAATCATAATAAATAAAAAGCAATGATGAGTCATTTAAAAAAAAAAAAAAAAAAGATACATTTTTAAAAGCAAACCGACCGACATTTTTAGTCTAGCTTTTAACTGAGTTTCATTCATTCTTATAACAGTTTTATTCATTTGTTTATTTATTTATTTATTCATTATCTAGTTCAGTAGATAGATAGTTCTACTTTATTTATTTATGTACTTATTTATTTTATTTTTTTTAATATTTCAGTGTTTTATTATCTTAGAAATGTATTTTATTTAGGTTTAATTTCCTGTGTTGAGTTTTAACATCTTGTGTTTCCTCCAGTGTTCCCTCGTTAAGATATCATGAGAGCGTTTCCTCAGTTCGTTCAGCAACTTCTTTTTTATTTTTCATTGTTATTATTGTTATTGTTATTATTATTATTATTATTATTATTATTATTATTATTATTATTATTATTATTTTTATTATTATTATTATTGTTGTTGTTGCATATATTGTGATCTATTTTAAGTTGTTTTTATGTAGCTACAGCACTTTGTGTTACAGTGTCATTGTTTGAAAAGCGCTTTATAAATAAAATCTGATTGATAGATTGATGATTGATAGATTACCAGCAGCTGTACTGTTTGTGACATTACAGGAATAAAACACAGTTAATAATAATAATAATAATAATAATAATAATAATAATAATAATAATAATAATAATAATAATAAATAATAAAGAATAAAACCGTCCAGATCAGCCGGTAATAACACCGTTATAACGAAGTGAGCCTCGGTGGTCTCTGTCTCTGTCACACACAGGAGCCGGATGAACAACGTGAACGTGATTTGAAGACACGATAGAAAATTGCTTTAAACAGCTTTGGTGTTTATTCTGAAAAGAATCGATTTGTATAGTACAAAATATTGTTTTCACTTCATGGCCTGCTAGCTATTATATTTAAAGTTTTTTCTTCAGAGGTCCAGTTCATATGTGATATTTTTATAATTATTATTATTATTTACATAATTTGGTGTATTTGAAGCTATTTTTGTAATTGTAAGGAGGTTTTACATGTTATATTGGTGTGTTTTTCATTATTTATATGTTAATTATTTTTACTAATATAAAAGATGTATTTTACCGTCTTTTATTTTGCTACCTCATCCATACACATGCTTTTATATTTCTGTCATGCTTTGGATTTTTTAAATGTATAGTGAAACAAAATAACTTCTTTATTGAGTATATTTGAACTTTAAGGAAAGCTTCAGTACTGAAAATGAACATCACTTCACTTTAGAGTTTTCAGTTAAATTATAATTTGAGGTAATTATTCAGAAGAAATATAAACTTTGTTATGGAGATAAAAAATGTCTTCCTGATCACCTGACTGTGTCTCAGCACAAACCTCACTATGTTCCTCCTCCAGAAACACAATTTTTGCCTTTTCTTCTCCTCCCATCATCCTCTCCATCTCACTTCCGCCATTTCTCTTACAGCCCGTCTGTTTTTGATTGCGGCCTAAAGGTCAGCTTTGGAGTTTTTCTTTTAAAGCATCTCTGACTTTCAGCTTTGCGGCCAAAAGCTAACAATAATGCCCTCCACTCCCCCTGAAATAACGGAGACTTTTTTTATCAAGCCTCTGAACACCCTTCTTCCCTCAGAGGGCTTAAGGTCTTTCATGTCTGTAATAACTTTGTATACAGAGCATGTATACACACTAAGCTACAACAAGGTGATAATAAAGAGGCTGCTAACTGCTCATGGGGAAGTTAAAGCCCTTCAGAATTAGCACTGCTCTGCCCAACGTTTTATTAAAATACAGAGAGAGGACTGCATGTCGATAGGTTTTTGATTTAACGTCATTGTGGTCAGTTGAGCAGAGTGGGTTATAAAACCAGACAATTTTAATCAAAAAGCTGCTCTTACAGGTTTTCATGCTGCAGCGTCACTGCAAGAGAGCTGTGTGGGATTTCACTGTCATCAGAGGGAGAGACTCTGATTGATGTAGGGGAAATTACCTTTTCAAAGCATCATAACCTCACCTACATTCTTTTTTCCCCCCGCTATACAGTTTCACTTGATTTTTAAATTCTAAAGGTCCTGAAAGGTTACTACGCAGCACTCTCTGGCCTGAAAGAAAAACATTTTAAAGCTGCATTTAAAAAGATGAAGATGGAAGTTCCTAGATTGCGTCATTAAGGAACTTTTTTTCTTTAGGACAAAAAATCATCAAATAAACAAAAGAGCTCTCTTACAAAGTTTAATACTTGAAGATGATCTTTTATTTATTTGATCCAGCAGAAGTTAGAAGTCTTCTCTTCTTCTGATTCAGAGGCTGCTTCTCAACACTCCTCTCCTCATCCTAAATGCTCTACTGCAAAGAAATAATGTATCTCTGATTTTCAGTGTCCTTTTGAAGTCTTTATGGAATATACATATTTCTTCAAGCTCTTTTTATGCCATCCAAAATAAAATGATAAATATGTAATAATAATAATAATAATAATAATAATAATAATAATAATACCAACACAGAGTGATAAAAGTCCAGAGCAGAGACCACATTGAAGTAGACCTTTTATGGACAGAACTCATTACTTGACCCCTTGTGGCTGCCGGATCCTTCTACTCCTAAATGAACGGCGAAAGTGCCCTCCATCAGGACTCAAGTGCTACTGTTAGAGAGTGTTACATGAAGTACTCACACACATACACATTCGATGAGTCTGATCTCTTTAAGGTCCCACACATGTTCACTACACTTTAAATAAATGTAGTTCAGACTCAAAACCAAATTAAAGCTCCTGTGAGTAGCTTTTCACCGTTAATGACTTCTTCCACAACAAGCACTCACGATGAACAGTGGTGAGTCTGGAGTCTGTTGGGGCCCCTCTGACCAGCATTCAGCGGTATTGTGTTATAAATAATCTAACACCAGCAGAACAGTCAGAAAATGTAAACATGTTTCTTTCCACAGACCAAGTGGACTGGTATTATGTATATGTGAACTCTCTGCCCAGTCAGGGCCCGCAGATCTGGACGCACGCTGCTCCACCAGCTGAGAAAACTGATGTTAGCTGTCAGAGAAGAAACACCATGATGTATGCTAGCAGGAGCTGTGTTATCCAAGTGTCTCCAAACGGCTAGACAAACAGCATGCAGTCCTTTATTGTTTTATCTATCATCATTATCTGCTCCACCTCCTTTCACTTCTCCTCTTTTTTCATCTCTCTGTATTTTTCATTGAGAAACGTTTGCATGCCTCACTTCGTAGTGCACAGAGAGTGAGTGCTGCCCCTAAAGAGGTTTCCAACAGACATTGCAAATTTGGCACATTTTTTGCCACTACTGTGAATTCAAGTTTGTCAGCCATCGTGGGCCCCCTACTGGCCTGGAGCCCCCAAACAGTTTTTAGGCTTGTCTGTTGATAAGCAGCGCCTCTGACAGTGAGTGATACATAGGAAAGTAGGCTGAGACTTTTTGTCAAAATATGTCATGGCAAATGTGCAGGACAAAATCAGATAAGATGTGAGAGGTATCACTTTGTCCAGAGGGGATGCCAAAAATCAACACAAGCTGAAAGTTCCTCACAGGAGCTTTAACTGAGAAATGTATCTGTTTTTAGACTTTGCACATATGCAGACTTTGTAATACTGAAGCTTTTCAATGATGTTTATGTTTACAAAGTGAAATCTCAAGAACCAGAATCAGAAGGCGTTTTTCAACTGGAGGAACTTTACCCCTGAACTACGTGCGTTTCGACCGATGGACCCAGGGTCTAAATTTATTTCAGGGGTAGATAATCTCCCCCCTAAGAAGCCCCTGCTAGGGGGGTAGTACTTTTCAAAGGTCCTGGGACTTTCGGGGAGCAGGGACTGCAATGCTGAACGTGTCTGATTGGTAGATTAACCTCAGTGTTTTTATTCCTCCCTCCGTCCACAATAACATCACACACATCTGTGATGGACTTGATTTCTCTTTCTTTCATTAGTTTTTATTTGTTCTATCTTTTTTGTATGTGTGTGTACTTTTCAAAAGAAGAAGCTGTGATTCTCTTGATTTAGCAGCTTGTAACAGTAGTCTTCTCTCAGTCCACTGTGAATGTGTCTCTCCCGGTGTTATGGTTTTAAAGGTGACCCTGTAAACTGGAGACCTTCAGCTGAAGGTGTCAGTGTTTGTGGAGTTTACACAGCTGTTGAAACACAGAGGGAGTTCCTGGGAATGCAAACTAGTTTAGTTTTTATTAAGATTTCAAAATATCCTCATCATATATTTAATGATCGTCTAAAGACGTTTATGAGGGATGCATCCGGCGGAAAGTCTCCAGTTAACAGGGTCGCTGTTTAAACCAAAACACCGGCCGATCTCTGCGATCACGGCTTTTTGAGTCCAAAAGGATTTTAAAGCCGTGTTGAAACGTCTTTGCTACTCGCGCTTATCTCCTCTCACGTGTTGATTCAGTGAATCCATCTGTGATGAAATATAGCACCATCTAAAACAGACCAGCTGAGTCTCTTCATGCTAACAGGCTAACTGTTGTGTTGCTCATAATGATACCTGCCTGTCCGTCTGCTTCTATGGTGTCATCTGTGATGAATGGCCTTCCTCTTTGTTTTACTGCCCTCTACTGGTCTGGTGGTGTAGTGCCTTTACTTTTTTTTCTCTATACATCACTGGCCTGATTTACACAATCAACCCGGGACTTCAGCCTGCGATCGAAACGCAGACAACAATGGGGGCACAGGAACCTTTTAGTTCAGGGGAAAGTAGTTCTGGGGGCTAAAAGACCCCAGAACTCTTGGTCCAAATGTACCTAGGAAGGTTTTCAAGAATGTCTTTCCTTTTGTCTCTTATCATAAAGACACACAAATATATTGTAAAGGACAGTCTGGGTGGAACATGTAATAGGCTAATTTCACTTTCAGGTGCCATTTTTTCCTCCATAAAACAAACATAAAGTCATGATACAGACAGATATCATTTATATGAAATCTAATCAGGAAAAGAAAGAATACATTCATATCAAGTACAAGTTTGTATTTGTTTATCTAACAGCTGATGAACTACAGTATGTCACATGTAAGGGAGTGAATTTCAGCTGAACTCACACGTAACAGCTTTAGAGCCATGTTGATCATTTTCAAAAAGGGTTTTCTACATACAGACATTTCGTGAATAAAGGGATTAATGAAGGGAAATGGCACATTCCTGAAGTGTATACAAATATCTCTGTAATTTATTGAGTCCGCTAACGACAGCTTGTTCCTCTAAAGTCGATTTTCCTTTAACACACTGAGAGGTGTTCATGTAATCTGTGTATCTGTGTATTTGTGTCCTTGCAGTAGTTCCTGCAGAGGCCTGGTGTGCTGCCTGCAGCTCTGCACAGACAGAGGCACTTTCTTTCTCAGGGCTGCAGCTCGGCTCTGCTGTTCCGTGATAATGATAAGGCCTTAAATCCCTCTGTGGATCTGACCTTTGTCCCCCCTCCTCTATTTTTAAACTGTCTTGTGCGTTGGAGAGCTGCGATCCGCTGCTGGGAGGATTAGGTGTATGTTTGGGCAGAGGTGACTCCAGGAGCCCCCCTGTGTTTGGTTTGGCAACCCCGCAACTGCCACACAGCTGCCGGCAAAACCCCCGCTTGATCTACCAGATACCCAAAATCATTACGTGCTGTTTGTTGTGGAGCGGGGGAAAAGTGAGGGAAAGAGAAAGAGAAGAAAAAAGAGAGGTTTACTTTTGTTTGAGGAGGACTTTGAGGGTTTGAAGTTGGGTCAATCAGACATGTTACAGACGTCCTTTCAAACCTGACCGAAATGTTTACGTTTGACTTCTCCTCTCAGACTGTTATCTGCAGCCTTTTGACTGAGATCAACTCATATTTAAACCCTATGAAGAATGATCAGTAACCTGCAGGGTATTCAATGGATCTGTCTGTAAAATGTGTTTGTTTGAGAATAACTACAATGCTAGTTCTGAAACATGTGAAGAAACAACCCTGCACTTCAGCTCATAAAGTCAAGTCAAGTCAAGTCAACTTTATTTATATAGCACATTTAAAAACAACCAGTGTTGGCCAAACTGCTTTACAAGGTAAAAAGTAAATAAAGGGTTTACTATAAATACGCTCACATGCTTTAAAGTCAAATGTGTTTTATATGGAGCGAGGCAGCAGGGGAAGAAGTATTCA
The DNA here is from genome assembly GCF_009762535.1 of Notolabrus celidotus. Taxonomy (NCBI): domain Eukaryota; kingdom Metazoa; phylum Chordata; class Actinopteri; order Labriformes; family Labridae; genus Notolabrus; species Notolabrus celidotus. The sequence goes on along the minus strand of NC_048276.1, from coordinate 39,360,664 downwards.
CAGCTTTTGTAGCATATATTTATATATATATATTTACCTGTCTAAATACTCCTGCAGTGAAAACTGACCCCAAGCAACAGTTTGGAGTAAAATGCTCTTACACTTCTAATCCAAACTCATTCTGCAGTACTAGCTCTACTAAATACTCTGTTACGATATTAGCTTATTGTCCTCAAAATGTTAGCTTCAGTATTGCAGCTGGAGATGGAGCTAATTTTTGTATTTATTCACATTTATTTACAGTTAAATGGATCCATCACAGTGCAGAACTATGACTGAGATTTCTTGTGCAGTGAAGGGTGAACAATTTCAAATGTAGTAAAAACAAAAATCCAGTTTGGGTCAAAATGTAGAATATTTCATCAATTCATGTTTCTAGTTTCTGGTACCTGAAGGTCGAGTTTGGAAATATTTCAACTGTAACGTTTGCAGCGTCTATTTTTAAAGGATGAATAAAAAGTGTAGAAATATTTAAACATGGACTGTTTCAAGCGTCTTGTCCCTCTGGGTTAACTTTAAAGGTCTCCATTTCTTTATGTCTTTCTTTAAAAAATAAAGATATTTCAACAACTAAAGTTTAAACATCTTTTCTCTGAAACTAAACTCGACTTTGGAAATGTATAAATATTAAAACATTTCTAACATCAGTTGAGTTCCACATTCAGAAATACTTTAAAATGAAATGTTTCCTGCATCTCTCCTCCTTGTTCATGTTCAAAACATATCAATATCCAATATATCACAGGTTTCTGCTGACTCAGCATCAATACTTCATTTCTACAGCTATAGTTAAAAATCTTGAGATATTTAATCTCCAACAGTTTAACATTTACATCCAATGTTTGAGTGTTTTATCTCTGGAGGAAATTTCAGAAATATTCAAACATTTAAGTATTCCAATAATTGATCTCTTTAAGGTTTGGTTCAGAAACTTAAGATATATCTAAAATCAAGGTTTAATACGATTTATTGAGGATTTATTTCAATTAATAAATGATGTCCCGATTTAATAATGTGTCCACATCAAAGGTTTGAGTGTCTCATCTCTATAAGTGAAGTTTAAAATGAATGAAAATCAAACATCTTAAATTCTTAATATGTGTAAGGGTTAGTTTATCTAACTCAAAATGAAATCATCACAGTGTATAAATGTTTGATCATGGAGTGTTTATTAATGTCATATTTCCAAAGTTTATGTTCAAATGTAAAATATATCAACACTGGAGGTTTCCTGCATATTAAGTTTAAGATGAATGAGTATTCTTAGATTAAAGGTTCAGTGTGTAGAAAGATTCAGGGTTATCGAGTGGTCGGGTTCTGGATGTAAACGCTCCCCTGCTCACCCCTCCTGTCGTAGAAGTGATGGTGGCCTTTGAGGAAAGAGGCTCCTATGATGCATTAAGTATGATACTCCATTTGTCAAGGTTTTTCAAAAACCTCTATCAGTATTAGTTCTTTTGAACACAAAGACCATTGTTCTCTTCTTCGTCTTCCGATTAATACATTTCGCCCAAACACCCACACGTGTTACTGGTTTGTCCGCTCTGTGCTGCTGTAGAAACATGGCAGTGCAGGATGGGAGCCCCTTATGGAAGGGGACCCAGTGCTAGATATAAAAGACTCTTTCTAAGTGAACAGAAACAAAATTAGGTGATTCAACATTAATTTAAACATACTTGTGAATATTGTAACTAATTTCTACTAAGTCTGTTCTGCTAAATGCCGCTGCCACTACACCTGCACCTTTAAATGATCCTAAAATCTCAGCCCAGAAGTTTCAGTTCAATATAACTTTAAAATATTGCCACTTCAAAGACGTGCAATTCTTTGGCCCTTTAGTTCAAAAACTAAAGATGTTTAAACAACAAAGGATTTAAACCTTTAATAGCTAAAGGTTTGTTCTAGAAATATTTGGACTTTTAAAGTTTGTAAAGTTTTTTCTCCAAAGGTTAAGTTCAAAGAGTAGAAACATTTCAACATGAGAGGTTCCTAGTGTCATACCTCCAAAGAAACCACACAGACGTATGACTGTGGTAGAGATGAATACAGTTCAGGCTCAGTCTTAACTTCAAAACCCACCAGAGCAGAGCCCAGATCTGAAACGAACACTCTGTTTCTTACCCCAGACCGTCTGATGTATCTGAGCAGTCGAGCAGTCCGTCATTCTTACGGAGACAAACTCGTCCCCAGTCTGACAGTTAATGGGTTTGGCCCTCTGATTAATTGTGATGAATGGGATCTCATTGTGAAGTTGGCCCTGTGTGCTGTCAGTGGTGTTGGATGCCAAAGCAGCAGAGACCAAGTCCACTCTGTGTTTCCACTGCTGAGAGAAGCAAACTTCTGCCCCCTGTTGGCCTGACACTCTCTGAGAAAACAACATGGAGGATGTGTTTTGGCAGCAAGTTTCCAAGAAACCAAATAAAAAGTAAAGTTTAGTACACGATGGTGATATGTGCAGGACGGACAAACAGGCAGACTCACTGAAAACAAACACACACAGACCCTGATTTAGAAATAAGATATTCATCTGTTGTGTCAATTCTTGTGGTAATATGAAAAACACATGAAAAATGTAGCTGCGAGCTGCGATCAGGGGGTTTAAGCCCATATGGGAATGTTAATAATTTAAGGCTGTCAGGGGTCAAGAGCTACATGGGAATGCTGGGAATGTTGAGAGCGGAGTCTCTGGCAATCACACACATAATGATATGGAAACCATCCTCACAGGAAAGGTTGTTTTTATTCTAATTCTTCAGACATTGATCCAGTTTGATAACAGCGATGTTGTCATGATGGGTTCCTGTTTTGGGAGTAAATCCGGTTTGTGATGTATGTTTCTGGAGGAGGGATTTGTGTGCACGACATGTTTGTCCAGGAGTGTATGAATCTACTCTGAGTTATTTTAAGACACACCCTAATGTACGGACAAGAATATACCATGGTACTCTGTCTCTAGATTTAAACATGCTCTGCTTTATTATATGGCATAGTACTTTAAAACATATAAGAGAGCAGAGTCCATCCACAACAAGACTTTCTTTAAAATGCTGCTGGATTTCAGAATAAAAGCATCTGTTTCCAATGAAGCATTTCAGGTAGCACTTGGAGCTCTTTCTCTTCTTCTGTTGGACTGACTATCAGGAAATTATGGACAATTGACGTTTCTTCATGGTCAATTTGTGAATTTATTTGGTGTTGAACAGTTAGGAAATGGTTGAAAAAGTCAAAGTAAATGTTATGTATCGCCACATTAAAAGTCCATCTCAGCCTTTGAACAACCAGTTGTTGAATTTGGACAGACACTGGATATGCTGTCCAAGTTTTGAGACATGAGACAAACTGCACCTGAACTGCTGCTTCGTATTGATCAGAATGCTGCTACTGTTGTCCGTTTGTTTTGTTGTATCTGAGCTCAGCAAAGTAACTCCTCTTCTGATCCTGTTTCGTGGGGTGTCTGTACTTCCCCTACGCTGACATCATCTGTCAACCAAATGGTGTGGGCTCTGTTGTTTAGTCTCAGTGGTCAGTGAGGTTAGAGTTTAAGAAAGTGCTCCTCTCCTCTGATGCAGCTCCCCTGCTCACGCTGATCTGTGTTTAGTGTTGTGAAATCAGTGTGTTTATATTAAAATTCAATCACATGTTCAGCGTCATGTGACAGAAGTAGTGAAATGGACATATCCACAGAGGGTTATCACCAGATTTTGCAGCGCCTCTTAATTCTACATACAATTTTAGCTTCTTTTAGCACGCTGTTTTAGTTCTTTTGACTTCCATCTTCACCTTCTTTACACACTACCAGTCAAATGTTTGGAAACACCTTCTCATCCAAGGGTTTGTACTTATTGTAATTATTGTAAACACTGTAGATTAATTAATACCAAAGACATCAAAACTATGAAAGAACATATATGAAATTATTGAATGAACCAAAAAGTGTTAAACAAAGCAGAATCTGTTTTATATTTTAGATTCTGTAAAGTAGCCCCCTTTTTCCTTCATGACAGCTTTGCACACTCTTGGTATTCTCTCAGTCTGCTTCATGAAGATGATAGATAGATAGATAGATAGATAGATAGATAGATAGATAGATAGATAGATAGATAGATAGATAGATAGATAGATAGATAGATAGATAGATAGATAGATAGATAGATAGATAGATAGATAGATAGATAGATAGATAGATAGATAGATAGATAGATAGATAGATAGATAGATAGATAGATAGATACTTTATTCATCCCCAACAGGGGAAATTTGGGTGTCCAGCAGCAGTGTGTACTATACACAACCAAGCACTCTTCAAGTCAGGCAGTACAGTAAAAACATCAACATGGTAAAGTGAATAAAACAGGTTAAAAGCTAATATCAGTAGTATTAATAAAGTGCACATTAGCGAGGTCCGTTGTAAAGTCTTATTGCAGCCGGGATGAACGACCTCCTGAACCTCTCAGTCCTGCAGCACATGGAGAGGAATTGGTCACTGCGGCTGCTTTGTTGAGCGACCACAGTGTCATAATGTTGCTGAGGATGGACTTCATCATGCTTCTCATTCTGCTCTTCACCAGTTCTCCAACAAACAGAGTCTACCCCATTCCCCATCACAAAGCACACAACAGCAAACAACAACTGACTGGTAAAGGTACAGCATCTCATTACAGACATCAAAAGATTTCAACTTCCTAAGAAAGAAGAGTCTGCTCTGTCCTTTTTTGTATGCTGTATTCGCATGCACCGATCAGTCCAGTTTGCAGATATCAGTTTTTAGTAGGATAAAACGAGTCTCCTCTGCTTGGGTCCTGCTCACCCTGTCATGGTGCCAATCTGCTTCAACAACCCTATCACTTGAACAGACCGTAGACCTATCCCTTACATATTCTACACTCTGTAACATTCCTTCTTTTTTTTTTAAGTTATATTTTTGGGGCTTTTTTGCCTTTATGGATAGGACAGCCGAAGACGGATACGAAGTGAGTGGAGCAGAGAGTGGGGGAAGACATGCAGCAAATGGCTGCGGCCGGGAGTCGAACCAGCTACCTCTGTGACGAGGACTGTAGCCTCTGTATGTGGGGTGCTTAGACCGCCAGGCCACCAGTGCCCTGTTCTGTAACATTTCTGTTCAAATGTTTCTTTTTCCTACATCAGACCTGTGACATCACAGCACAAGTAGGGTCATCTTACCAAAGGCTTATTAAACCATCACGAGCAGGACACAAAACTTCAGTTAGACCTGAAAGTCGTTCAAAAGCAAATGTAGAAACTCTCTCCGTAGGATTAAAGTTAAATCAGATACTTCTGTTAACTAAATGTGGGAGATATGTTTTATTTATTCTCTTTGTCTACTTTGTGTCTCTTCTTTGCACACTTTAAACTCTCATACTCTGTTAATTATCAGGCTCACAGAGCTCCTACCATGCGCTCTCTCTCTCTCTCTCTTTCTCTCTCTCTCTCTCTCTCTCTCTCTCTCTCTCTCTCACACACACACACACACACACACACACACACACACTGCACGGAGCAGCCGCACGAGATCTGAGGGCAGATATTTGATTTAGAGCGGTGGGGTCAAAGAGAATGCATTAGGGCCTTTTGCAGGAGAGGAACAGGGAACAGCCAAGAGTTATAAAGTGGTCGGATGGATGCTGACACACAGCCCTTCATAACAATCAGTGGAAGAGTTACATGCACTGGCCCTGACCCCTCCTCGCTAACACCATGATCTACACACTCCAAGTCCTATTCACTGCAACAGGCCAGATACACCCCCACCCTGTCCGCTGAAGGTCCGCTCAAACGCTACAGACTTTAGCCATTCTGAATTTTAAACACTTTTATGAGCATGTGTGCGTGTGTGTGTGTGTGTGTGTGTGTGTGTGTGTGTGTGTGTGTGTGTGTGTGTGTGTGCGTGTGTTTGTGTGTGTTAAATGTCTGGAAGAATAATTGGAATGAATTGGAATTCCGATTTTAATTTTTATCTCAGCAAATATTCACAGTGAGTGGAACATTTTTAACATTATTGTTATCAGTTTAAAGCTGGGGTTGGTAGTCAGATTTAGATCCACTTTTTGTTATACTGGTTAAAATGATCTTTATGTCCTGATGGTAATCAATACATAATGTGTTCTTAAAAAAGAGGTAAAAAAAAGCTGCTATCTACAGCCGGAGTAAACCTGGAAAAACACCAACCAATCACTGCCATCAGGAGCCAAATGATGAAACCAATCAAATCCTGTCCTGCCGTTCTGCCCGCCTCCTGCAGAGCGTACATTTCATGTTTGTTTGTGTTTTTAACTTTCACTATGAGAATGTTTTGGTGTTTTCTTACCGCTGACTGAGACATGAGTTGACGTAGCGCAAAACACAAACCATGTGCTGAGGACCGATTTTGAATCAGTCACCATCATATGGTCGGCAATCAGCGGCGCTCGTGAATGTGAACGGGGGCGTCGTTTTGGAGGAGCTCTGAGGGGAGTGGGGGAGGGGTTAGACGGAGTCCTGAGGAAATGCTACATTCAAATTCATGCTAGTTTTCTGTGACTACCAACACTAGTCCTCGTCACAGTGGTCGCTGGTTCAACTCCCAGCCTCAACCCTTTGCTGCATGTCTCCCCCCACTCTCAGCCGTCCTATCAATAAAGGCACAAATGCCCAAACACCTATCTTTAAAGCAAACACAACTTTAAAAATGAAAGCTCTCTTATATTATGTTGTTTTTTAATTATGGTCTATTTGAAGTTTTTACTCTTAATCATGTCGCTGTATGAGGAACTATTTCTCTGCAGTTGTTAAATAGCAAACAAAGAATTGGCAGCAGCAGCAGCTGTGGAGGCTAAACAGATGAATCCAACTATTACAGTTTGCACAAGGAAGAACGGTGACTACTGAAATACACAAAAGTTTATACAACAACAAAAAGTAATGATCTGCTGTATGACTGCCTCATATTCTCCTGCTCTCTCTCTCTCTCTCTCTCTCTCTCTCTCTCTCTCTCTCTCTCTCTCTCTCTCTCTCTCTCTCTCTCTCTCTCTCTCAATGTTTACATCACTTTTTATAACTCTGGCAGACACAAACCCTCTTCAGCCCCAAGCACCACACACACACACACACATGCACACATATCTGGACAGTGTCAGGCAACACTTCAAAGTGCAGATCCCCCCTTTTTACAAGCCATATTAGGCTGACATCAAAGAGCCTCAGAGCAGAGTTTCTCTGCTCAGACCTCGCAGCAGGGCTGTGATGAAGTACCAAAACACAGAGCGTCACTTTTGACCTGACACCAGAATACCTGTACGGAGATGCTACAGCGTGGACTCCTTGATCTTTGACATCTGCACGTGATATCAGTGCTACTGAAAAAGCTGAATGTTTCACGCTGGTTTCAAACTTTTGTTTTCATAAACTTCAGCTTCAGAGGAAATCTGAAATGATCAGAGCCACATCTTTGTGTCATTACCATCCAAACATGAAGAGGAACGTGGTTTGGCAGTTTGTGGGGGCAGTAGTAATTTTAAGCTCATGAAGAGCATTTTGCATATTTGAAGTGTTAAAAATATCTTAACTAAACCACCTAAAGCTGTAAAATCTTTCTAATCTCTGTCTTAAATAAACTCTCGTGTCAACGAGGAGTCTAAGTTTAGGACACAGAAAACAATAAAGCTCTGTCCTATCCTAATTTCATACCTCTGTGCTCCTGGACCTACTTTTTCTGTTTACTCAGGCTGTCAGAAAACAGTGAGGTAAACTTCAAGTCAATCTTTTTTTCCTCTCGTCCTCCTGTCGATAATCTCCTGATGAAAAGCACTTCAAAGCATCACGCAGAGCCCTGCTTAGCCCGTGTTGCCTTAGCGCATTTCACGCCTGGATTCTCATGCAGCGCACAGTCCTGCTGAAACACTGCATGTGTCATTACAGAGAATGGCGTTGTCAGAGCGTTAGAAAAAAACACATACATCATGCCTCTCAAACTGTAGTCATGGCAGCAACCAAATAAATAATGAGGGTCATTACACAGAATCATGTTGACAAAGAGAGACGATCCGTCTTTTTGACAACGGCCGAGTCCTTCGATAAACAGAGCGGCACCCACTGCTGCTCACATGGACGCAGGCCTTTGTTTAAAAAACATTTTTCCATCCTTGGTATTAGTCTCAATACTGAAGAGTGTACACAAGACAGTGGTTCAGGACCTCAAGTGTTGTAAAGGCTGAATGGTAAGGCCACTGTGCAGAAGTTGATTCTGTTTCTTGTGCTTGCATTTCCTGCAGTGAGCTGATTTTATGAAGAGTTGTTGTCTCAACCTTTTCGTTTTAAGCCCCCTGTGGTTGAAATTGGCTCACTGCTATCATCACTGTAAGTACCAAACAGCAGATCAACCTGACACAGTTTTTCAAGACAAAGGTGTGACTTCTTTTTACACATCAGCAGCACTTGGCCCGAAATGTCCCACAACATTTTTCTGTGGTGTTTCACTCCACCACTCCTCACCCTGCCACACAGACATGCAGGCCATTCATCTGCTCTGCTCTTTGTTTTAGACCCGGCTTGTTTTTCCAATGATCCGCATTTCAAACGGAAACTCCCCACTCAGAAGTTGACTTAGTGCAACCGTACCACCCGTCTTCATGCAAAAGTCTCATAATTCATCAGTTCCTCTCCGTCACAGGGCTGCTGTCATCCCAAGGGCTCTCCCTCCCTCCCTCCATCTCTCCATACGTGCACACGCTTTCTCAGGTCACACGGTTGAAACGAGACTGGGTTACGTCTGCGTCTCTATTGTTTGATAATGGAGAACATGTTCTCACGCAACATCGCTGACATAACTCTCGGAGCAGGCTGAGATCCAAGATGTGTCTCATTTACAGTTTATATACCCATTAAGCCCGGTGAACTCGTCCATGTGTTTTTAGCTACAACTTCACATTAAAGTGGATCTTATTGAGGTCGTACATGATGGAGACATGACACACAAAGTTATTTTTAAACATATCAATGCTGAATGCTTTTCTGTATAATCAGATGCATCCTGCATCCAGCTGATGTTTTCTGAACTGCTCTTGTTTCTTTAACTGCAAAAAAAAACCCAACCTAATCTGTTTATTCTGATCCTAGTTTGCAAACCTAAAATGTTTGACTCCAGCATGTTTATCTGACAGCTGTGTTAGTAGATTATGATTGTATGCACAGTAAAATCTGGTTCACATTTACATAGGTGTATGGGTAAAATCATGGCCGGCCCGTGGCATAGGCATTCATGATTTACCTGTTTTTGTTTTGTTGTTGTTTTGTTTACACTTTGGAAGCTGTTAGCTTAATTAGATAGAAAATGTAGGCTAGGCTTAAATTAACATGTAGCTTCTTCCTTTTTAGTCATCACTTAATACATGACTGTTGCTTTGTTGAAAGTGTCTGTACTGTGAAAATAATTGTGTTATATAATGACTGAATACATTCTACTACTACATTATGTATTTTGAAATTGTATTTTTTTTCTCCTGCTAAATATCAATGTTGTTACCATTTGATTAATGTTCTTTTAGAGGTCATTTTAAAATAAAACAAAGGTGTAAAACATGAAGCAGTATGTCAGTTGTCTTTCAGTGTATATGTGATGTGATTGTTGGTGGAGTTGGCTACAATACAAGAAGCATTAGTTGAAATTTTGCCCAGGGCACCAAATCAGTTATATCTAGTAAAAATGATCCATCCAGAAAATATATTCACTTTGAAAATCAGTCAGGCTTTGGCCTTTATTGAACAGGACAGCTCAAGAGAGAGACAAGAGTAAATGTGGGTACAGAGTGAGGGATGACATGCACTGAAGATTATTGGGGACGAGGATAGATCCCACGACCGGGGCAACGAGGTCTGCTGCTTGCACATGAGACGCCTGCTTTATCAACCAAGCTTTTTAAAACTTTTCCCTATAAAAAATAAATTTACGATTAATTAAACATTTGACCGTCAAAAGAAAGCAAGACGAGATTTTTTTGTCAGAAACGATAAATTAATCATGTGCAGGGAAGATTAGGAAGGAGATGAGAGATACCACTCTGTCCACAGGGGACGCCAATTTCACTGCAAAGTTCCTCACAGGAGTTCTAAATGCAGGACTTTTACCTGAAATGAAATATCTTAAGTACTTTGTCAACTTTAAAAATATATATATATACACTACCAGTCAAAAGTGTGGACACACCTTCTCATTCAATGGTTTTTATTTTTTTAAAATTATTTTCAACATTGTAGATTAATACTGAAGACATCAAAACTATGAAATAATCTGGTTTTGTCATAATCTGGATTACAACAGTAGTCAAATAGGACTATCCATTGTGTACTAACCCTACCTCTGAACAACACAACTGATGGTCTCAAACACATTAAGAAGGCAAGTCATTCTACAAATGAACTCTTAACAAGGCTCATGTTCATTAGAAACCATTCCAGGAGACCACTTCATGAAGCAGACTGAGAGAATACCAAGAGTGTGCAAAGCTGTCATGAAGGAAAAAGGGGACTACTTTACAGAATCTAAAATATAAAACAGATTCTGCTTTGTTTAACACTTTGTTGTTCATTCAATAATTGCATATATGTTCTTTCATAGTTTTGATGTCTTCAGTATTAATCTACAGTGTTTACAATCATTACAATAAATACAAACCCTTGAATGAGAAGGTGTTTCCCAACTTTTCAATGGTAGTGTACATACACTGGTTCCTTTTTTACTGAGGGGGCAGTGATCTCTTCCTCAAAATGTTTCACAGTGCATGCAGCCTGTTTGTCTTCCCTGCTTTGTTGTTGCCATGAACTCTTTAAAGAAAGGCCCTGCATCAGTTCTTCATATTACAACATGTCAAACTCAAACTTGGAAAAACTCAGATACTCCATTAAGGGCTCCGCACAAGTATTTTTTAAAGTCTGGAAGCCCTTCATCTCTTACTTTGAATAAAATTTAACCTCTAAACAGTGAACATTATATCTGGGTTCCCTGAACCTCTTCCCCCCAACCTCAGTGTCTGCAACCCCCCACCCCCCACCCCTTTTTTTCTGATAATTTGTATTTATTTATCTATTCATTTATTTATTTATTAATTTATTTATTTATTTATTTATTTATTTATTTATTTATTCATTTATGCTGTCTTGTTTTGTTTTGCCTAAAATACACATGTTGATTGCCTTGTTAAGTTGTTTTGCTGTTTGTCAATGTTCTTTGGTTAATACATGTTGTGATTTGTGAATAAATGTCTATAAAAAAAAAGGAAAAATTCAAATAAAAAGATTTCAAACTGTTATAACATGTCAAACCCCAGAGCTTCAGCAGCGAGACAGCGGCCTTTAGTGATGTGGTCTGATTGAAATAATGTGTTGGATTGAGCCAACGTGTGAAGCTCTCAGTCTGGGCTCACAGTGTATCATCCCTGCAGGCTGCGATGACACAAACAGAAGTGTCCTAATGGATGTCAGAGTAATGACCAGAGAGAGCAGAGGCTAAGAGAGGGAAGAGGACAAACCCGTCAAATGTGCTGAATGAAGTTATTTCTGTGCCAACTCTGCTCTTTTTTTTTTTGTTTGTTTGCAGCTGAAATGAAAAATAGATAAATGTACGACAGAAAGAGCGGCGTGCTGTCGACCCACATTTCTGCTGAATTTTTCTAGAACAAAAACTCCTTAATTCCACATTTCCATGCTTCTTCTTTCTTCTTGTGTGTGCAGGGTGAGTCACTCCAAGGCGTTTTCTCTGCAGAGTAAACCGGGCAGAAACTCCCATTCATCAAACAGGTATGTGTGTGTTATCTTTGCTCAGAGGAGGGATGCGGAGGAATAGACAAAAAAGGGCCAGTGAGTTATTTTAGCAGTGTTTGGGCTTCCCTCCAAGCCTTCATACCATCCCTGGGCCGTCCCATCTCCCACAGTGTGCAGGCCTGGGGCAGGGCGGGGTGGCGAGGGGACACACAATCCCCGCAGGATTAACACAAAGTCCTCTAATGGAGCCCGAGGTGGAGAGACCCCGCACACTGCAACTACATTTAAAGATCACTCCTTAAGCCTCAGGTGCTTAGTCTGGATCCTCAGCTAGTCTGGCTCCTGGTGTTCAGCAGCACGGCCACTGTTTGAAATCTTTGATGGCTAAATCAATTTCAACCAATCAATGAAGTATTATTCATCGCTCCAAATCCTACTCAAAGTGATCTCAGGTCACTTTAAAGACAGGCCGTTTGGACTGTTCTCTTTTAGGCATCAAATGTTAAGCTACTGCAGGTTAGCGTTTACACTCAGTTTGAACAGGCAGAAACCTTCAGCAGACCCAGACTCATCAGGTCATCAGGGACTGATGATCAAATGTTGATTCAAACTTTAACTAAACATAAAGTGTCTCTCAGAGCTTCTTATAATTAAGTTGATTTTATGTTTTGAGCATGTGGCCACAAACATAAGTGAAGGGACTGGTTCTGACTAAGTTCTTATCTTCTCTTAGATGCCTTAAATCCTCTCTGGAGGTTCAGGGGTGTAACCCTCTCTCAGGACCAGACTTAAAAACAAACAGCGAGGAGAAATAACCAAACCAAAACCAACAGAGTGAAGACTGAACAAAGACAAGGGTTTCACCAAAACTCTTCCGTGTCATAAATTTCACTCATCAGCTAAACTTCCTAAACCCTCTCACTTCAGGCTGACTATGAGGAAATGGTCACTTGCAGCTGTTTGAACAGGGACTCATATCTTCTCCAAACAGAACGAGAGGACAAAGAGGTAAAGAGAGACGCAGAGTCCTCTGAGATTCATTCACACAAACTACCTCACAGTCATCCAGCATTAACAAGGATCTAATGGGCTAATTGCCATTAGTAATGGTTGTTATCATTGCAGCTTAGATGGCCTATCTCCCAGTGTAAGGATTGTGTGTGTGTGAGTGTGTGTGTGTGTGTGACAGAGAGGGGGGGTCCTCGCCCTGAGGAGAGGCTCTTGGGTAATCCTGTGTTGACCAGAGGGCTTCGTGGTCCATTACAGGTCACGGCTCGAGACGGAGGGTAAACAAATTCCTAACTAACGAGGGATGAAGAGGGAGGAGGCCAAACCTCACACCCTCCTCCTCCTCCTTCCCTTCCTCCTCCTCTTTCATAACACCCCTCTCTGTCGTGGAGGCAAATCTAGAAGTCACACATTTCTTACACTGTTGCATCAGTTTTTAAGCTCAGAGTAGCCCTAATGAACAGTTTTTATTATCATGTTGTGCCTGGGTGGTGCACATATCACTGGTGGGACTTTTTTTTTTCTTTTAAACAGATGACCAACACCAGGATCTTGCTTTCTCTTTGTTTATTCTTTGTTTTATAGATGGAAAAGAACCTCAGCTTTTTAGCAACGTATGCAGCCTGCCTCTGCTCCTGCACAGATAAAAGAACATTTCAGTTAGCTGAAACCTCAGTGCACGCAAACCAGCACAAAGCATGTGCACGTTCAGCCAGCCGACATACAAAAGAAATACAAATAAAATCTGTTTAATAAACACATCAAAACACCATACAGGACAAACGCACACATAAAATACATAAATAGATGGAAAAAGATAAAAAAGTTAACCAACAGACACCTACCACTCCCCAGGGATGACATACAAGAGGGGAGAGGGAAGGGGGCAAACCAAATCTAAAGGTCAAGAAAACAACAAAGAAGAAATTGACCAGAAGAAGAGGCTGCACATAAAAACACTTAACACAAAATTACAAAGAGTCTGAGTCACAATAAAGCATAGTGTATATGAATGTACAGTATCAGATCTTGTCTTGTCATGAGGTTAAATGTGATGTTATGTTGTTGTTATTGTTTTCTGGAAGGATGGTTTCATCTGCTCGTCTGGACATTTCCAGCTTTACGTTGAGGATGAACGACTGAATGAAAACTAGCATTCAACTTTACGGTTTAATCTTTGACGCACTTCTACAAAATCAAACAAAACTAAACAAGTTCTAAAACGCTCTGTAACAGTCTCTATGATCACCCTATCTATCTAACTACAGACTCAGTGACACCATGAGTATTCTGATCTCTCAGACACTTCACCGGCTCTTTCTCTTTTGACGAGAGGCCGATTAAAATCTGTTCTCACTGACGACACGTGATGTGAAGCTGGCACTCAGCAACACTTTCTCACACAGCTCCGGGCTCATGCTCAGGCCTGTGAGAGCTGACTGTGCTGTTTTAAAAGCACATTTATTCAGGATCAGGGAGTACTTTAACTATTTGTAGAACAGACGCCACACTGAGAAACTGAAAAGAGGGATAAAGAAGAATCATTGTGAGAGGTTTTGGATCTCTGGCGCTCAGAGTGACGAGCCTGATCTTTTGTTTTCTCCGAGCTGAACGCCTCCTTACCTTGTTTACAGATGTTCAATGAAGTCAAAGACACAAACTCACACTAAACTGTAATTTTTCGGTGCTTTCCAGTTTTTACCGGAGCACAGACTCTGTCCTGTGTATCAATCATCGACTGAAAAACAGAATGAAAGGGATTTATAAAATACATAAACAACTCACTTTAGTTTGATGATGAGACCTTAAAAGCTGTGATCAAGCTCTGACATGTTAGTCCTGTTGATCACGGAATAAATACACCACTTTTTATTCATTTTATTTAAACCTCCAGTCCAGAGCTGCCAATGATGTAATTTCATTTGTGTTACATCAACTTCAATTTTTTCCAATCTACTGATTAATTATTGGTCATAAAATATCCCATCAAAAGCATTTAGAGTCTTATGAGTATGGGCCGCTGTTTGTAAAGTTGTGCACACTGAAAATAACAGCAACAATTCTCCACATTTAGCTCCAAAACATCATGAAAATGTAGAGTGAATTTTTAAACCTCACTTTTTTTTTTATCTCATTCAGATGAATATTTGTGATCTTCTTCACATTTCATTTTGTTTGTCACACTGCTAGGCGGCAGTGTCTTCATAAAGCGATACAGTACACCCATCGCAAAAAAATGTTTAAAAGGCAGTTTTGGAGTCCATTGAGAGATTTCCCAACGCTCAGAGTCAGGGCTGACCCAGTCTATGGTACGGACAAGCTACGTTGCTATTGCTAAGTCTGTATCGCTTTATGAAGCTTTTATTTTGATATATAGGCTAGGCGGCAGAGTGAATTTACATATCAGCTAAGTATTTAGGGTCCCAGAGCAACATTTATCATTTAGATTTGACATTCGATTTTATATTTAACATTTATATTTAACATTTAGCATTCAGATTTAACATTTAGCATTCAGATTTAACATTTAGCATTTATATTTAAAATTTAAAATGTATTTTATATTTAACATTTATATTTACCATTAATTTTTACATTTAACATTTATATTTAACATTAATATTTATCTTTTAACATTTATATTTAACGTTTAACATGTATATTTAACATTTATTTTATATTTAACATTTGGATTAAACATTTATATTTAACATTTATTTTTATTTCTAATATTTGGATTTAACATTTAGATTTAACATCTATTTTTGTATTTTACATCTAGATTTAACACTGATTTTTACATTAAACATTTATTTTTAACATTTTGATTTATATTTTACATTTGGATTTAACATTTAGATTTAACCGTTATTTTAAATGAAATGTATTTGTCACAATAAAAATAAAGTGAAAAAGAACAAATATTGCTCTAATAGTGATTGAAAAGTGACTTTCAAAAATTCACAACAGGATTTTATGACATTTTGGAGCCAAATGTGTAGAATGGCTGCTTTTATTTTCAGTGTGCACATTTTTACAAATGGCACCCCATATATGAAGTGTCTAAAATTCTTGGAGTAAGTCATTTTCAACATTTTAAAAGCAGCTTTTCATGCTGTTAAAAATACTTTAGCCATGAACCATTTATCAGAAATACTTCCTCAGTCATACACTAAGCTCTATTCAGTGTCAGGAGGGGATCCAGACCTGGAGCAGCCAGACTGTGACTCTGACTTTATATATGACCTATAACATGTATTTACCCTTTCTGTTTGATCATATCTACTTTAACTATTAACATGTACCAGTACATATCATACTGACATTATTGTGTTGTCAACAAAAAGACAACATGTGAATCTTGTTAGCTTAAACCCTGAAAGTATGAACGAAGGAGAAAGGGGGCCAGCTCTGGTCCTCCCTGGATCCTCCCCTTTACAGTGCAGGAGGTGTCATACTTGTGAACATATCTGAGTCACTTGTACACATTTTAGTATTTACGTTCTAGTAGCTGCTTCACCTGCAAACACAGTGTCAGCATATTTTATGATTTTGACTTTTTGGATATTATCTATTTAACTTAATAACATCATAAACAAAAAGTCAGAGACTTCTGAAACAGCTGATCTGAAACATGCAGAGCCACAAATCTGTAATCAAACTGTTTTTAATATATTTATCTGAGCTCATGAAAAGTGGGAGTTTTGGAAATACATGTTTCAACAGCATTAAGGAATAAGAAGAAGATATGATCATCTATTCATACAGCACCTTCAAAAGCAGATGTTTACAGGGTGCTTTGACCGACGAAACAAAGGCAGGAGCTTGGGGAAGAGAACAGAATAAACATTCAGCAGTCAGGACAAACTGGGAGTGCTCTCCAAAAACTCCAATAAAAGGTGAGAACAAAATGTAAATGTACAGGTCAACAAGAATAAAAGGTAATAAAACAAATGGATTTCAAAGGAGATCAAATAGTAAAGCTAGAAAAAGAGAGGGATAAAAGCAATAAACGACAATAAAAGGAGTACATAAAGACAACGGTGCATCAGAGGGAATAAAACAAAGTAAAGAAGATAAATAAGTAGATGTATAAAGGCGGTATGAGACGTTAAGGACAGGACTAAAGTATTAACAGTAATATAGCACAGGTAAGTAACTGAAGAAACACAGAGTTGAAGATGTGATATTGTATAGACGTCAGTGATACTGAATGTCTCCAGAGTGGTTTTAAAGAAGGGCCTTGATTAGAAAAGAACTGTCTCCTGAATGAGATATGAAGCTTTCCAGAAAACATAGCCTCAAAACATTCAACAAAGAAGATACAATCAGTGCAACTTAAAACATCTACATCTAAAAATATGCATCATACACATTATTTCAGACATGATATTAAACAGAAACATCACAGACATCATAAAAGTCAGTGAAGGAGATCTTGTATCTCAGTTGATTTAGGTTCATGATGCTGATACTTCTGTACTCTTCAACAGTTTGAACACAGTCGTGTATTTTCACATTTGGTACAGTTCATTTAGTCTTTGTCTACATCAGAGTCTCTCAGCAACAAACTACATGATCTATTCTTTTTTAACATTTGTATTACTCAGCCAACATTTGACTCAGAGGAAAATCTCATGCAAAAGTATTCAATTTTTAAAAAAGTGATGAAAACACTAAGTCCATAGTCCGAAAGTAAAATAGAAATAAAAGATAATAAAAATAAAATAAGCAAAAATTAATAAATACATATATACCTAAAAAAAAATAGATAAATACATTTAAAACTGTTCAATTAGTAAATCTAAATAATTTAATAAATAATAATTAAAATAATTTACATGATCTATTTAAAGAATATCATTTGTGTTTTTTTAATTTAAGAAGAGGAGTCAAACTCTTCATATTAAAACATCTCCTTCAGATACATTCATATCTCTCCTTTGAGGTAGCACACGCTCTTTGTTTCATATCTTTAAAATGTAATAATTATTATAACTGTTGGATAACTGGCAGCCACAGAGTCTGAGCTGCTACAATGACAGGTTAGGAATTTAATCCAGCTCCATCTCATGTTGACACTTCTTCTCGTCCTGCGCTCAGGCCTGGTTTACACAAGCAGCCACTGACAGTGGACTATTTCCTCCACGCTAACATGCAGATCAGATAAGGACAACACTCCCGCCCTCACTAAGACTCTGGAAAACTAACTCACAAATCTGTCCACTCAGACTGTGACAGCAGCAGGAAGCTTTAGAGTTACACAACAGCTACCAGCTCGTCTTATAGTAGTGTGTGAATATGCAGCTGTTATTATGTGTTAGGATGGAGACTCTAATAAACAATCATGTAAAATAGGGCTTGATATTGATCATGAAGGTAAATATGATTTTAACTCATTTTATTTCAAGTGTTTGTTAACTCTGATGCTAAATGTTTTTAAATATAATGTAAAGTTGTAGTTCTATGACGTCAAGTAGTCAGCATAGTATGAGAAATATCTTCATCATCTCTAAACATCCTTTATTGCCTAGTAAAACATTTCTACCTCAGTAACACATTTGCATAATGTTAAATCATTTGTATTTCATAATATGTCATTTCATCAAAAAAGTTCCTCAAAGTGGAGCAGACAGAAATGATTCAGCAGCTTTCTCCTGTCCTCTGAGAGAATCAGAATCACAAATACTTGATTTATTCCGGGGGAAATTCAGTCATTAAAGTTTCTCTATACACAATAATAAAGAATATCAAATAATATTAATAGAAGAAGTAATTAATAAGATATAAATACAAGTACAATGAAAATAATGATAATAAAAGTATGTACAGAAGACAGAATAAGCTCTGTTTAAAATAAATACATGGTTAAAGTCGCCGGGAAGAGGGCACTCTGGTGGTCTGTCTGGAGATCAGGTAGAGGGCACTCTGGTGGTCTGTATGGAGATCAGGAAGAGGGCACTCTGGTGATCTGTCTGGAGATCAGGAAGAGGGCACTCTGGTGATCTGTCTGGAGATCAGGTAGAGGGCACTCTGGTGGTCTGTATGGAGATCAGGAAGAGGGCACTCTGGTGATCTGTCTGGAGATCAGGAAGAGGGCACTCTGGTGATCTGTCTGGAGATCAGGTAGAGGGCACTCTGGTGATCTGTCTGGAGATCAGGAAGAGGGCACTCTGGTGATCTGTCTGGAGATCAGGTAGAGGGCACTCTGGTGGTCTGTATGGAGATCAGGAAGAGGGCACTCTGGTGATCTGTCTGGAGATCAGGAAGAGGGCACTCTGGTGATCTGTCTGGAGATCAGGAAGAGGGCACTCTGGTGATCTGTCTGGAGATCAGGTAGAGGGCACTCTGGTGGTCTGTCTGGAGATCAGGTAGAGGGCACTCTGGTGGTCTGTCTGGAGATCAGGTAGAGGGCACTCTGGTGATCTGTCTGGAGATCAGGTAGATGGCACTCTGGTGATCTGTCTGGAGATCAGGTAGAGGGCACTCTGGTGGTCTGTCTGGAGATCAGGTAGAGGGCACTCTGGTGGTCTGTCTGGAGATCAGGTAGAGGGCACTCTGGTGGTCTGTCTGGAGATCAGGTAGAGGGCACTCTGGTGATCTGTCTGGAGATCAGGTAGAGGGCACTCTGGTGATCTGTCTGGAGATCAGGTAGAGGGCACTCTGGTGGTCTGTCTGGTGATCAGGTAGAGGGCACTCTGGTGGTCTGTCTGGAGATCAGGTAGAGGGCACTCTGGTGGTCTGTCTGGAGATCAGGTAGAGGGCACTCTGGTGGTCTGTCTGGAGATCAGGTAGAGGGCACTCTGGTGATCTGTCTGGAGATCAGGAAGAGGGCACTCTGGTGATCTGTCTGGAGATCAGGTAGAGGGCACTCTGGTGGTCTGTCTGGAAATCAGGTAGAGGGCACTCTGGTGATCTGTCTGGAGATCAGGAAGAGGGCACTCTGGTGATCTGTCTGGAGATCAGGAAGAGGGCACTCTGGTGGTCTGTCTGGAGATCAGGTAGAGGGCACTCTGGTGGTCTGTCTGGAGATCAGGTAGAGGGCACTCTGGTGATCTGTCTGGAGATCAGGTAGAGGGCACTCTGGTGGTCTGTCTGGAGATCAGGTAGAGGGCACTCTGGTGGTCTGTCTGGAGATCAGGTAGAGGGCACTCTGGTGGTCTGTCTGGAGATCAGGTAGAGGGCACTCTGGTGGTCTGTCTGGAGATCAGGTAGAGGGCACTCTGGTGATCTGTCTGGAGATCAGGAAGAGGGCACTCTGGTGATCTGTCTGGAGATCAGGTAGAGGGCACTCTGGTGGTCTGTCTGGAGATCAGGTAGAGGGCACTCTGGTGGTCTGTCTAGAGATCAGGTAGAGGGCACTCTGGTGATCTGTCTGGAGATCAGGTAGAGGGCACTCTGGTGATCTGTCTGGAGATCAGGTAGAGGGCACTCTGGTGGTCTGTCTGGAGATCAGGTAGAGGGCACTCTGGTGGTCTGTCTGGAGATCAGGTAGAGGGCACTCTGGTGGTCTGTCTGGAGATCAGGTAGAGGGCACTCTGGTGGTCTGTCTGGAGTCTGGCTATGGCAGCGTTGAGAACGTTGGACGCCGTAGTCTGGTTGGCAGAGGGGGGATGTAAACAGCTACCAGTATGACATGTGAGATCTCCCTGTGCAGATAATATGGTCGGAGGCCCACAGCGCTCTCGCTGCTATTTATGATTTATGAACGATTGAAATTAACTGATAAATCTGTTCAGATAAAAACTGAACAAACATTTCATCATCATTTTTCCACAAGTTATACTTTAAAGTTAAAGCTCATATGAAAGTTTTCATGTCTGCGTTCCAAGAGTAAGGAGTCGTTTCATATTATAAAACTACGTCAATATTTTCAAAAAGCATTCCGATCAGTCATAAATATTAAACATGCTCACCAAATGAGCTTCGTGGAGGTCTGGAACTTTTAGGCCCTGTGTCTACAAACTTTATCTTTAAAGCCAGCAACACCTTTCAGTGCTCAGTGTCCTAAGATCAAAATGCTTCAGTGTCACATAATTTGTTGCTGCGCCCTCAACATACTCTGAAAAAGTTCGACTTTTGTAACACCATCATGCTGGTTGATGACACTTCTTCCTCGCCAGCCAGTTCAAACCAAGACGAGACTGTCAATAACAAATGGCAGAAAGAGGAGAAATGAACCACACTCCTTTATTCAAGGGTACAGTTTCCAAGTCAAGAGCTTCTTCTAATGCTATGACACAGTTTATATATCTCTTTGCTGGTCTAGAACCGCTTATGTCAGGGGCAAGGGGCGGGGTTGCCGTGATCAGAAACACAAACCAAACGTGTTTCCTCCATTGTCCTGCAGTGGAAAAATAAAAGAGACTAATGGATTCCAAGAAAAAGCAGCGGTTGGTCGAGGAGACAAGCTGCCATTGTCTGCCATCGTTGTTGTTGTGAGAGGAAGTTCGCGCTAGTGCTGCTGGGAAAAGATGTCACATAAATCTGACGTCATGACGTGCCTCTTCCACGGGCTTGACCAGGCGGGAAAAAAAATGGGTGCCGTGTTGGTTTGTGAGTTCAACCAGCTCTGAACCAGCGCGAGTAACAGCCCGGAAATACAACCCGGTTCACGTTGGTGGAAAAGAGGTAACAGAGCTGTTAGCATAGCTGCAGGCTGATAGTACTGTTTTCTTTCATCTACATATCTCAGAAGTGTTCCTGTGTGCTTTGTCTCTCTGTTTGGACAAAAGAATTGTATTTTTTCCACAAAGGACATTTTTACTTTGTTGTGTCTATTTTAAAACTTCAATGAAGCTGAGCAGTTCTTAAAATGTATGAACATAAAAAGTTGAGAAAGTTCATTAAAGTTAAATAACCTAATTTCTGTGTGAGAGACAAGAATCAAACATCTCCACTGAGGCTTTCAAATAAAGAACTAACACTGTAATCATAGAGGAAATGAGGTATATGTAAGTCATAGTGACATTATCTGTTATCAGTGACTCACAGATTATTAAACACACTGATCACAGCTCTACTGAGCTGAAAAATGCTAACATCTTTTAAACCGCAGCTTCGCATGGACACACTCACTCTCTGAAAAACAAACACACTTTCTCACACACATTACAACGTCCCATCTGTCACGTCAGAACAATGACACATAACTCCTGTCTTTGAGTTATCAGACGGTGCAGCAGCCGGACGCCCTGCAGCGGTGTCTCCCTCTGACGCCACTCATGTCATGCTAACATGTCACTGTGTCAGCTCCATTTTAACACCTCAGGGAGAAGATGGGCGGAAACAAAGCCGTCCAGCTGACAGACTGCCTCCTCTGACCTGACTGTCACCGCTCACCTTCCTGGAGAGGCCGTGATGCAGCAGCAAAGTATTGAGACAATGTGAGCGCTGCTCTCAGAGTTTGTTAACATGCTGGGTGTGCAGTGACAGAAGGCAGCGACGGAGCAACGAAAACATGACAGCTGGTGACCTTTGTGTTTGTGTCACACTGTCATCAATCATCAGATCAAACCAGCTGTTTGAAGACTGAAGAGACAAATGTTTTAATTACAGTTTTTATTGATAACAGATTGTGTAATAAGATGATGCATTTTATTACTCAGGTTTTTCACCACAAATCTTAGTTTTTGGGGGAAAGAGGAGCAGTAGTTTGTCGTATGAAGCCTGGTTTATACTTCTGATCTGGCTCTACATCGTCGTGTTCACTACAAAGTTGTGTGTCGTGTCTGCATCGCCCTGCAAAGAAGAAAAGAGAGGAGGCTGATGTCAATGTAAAGATACTCTGTAAATGTTGTTGTCTTTAACCATCTGATAGGAAGAAGCAGAGCGAGACTTTGCTCCCGTGCTGAGCTGCAGAGTTTGGCTGAGCGTGCTTTGGCCTCGCTGTAGGAGGAGTGTGGGATTGTTGGTTTTGAAAATGCACCGTTTGTTGTATCTTTCATGACAAGCAAACACACTGAACTTCATCACCGTCCAAACACGAGCGCAGGTTCAACGCTGAGCCGTGATGAGAGATCACATCAGCAGCAGCAGACAGGGACACACACATGCACACACGGACACGCACACACACAGGCACGCACACATTTCTGCTCTTCCTCTCTACCTGGTGTTATCAAATCTTCACCTTTTTTCATCTCTGATTAATGATTAAAACCTCCCCCATTGACATGTAGGTCATTACATTGATCAATAACCAGCACATGCAACCTCTCTGCTCACACACACACACACACACACACACACACACACACACACACACACACACACACACACACACACACACACGCAGCAGGTCAGCAATAATCACAGATTCCCCTCTGAATCCACAGCGGAGGTGTGTGTCCTGATGGTTTTCTCTCTGATAAGAACACACATTCGCGATCAGACTGCTTGCAGTTCCTGTCGCAACACAACGCTCAGAGGTAACCATTCACCCAGAGTCAACAGCACCCAAGGGCCCTCCACAAACATAGCACACAGAGGCATGCATTTAGAACTACTCGCAGGAATGTGCTCAGAGAGGCAGACGCAGGTGAACGCAGGTCGACTCTCAGTGAGTGGCAGACGAGACAAAGAGAGGGAAGGGTCAGACTCAAACCAGAAATCAAACATGGACAACTGGAGTCAACAATACTACAGTGAAAGTGAGCACGCTTGTGTCTGGTGGCAGAGATCCCCTTCTCCAAACTAGGTTGTAAAATTATTCTAAAGGACTTCATGACATTAGGCTTGTCTAATAATATTGGTATTGATGATAACTGTCTTTTATTAAGTTAATATTGATGATGTGCCCAAAAAAAACATACAATAATACTGTGTAAATCATTGGTTCATAGCAGGGGACAGTAGTGGTTCCAAGGCCTGCTGGTTGTACCTAAAGTCTCTAAAAGTAGTATGGGAGGTAGATCCTTCAGTTATCAGGCCCCTCTCCTTTGGAATCATCTACCAGTCAGGGTCCGGGAGGCAGACACCCTCTCTACTTTTAAGAGTAGGCTTCAAACTTTCCTTTTTGATAAAGCTTATAGTATAGTTATGCTGCTATAGGCTTATACCAGGGTAACTGGTGCATTGACACACTGGGATCCTATCTCACCCCCTTCCCCCCAACCCCCTCATCACTTACTTTAACTCTGCCTGTCCCATTAAAGTTACTAACCATAGACCTTTCTGGAGTCCCTGAGCTCCCTTGTCTCGTAGGTTCCTCTGAGCTGCCGTAGACGTCCTCCTGCTGTGGACGTTCCAGACTCCAGCTGATACGGACGTGCTGGACTCCAGCGGCAACAGCTACTACTACTCTTCTCATCACTATCACCGCTCCCTCTCTCTCTTATTCTCCTCTATCCCTCTTTCCAGACCCAACTCGGTCTCAGCAGATGTCTGTCTAACATGAGTCTGGTTCTGCTCGAGGTTTCTGCCTGTTAAAGGAAGTTTGTCCTCTCCGCTGTAACTAGCTA